>NC_135669.1:7447411-7789445 GCF_964188315.1 Podarcis muralis | reverse complement strand
CACGCAGGGGGGCACCCATAATTCACAAAGCTAAGCGGGCTCCAGTATGGTTTCAAACTGGACGGGGGATTGTATTGCAAAGGCCCTCCCAACTCTTCGATTCTATGAACCGCAGTTAATTCCTTTTGGGAATTAAAGGGACAGAACTACCTAAACTGTATAGAAATTTATTAATGTATGTGACTACAGTGGCAAAGAATGTTACTTGCCCAAAAATGGAAAGAAGTCGTCCCAGCAAAAGAAGAATGTTTACAAAAACTTATGGAATATGCATAAATGGCAAAATTTGCCAAAAAGAAATCAAGATAACAAGCTTTTTTATAAAAGAATGGAAATGGTTTATTGAATATTTACAAATAAACTGTAAAACAGATAAGAACATTGGCAGGATTACTGTAATAACCTGCAGTTTTGTAAGAGTACAGTGGTGCCTCTGGTTGCAGACGGGATCCATTCCAGAGGTCCGGTCAGATCCCAACATTTCTGCAACCTGGGGGCTGCTTCTGCGCATGTGCACGTGGCAAAACCCAGTCAAATACTTCTGGGTTTCCACTTTCACATCCTGAAGTTTACATAATCAGAGGGTTACGTAACCGGAGGTACTACTGTATATGTTTAAAGTAGATGAATAAATGAGCAAATTAAGTTAATTTGTATACAGTGGTACCTCTGGTTGTGAAAGAGATCCATTCCGGAGCCCTGTTTGCAACCTGAATGGAACCCACCCCACGTCTGCACACGCATGGGTCACAATTCGCCGCTTCTGTGCATGCGCATGACATCATTTTGCGCATCTGCGTGTGCACAAGTGGCGAAACCCAGAAGTAACCCTTTCTGGTACTTCCGGGTCACCGTGGGACACAACCTGAAAAGACGTAACCCACAGCGTTCGCAACATGAGGTATGACTGTATGCAGAAAATGTGAAAAATAAATTTAGGGAACCGCAGAAAGAGGGGGAAGGAAGTCAAGTTTTGAAATGTTAATATGATTGTAAAAGTATTGAAATGTATAAAATAAATACATATATTATATAATAATATAATAATAATTTATTATTTATACCCCGCCCATCTGGCTGGGTTTCCCCAGCCACTCTGGGCGGCTTCCAACTGAATATTAAAAACAGTACAGCATCAAACATTAAAAACTTCCCTAAAGAGGGCTGCCTTCAGATGACTTTTAAAAGTAAAATAGTTGTTTATTGCTTTGACATCTGCTGGGAGGGCGTTCCACAGGGCAGGAGCCACTACCGAGAAGGCCCTCTGCCTGGTTCCCTGTAACCTTACTTCTCGCAATGAGGGAACCGCCAGAAGGCCCTCGGCGCTGGATCTCAGTGTCCGGGCTGAACGATGGGGGTGGAGACGCTCCTTCAGGTATACTGGACCGAGGCCGTTTAGGGCTTTAAAGGTCAGCACCAACACTTTGAATTGTGCTCGGAAACGTAATGGGAGCCAATGCAGATCTCTCAGAACTGGTGTTATGTGGTCCCAGCGGCCACTCCCAGTCACCAGTCTAGCGGCCGCATTCTGGATTAATTGCAGTTTCCGGGTCACCTTCAAAGGTAGCCCCACGTAGAGCGCGTTGCAGTAGTCCAAGCGGGAGATAACTAGAGCATGCACCACTCTGGCAAGACAGTCTGCGGGCAGGTAGGGTCTTAGCCTGCGTACCAGGTGGAGCTGGTAAACAGCTGCCCTGGACACAGAATTAACCTGTGCCTCCATGGACAGCTGTGAGTCCAAAATGACTCCCAGGCTGCGCACCTGGTCCTTCAGGGGCACAGTTACCCCATTCAGGACCAGGGAATCCCCCACACCTGCCCGCCCCCTGTCCCCCAAAAACAGTACTTCTGTCTTGTCAGGATTCAGCCTCAATCTGTTAGCCGCCATCCATCCTCCAACAGCCTCCAGGCACTCACACAGGACCTTCACCGCCTTCACTGGTTCTGATTTAAAGGAGAGGTAGAGCTGGGTGTCATCTGCATACTGATGGACACCCAGCCCAAACCCCCTGATGATCTCTCCCAGCGGCTTCATATAGATATTAAAAAGCATGGGGGAGAGGACGGAACCCTGAGGCACCCCACAAGTGAGAGTCCAGGGGTCTGAACACTCATCCCCCACCACCACTTTCTGGACACGGCCCAGGAGGAAGGAGCGGAACCACCGTATAACAGTGCCCCCAGCTCCCAGCCCCTCTAGACGGTCCAGATAGATGATAGCTAGATAAACTGCAGTTAATACACAGCAGGGTGGAGCTGGCACACTGCACATGCTCAGGAGCACTGCCAAACTCTCTGATAATATATGATATTTATATGAGATATATGTCTCATTCCAGTCCAGGGTTTCGGTCCCAGGAGCTCCCCGTGGAGCTCTGGCTGAAAACAGGTGCCCCCCTCTCTCTCTCCCGCCTCCGCTCAGCACCCTGGCCAGCTCCTTCCCCTCCCCCCCTCCCCCGTCGTCTCCCCTCCTGCTACTTCCGGGTTCTCCCCGCCGGCTCGCGGGAGGGGCGGGGCCGGAGAAGGAGGGAGGGAGGGAGGGCCGGGCCCGGCGAGGAGCGCCTATATGAGCGCGTGCGCAGTGGCGCCGCAGCCCAGACGGCGACAAGATGGCGGCGCTGCGGGCCATTCGGGGGATGGTGAACGGAGCCGTGTCGGAGCTGAGCGGCGGAGGGGCGTCGCGGGAGCAGGCGGCCGCCGTCACCCGCGACTACCTCTCCCAGCCCCGCCTCAGTGAGTAGCGGCGCCGGGAGGCAGGCGGGGCGGGGAAAGGGGACACCCCCCCCCCGCCTCACCTGCCCGCTTCCTCGGACTCCCTGCGGGGGGTTATCCGGGGGGTGGGAGGAGAGAAATAATATTATTATTTAAGAAATTTCGGCCCTGCAGCTTTCAGAGAACAGAACAATCGGAATCGCGGTTGTTATTGCTGCCTTGTTTTTCTGTGGATTGCTCAACAGTGTCCCGTCCTCCCTCCCTCCCCGGCCAAAAAAACCCCCAACACACCCCAGTAATACAAATTTTATTCCTCCTCCCAAACCCTAGCAAACAGAAAGAGCCGTCATGTTGTGTAGAAGGTGGCCGGGAGCTGGGTTTATGTAGCCCCCCCATGGTTGACGCCGGCTAGTGGCTGCAGCAGTGATAGGAAGGGATGACTAACAGCATTATCATTTATATTAATACAGTATGTTCCTTTTTACCGTTTTGCACCCTCAGTGGAGAGGACAAGGCGCTGCCCCAAGGAATAACGTGTCTAAAAATAAATGCAGATAAATAATCCTTCTCTTCTCCCTCCTGCACTGCCCTTCAGCTTTTTTCCTCTAGTGGTTGCTCCTTATTTTTTCCTCTTTGGGGTCCAAGGTCCAAGGCCTGTGGGCCCACCTCTAATGCATTCTTGTTCTCATTCCTCCCTTCTCTTCTTCTTTCCCTTCTTCCCCACCCTATCCGAAGCATTTCCCAATTTGCGAATGTTCCGTTCTCTGTCCACAGTGTGCCACATCTATTCTTCCTAGGTTTGCACTTTTCGTGGGGGGCAAGCTGCTTTGCTGTCATCATATCTCTTAAGAGTGATTTGTGCGACTTGTAAGTTGGGTGCTCTGCAATCCTGCAGGCTGAGGTCTTATGCCCACTTACCTAGAAATAAGCCCAAATGAGCACAGTGGGATCTACTTCTAAGTAGACATGCATAGGATTGAACTGCATGTCAGTGTAACTGCAGCATCTGCCATATTGGTTGTGCATTGGGGCACGGTAGAATAGTGGCATCAAATAAATGCTTCCTGAGCTGGGAGACAAGAGTGATTGTTTTGAAATTCATCTCCCACTGGGGTTTTTTAGGTGTGGATATAAGCCTCTGGACAACTGACAGCACAATCCTAGCTATGTCTACTCAGAAGTAAGTCCCACTGAGCTAAATGAAGCTTAAGTGAGTAAACTTCACTTTGTCATTCTGGGTATGTTCACTCAGGATGTTATCGTGGGTTGAGTTCAGTGGAGCTTACCCCCAGTCAGTGTGTTCAGAACTGCAACCTTAATTAGGTAATCTTTATTTTTAAAATAAAAATAAAAATGGCAGGTGCTCTCCCTTCCAGCCAGTTGGTGCAGGAAGCTCTTTTTATGAAATGGCAAAATTTCACAATGCAGTCTCATTGCTTGGCTACTTCGTTGGCTATGCTGATTGGTGCCTCTTGGTATACAAGGGAGATCACATAAAGGACAGATGCTGGACTCTGTTTATACTGTATTCTATTCCCATGAAGTTGCTAGAAGCCCCTCTCATTTAAGATAACAAAAATCCCCAAGCAAGGCCATTGTGGATTGTCTTTAAATGGGAAATGAAAGTAGGTGGTTGTGAAACATTCTGTAGGTTGACTAATCTGCTCAGCCTAAATCTCAAGGTCATGTGGTACACTGCAGAATCATGTGTAGCAGCAGATGGAGGCAAGATGGCTTTTGCATTATGGGATGTCTAGCTCTAACAATACAGTGGAAAATGCTTTGGGGATAAGTGTTATCTTTTTGCCATGTGTGAATAGCTCACGCAAAGCCTTTGTTATGTTGATTTATTGACACCTGAGTTAGTAGGGATAGAAGTGTTAAGTAGATATGCATCCCAGGAAGGCACTGCTTCCAGAAATAAGGACTACCGTAACTTAAGAGCTGCTGGTGTAGAAATTGAAATGTTAAATAGCTATGTTTTGTTACATGACAACTTTAAATTCTTGTGGCACTTTAAATCAAAATACTGCTGTTAATTATGTGAGGTTACCGGTCCTAGTATTGGGTCTGAGTACCCAAGGAGGAAGCAGAGAACATGTACATCTCACTGATAAATGTTTGTTTAAATCAGTAGATTGTAACATATCAAAGGTCATCGGTCGTAGTAAAAAGCTATCTTGGGCCACAGCACATGACTGTCCTATGCAATTGTCTTAATAGTTAAAAGATCCTTGGAAAACTGCAGCAACTATAAGGCTGCTTTCCTATATAATCTTTCCATGTAAATATTATTGATTTAAGACATTTATAAGCAGTGTTATATGTATGATAATCAGCTGACAAAACTCCTTTTGATAACCCCAATAATGAAAGCCTTGATTTAGTCTCTAAATTGCTGTATTGGAAACTGCGCAATTTGAAAATGATTAAAACAAACTTTCTCAAGAGGTACCCTTGGCCAGTAAAGCAAGATGAGCGCCGCAACCCCAGAGTCGTCTGTGACTGGACCTAACGGTCAGGGGTCCCTTTCCCTTTCCCTTTACAAGATTGAGTTAGGATATGAGAAACCCACATTCAAATCTCCTCTAAAGGCCACAGGAAGTGCAGGTCTGCCTGGAGGTGCTCACTTAAAAAGAGCCATGCTGGATCAGACCAAAGGCCTGTCTAGTTCTCACAGTGGCCAACCGGATGACAATGGGAACCTCACAAACAGGACCTCAGTGCAACCACATTCTCCCTTCTTACGGTTCCCAGCACTTCCTGATAACCTCATGTTTGTGGCCCTAAAAATAAGGATGTGTGTGACTTGCCCCTCATCTTAGCTGTGAAGCTCTCTTGGGGGTTTGTCCAAACCACACTTCTCAGTCTCAGTCGTTGGAGGGAGGGTGAAATACTTATGACTCCTTTGTCATAGTTAGATAACTTCCTGGTGAATTTTAAAACAGTAGTGACTTCCCTCTGTATAGAGGTGGCAGACCTAGTAAAATGGCTCACTTCAGAAGCTGATGGAATCTGAAGGATGCTTGAGACCACTCAGAAAAGCTGGCACATCTCTCAGTGCCCCAGTTGCCTTATGGGACACATAGATGACTGACATGACACACAATTGCTCCTAAGCACCTTCTTGGTTTAGCCAAGAGTTTGGGGCCATGAAGTCGGTAGGGAGACAGCTTGAATGCAAGTAGGGGCATCTGTAAATGCAGCCAAATACAGGGGATTGTGAAGAAATAACTCATTTCTGCCGTCATTGTTATCTCATTCTGCCAGCGAGGGAAGGGCAGTAGCTCAGTTGTAAAGCATTTGATTTGCATGCAGAAATTCCCAGGTTCAAGTCCTGGCATCTCCAGGTAGGGCCAAGAGAGGTCCCAGTTTGAAACATTGGAGAACTGCAGCCTGTCAGTGTAGATAATACTGAGCTAGGTGGGTTGAAGATCTGATACAGCTTAAGGCAGCTTTCTATAACAGCAGAAGACCCATAGCTCAGTGCTATAGCATCTGCCTTGTGTGCAACCTGGAACATCTTGATGTAGGGATGGGAGAGAAGCCTGTCTGAAATCCTGGAGAGCTGCTACTAGTCAGTGTCAACAGTAATGAGCTGTATGGCCTAATGGTCTGACTCAGTATAGCAATTCCCTTTGTTTCTGTGCCATTGGGAAGGCATCTTTCTTGTTGCTTGGAGCCTCCTTCTGACCTACCAAAAGACATAAATACTAATATCTGATAATCAACAACAGCAACAAAACTATCTGATGCCTGCTGTGATAGTTGCTACTTTATTTGAGTTTAAATTACTCATTTTCATCACAATTTGTTATCATATTTCAGTCTGTGGACATATCCGGAGCACCATCTAGTCCTGTTTTATTGGATGGATTTAACTTGTTACGGCCTGAGGATATGACAGGGTGCTTGGAGAGCTGTAGCCTAAGTCCTGGGTGTTTGATCCTTGTGTCCATTTTGGCTCAAAGCGTTGAGCAGCAGATTGACCAGCATGGTCCAAGGAGTTAATGAATGTGAGTGTGCCCTTGACTATGGCTTTCTTGGATGTGAGTTTGTGATTGCAGTGCATCTTCAGGCAGAGACTAATTATTTGATTCATTTCAGCCTTGTTTTGGTATAAAAACTCTTAGTTGTCCTGATGGACAACTTATGCTGTGGGAAGGACAGAAGCAACATAGACTGATCTGGTATAAAAGGTAAAGGTACCCCTGCCCGTACGGGCCAGTCGTGTCCGACTCTAGGGTTGTGCGCCCATCTCACTTAAGAGGCCGGGTGGCCAGCGCTGTCCGGAGACACTTCCGGGTCACATGGCCAGCGTGACGAAGCTGCTCTGGCGAGCCAGCACCAGTGCAGCACACGAAAACGCCGTTTACCTTCCCGCTATAAAGCGGTACCTATTTATCTACTTGCACTTAGGGGTGCTTTCGAACTGCTAGGTGGGCAGGAGCTGGGACCGAATGACGGGAGCTCACCCCGCCGCAGGGATTCGAACCGCCGACCATGCAATCGGCAAGCCCTAGACGCTGAGGTTTTACCCACAGCGCCACCCGCGTCCGATCTGGTATAGGGCAGCTTTTTATCTGGCCACAGTGTCTACTACTATCTGCTTGGGCTGGCAAGGACATTTGAGGGTCTTGTATAGAAGCCTTTCCCATTCTCTTTTCCCAAGACTTTCTTAACTGGGGTTACCAGGTGTTGGACCTTAAATCTTCCTGTGCTCTGCTACTGAGTTCTGGCCCTTCCCCAAAATAAAACAAGGTGGATAATTGTCCCAATGGTAGGCATGCAAAAATCTTGGTTATTCTCTCAAAAAATCAGTAGTCTTTTATATTCAAAGCAGGACATGTAAGTTCATATGCTGATCTGGTTACTGTAAATCAGGGGATGTGTGACGGTTGCGAAACTCATGGAAAGGGGAAATCCAACCTTGCAGCAGCAGAGATTTGCTGCATGGACTCTGCAGACTTGTACAAGGTGCAGGAACGAACAGCCTCTGTTGTGCCAGTGGTACATGTGGTCAGACTCTGGAAATATCTACGGTAGCAAAAAGGGACCAGCCTTCCCCCGTACACTTTTGAATTGCTTCTGATGGAATAATTTGTCTCCATGAAGATGCTATAAACCAGTCTCTAGTTACTGAAAAACAAAAACGCTTTCATTTCGCCTCCAGCTTTCCATTCTAGCTTATTGCCATTATTGCTAGTTGCCTTTTTCCTTGTTGGGGGTCTACCTTTTCCTTGCAATACTGTATTGTTATCCTCTAGTGCAGAAATAAGACTGAGGAAGCTATCTAGGGACAGGTAAGTGAAGCTTGCTGGAAGCCCACTTGATTATATTGAGGTTTCATTGTTCTCTGCATCTACATGAGGGCTGGTGTCTCTGTGTTAGGAGCCCTCCCATTTGTGTCCTCCCAGCAGCTGTGTTGTTCAGCTGGATGTTTTACACCTTGGTTCAGTGCCACCAGCTTCATCACACAGGCATCCTGAAGGCTTTAAAAAGTCTTCTGCCAGAGAGAAAAGGAAATAGACAAGTAGGAGGATGTCAGCTGTGGGGAGTGGGATCTGAAGCAGGCACTGTGAAGAAAGGGGGCTGGGGGGTGTAGAAAGTACTTTGCCTCTCCTTAGATGGTTTCCCAGTGCTAGGAAGACCTAGAAAAGTCACCAGCATGTAGTCCTGCATATGGTGATGAAGGCTCTTCAGCTGATGTGGCAGAAGTCTCTTAATCTGCTAATAATGCTTCTTTCTGCAAATACATGGGTGGGGTTTTTTGGTTGGGAGGGTGAGATTTGGGGGCTCATCGGTCAGGGCTGGGCCTTCTTAGGCAATCTTTCTCTTTTTCTGTCTTAGAATATAGGCTTTGAGCCAGCTATCCAAGCTGTTTGTGTGATGGTAACTAACTTGCAGATAGTGATAAAACAAGGAAATTGGATTGTTTGGAGAAATGACAGGAAGTAAGCTCTTTGCTCAGGGAAGGGGGTTGAGTGCTGACGAGGCTGTCACGAGTTAAGAGTTCCCCAGACTCATGGCTGTGTTAGCTGAGCCGAGAAGCAAGCAGTGTTTTAATCCAACTTGAAGCATTTAACTGGGGGCAGTAGGAGCTCAAAGCTGCAGTTCTTATCTGCTTAGCTTTGTATTTTTCTCAACATATAGCTGAGCAAAGATAAATAAAGGTGAACAACACATTTTTAGGTGATAGTTACATTTTAGTCTGAGCTGAAAAGTAACCTGAAAAGCATGCACAAAATAAGGCAAATTAAAACAAATAGATTCCCAAAAATGGTCCAGATGTTCTCTCTTGAGACACCTCTGAAATACACTCAGCTTGTAAGACTCCCAGCAGATTATTTTTTAGTAATGGGACAGGTAATTGAAAAAAATTCTTAGTGTATGTTTGACTAAATGGAGCACATGGCTAGAATCTTGGGGATGATTCTCTTGTTTGATCTTCTGTTGTTATAAGGCAGAGGAGCTTATCTCGAGTATCTTCAAAGTAATCTTTTTTTGAGTTACAGGAAAGTTTTTATTGTATATCAATAGACTTTGTTACCACTTACTAACAGTGTAAATATCCCATTGTTGACATAACAGCTACCATATACTCACATACTTGCAATGAACGAAACCATACTGCTGTTGCACCACCACCCAGGTTATGCCCTGCTAATTCATATTGTCGCCAACACAAAGAAAAGAACATTCCCTAAGGCATAATTTTAATGGTAACTTTAATCAGAATCGAAGTATTGAAACATCCCTTCTAAAGTTTTAAAAGCTGAACATATATAAAACATGTTTGAAACCTTGAACAAAAAAGATAGCATATTTTATGTGTGTGTAAAAATGTTCAACACTTTTAGAAGCGAAGTGATGTTTTAATATTTCCATTTCAGTGAAGATTAGCATTAAAATAAACAGTGGAAGGGAGAGGGGTTTGGATTCCTCAACACTTTCTCTTCCTGGATGACACTTTGTGCATCTGGTGGACTCTTGGCCACAGCCAATAAATCCTGGTTTCTAAGGGGCTGCAATATATTCCCTCATGTTTGCTATAAGCCAACTAACACCATAACACACCTGCCCTTCTGGGTACTGTTGGGAAGTGATTGTCCTCAAAACTCAAACCTGGTCGAGAGTCTTGCCCCTTGCATATGTACTCAGAAGCAAGTCTCATTGAATTCAAGGAAGCTTATGCCTTAGTGGTTTGTAACCGTGCAGCAGAATGCTGTGTATATTTCTGAAAGACTTATTTCCAAGTCCTACTATATTTAATGGATCTAACTCCCAGGTACATGGGATTTCAGTTCTAGACGTATTAGTTGATTATCCTGTTCTAGAAATAATCTGACTTGCTCATCCCTTCCCTGTGTGATTAATGATTACTCTGCTGCCGTGTGAGCCTGATAAAGCCTTCTGTCTCACTAAAACACTTCTATTTGCAGATCATGTGAGACTGAAGCATTTGACACACTTGGGGAAAAGTATGCTGTTTGGAAGGGCAGTGATGAAAAATAAATAAATCTTATTGTTCACTGTCAGGTCCTTTCCGCCACCCATATCTCATATCTGCACAGTCTTAAGCATTAAAAATATACTGTAATTTGGGTGGTTAATGCTTTTAGCAAAACCCCTCAGAAAAAAATACATTTATGAAAATTACGACAAAACTAAAAATTACAGCGCAGTTGCAACAGTCTAAAAACAGCAGTGATAAAATGCAGTTAAAAAGGCAGCATCTAAAATGGCTATCAGAAGAGATGGGTTTTAGCAGCATACCAAGTGAGCAGCAGTGTGTCCAGGTGAACGTCCTTAGCCAAAATATCAGTGTTCCAAAATATTAGTGCTATGATAGAGAAGGTCGTGTGTGTGTGTGTGTGTGAGAGAGAGAGAGAGAGAGAGAGAGAGAGAGAGAGAGAAAGAGATTGCACATCTTAGTTAACAGAACACACACACACAGTGTGCATTTTAGCAACAGAGTACTGTGAGATTTTCGGGGTGAGGCTTCCCCACTTCAGATTAGGCTTCAGAGAGATCCTACATCACTTCTGTTAAGCCCCCAGACATTCCAAAGCACCCTGATTTGGCTTGGTTTTGTACAAAGCCTTTGTACACCCCATAGCACACACAACCTCCGAGTGAATAATAAAATAAAAGATTGAGAAGGCACTCCAATCTTAACTCCTGACAGCTGCAAAAATATATTTCCTTGCAATATGTCTCTTGCTCCCCCCCCCTTCTAAATTAGGGAGCTGAGGTGAGGAAGACATTGGGTGATGGAATCAAGACTGGGTTTTTGTGTGGCAGGACTGTAAGTAAAGTTCTGATACTGAAAACAAATAGGCCATGCATGTATGCGGGAGGCACCTTATTCCTTAATTCTCTATTTACCACTGTCTCCTCCGCTGCCCCAGTTATGCACCTAGCTCCAATTGGTGTTCATTCTTCTAGTAAAAAAACAAAATGGATCTCAAAAACTCCCAAGTCTTTTATGCACATATAAACCAGGGCTGGGCAGAAACAGAGTGCAGAACTTAGAATTGGCTTTGGTTGCCATAACATCTGCTTCTGCAACTCCTTGGCATCTTCCCCTCTGTTCTTATGTCTCTAGCCTTTATTACAGAGCTGTTTTGTCCCCAACTCCAGCTTCTGCTAGCAAAAGTCCACCCATCTCACTGGTAGAGTGTAAGCTTGGCACACAGGAGCTCCATGTTTAGTCCTTCACACATGTAATTCAAGGGTTTAGGCTATCAGAGGTGGGAAATACCCCTTGGAGAACTTCTCCAACTTGCATCAGTAAGGTGGTGCTGGCATATGTGGACAAATGGCCTGAAGCAGTTTCATGTACAACTGTGTTAAAGTAAAGGTAAAGGTACCCCTGCCCGTTGACAGACTCTAGGGTTGTGCGCCCATCTCACTCAAGAGGCTGTCCGGAGACACTTCCAGGTCACGTGGCCAGCGTGACATCGCTGCTCTGGCGAGCCAGAGCCGCACACCTTCCAGAGCCGTTTACCTTCCCGCTGATAAGCGGTCCCTATTTATCTACTTGCACCCGGGGGTGCTTTCAAACTGCTAGGTTGGCAGGCGCTGGGACCGAACAACGGGAGCGCACCCCGCCGCGGGGATTCGAACCGCCGACCTTTCGATCGGCAAGCCCTAGGCTCTGAGGCTTTTACCCACAGCGCCACCCGCGTCCCTACAACTGTGTTAGCTAGGCTTTAAACCCTCTTCTCCCAATGGCTTGGAAAGACAGGGAAGAGAGTGCAGCATCCACCTGTTTGGTTGGGGGAAATGGCGCTAGAGTTGACTAAACAACAAGTGGACTAAAAAAAGTGGACAGGAAGCTCTCTTTTGCCAGAAGTATGGGGCCAGGTCAAGGATAGAGTGAGTTTGCTTGGGAATCTTGCTTATGTTGCTGCCTGCCCCCTCTTTCAATTTCAACTAATATTGGTTGAAATGCAACTTCGTTACACATTTTCCTAATTAAGAGTAGAATGTGTTGAGTTGAACTCAACAAGCAGGTTATTGCCAGTGTTCGGAACCATAATAGTTAACTAACTGGAGAGGCAGGAGTTCTTGAAATGTGTGTCTTTCGATCCAGCGCTCTGCAGAGCTGCTTAACCCTGCAGTCAGACTCTTACACAGCTCCATGCTGTCAGTCAGTTTTCTTTCCAAGCACTTGAGATGGCGCAGATACCTCAAGGCAGCGTAGATAGGATTGTGTTTCCTAGCCATTGGCTGAAGGAAATTTAAGCTTGCAGAGTTCAACTAATGGATGACTCCGAGGGCACTTGGCATTGCTGTCTTAACATTCTGTGTGCCAGAGATCCTGCCCCTAAGATTATGATGGATCTCGGCTCTTGTGTCAGTATAAGATGTCTTGTTTGGCATCACAGCACAGTGTAAAACAAACAAGGAAGGCCTGCTGTAAGCTTCTCTGCAAGCATTGTGCTGTTCACTTAAAAGGCCTTTTCCCCAAAGGAAGATATTTGTGCAAGTTCCAGCAGAATAGCATAACATTCATAGCTTTGTACCTTAAATTGTCTTGATGCCCACTTGCTTAGTTGAAGGTTTGGTGCCTTCCTACACTGTGGGCTACTGCAGTATGTTTCAGGATCTTACCCACTGTATAGCTCTCCCCAAACTGAACACTAAACAGGGTGTGTAATGAAAAGGATAATTAATAAGGTCTCATTATAACCAGAGCTGGATAAATTGTGTGTGTCTGGAAATGTGATTCAGGCATCTGGGACTTGAAATTATTCTCTAGTCTTGCCAACAACCCCATCTCCTGAATTTAAAAAGAATTACTTACCAGCTTCAGCAGTTGGCTAGCTAGTAATGGATACAGTACAGCGGTACCTTGGTTTAAGAAGAGCTTAGTTTATGAACAACTTGGATTAAGAACGCTGCAAACCTGGAAGTAGGTGTTTTGGTTTGTGAACTTTGCCTTGGAAGCAGAACATGTTCCGCTTCCTGTTGAGTATGTTCCATTATGGTCCTATGGCTGGGTCGGGATGGCATGGGGATGAGGGACCAACTCCCTTCTCTTGCGGGGGCCCAATTAGTGCCATTGCCTTCCGTTAAGAGTTTGGGTGTAATCCTTGACGCCTCCCTTTCCATGGAGGCGCAGGTTACAGCAACAGCTAAGACGACATTTTTCCACCTTCCGCCCCGACCTGGCCACAGTGATCCATGCGATGGTCACCTCCAGGCTTGACTACTGTAATTTGCTCTACGCGGGGCTGCCCTTGAAGCTGTCCCAGAAACTCCAGCGGGTGCAGAATGCTGCAGCGAGGCTCCTCACGGGGTCTCTGCCATGGGAGCATATTCACCCAGTGCTTTTACAGCTGCACTGGCTCCCAGTGGAGTACAGGGTCAGATTTAAGGTGCTGGTTTTTACCTTTAAAGCCCTATACGGCCTAGGACCCTCGTACCTATGGGACCGCCTCTCCCGGTATGTCCCACGGAGAGCCTCAAGGTCCATAAATAGCAACACTCTAGTGGTCCCGGGCCCTAAGGAAGTTAGATTAGCTTCAACCAGAGCCAGGGCCTTTTCAACTCTGGCTCCGGCCTGGTGGAACGCTCTGCCTCATGAGACCAGGGCCCTGCAGGATCTGATTTCTTTCCGCAGGGCCTGTAAGACAGAGTTGTTCCACCTGGCCTTTGGCTTGGAGCCAATTTGATTCCCTCCCCCTCTTTCTTTTTTCTTTTTCCTTTCTCCTCCTGTGATGAGGCTGCATTTTAATATTTTAATGCTTCAGTATTTTAATGTTGCATTTTAACCTTGTTTTTAAGTTGTATTCATTCAACTTGTTTTTATTATTGCTTGTTAGCCGCCCTGAGCCCGGCCTTGGCTGGGGAGGGTGGGGTATAAATAAAAATTATTATTATTTGTAAATTGAGTCCCCTGCTGCTATGGGAAAGCACGCCTTGGTTTAAGAATGCTTTGGTTTAAGAACGGACTTCTGGAACGAATTAAGTTTGTACACCAAGCTACCACTGTAATGGGTGAATGGTGTAGCAGCACACGGAAGTGGTAAAATGAGGGGGCCCTTTGGCCTTCTTAGCCATGTTGCAACACTTCATACTCCTGGGCAAGTGACATTCCTTTAAACACAACACATTCCCCAGGTGGTTGCACTTTGTCTCCCAAAGGCAGCCTCTCAAGCATAGAAGGATCACACTAGCATGTTGAGCAGAGAATGTCTTGATATTCTTGCTGCCTTTATAATGGCAAAACCATGCACAATGACTTCTGTCAGAATGTGTCAAATCAGAAATGTACTAAGTTGTCTTTAAAAATACCTCTCTCTGGTTGTTTTTTTCAGCATATAAGACAGTATCTGGAGTCAATGGACCACTAGTAATCTTGGATCAAGTGAAGGTAACATCTTTTTGTGGGTGTTTCTGGAAATAGGCCTTGTTGTGATTGGCATTCTGCAGATTCTCCTGGCAACCTAAAATGGGAATGATCCTTCCTTCAAGGTTTGCATAAGGGCAGTTGAGTCTTCCCGCTGCAGAGAGTATTTTCGTAATAAAGTATTGAGGCAACAAGTGGTTTCTCTCAACGATGCTAGTTGAATTTCCCATTTTGATAATACCATTGCAGTGGGTGGTTGTGGCTTAAGCAAACTCAAAATGTAACGTGGATTTTTAAAAATTACTTTGGAATCAAAGCATTGCAACATTCTTGCATCCAAGCAAAACCCTTGAAATTATCCACAATAATTATGGGTTGTGTCCTGTTTCATTGCATGATAGGAATTAATGGCTAAAATCCATGTTTAAAAGTCTTTGTTAAAGTAAAATTTGTCCCACTTGGCTCTTCCCAGCCAGTTATCCAACTGGTGCAGAGACCCTGTGGGAGCACAGCAGGAGCTATCAGCGCTGCTATGTCAGCTTCTACACCTGTCCTCCTATTCAGCCTACATGTGCTGTGGAAGATCACAGATAGGACTTGCCATAGAGGAAGGTTTCCTCTGAAACCTGTACACCTTGAGCAGCATTATATGGATCCTCTGTTCTCACTGGAGTTGTGGAGGCATATAAGAACCTATACCCTTTTCCGGGTAAAATTAAGTAAGTGTGCCCTGTGTGTCATGGAAGAGAAAGAAGGCTAGACAGTACTGCTTGTTAGGCTTCGAATAATGCTGTTACAACTGAGGTTGTGCAAACAAGCCACCTCTATGACTGACAAAGCAGTAGTAAAAGGCTGGCCGTGTTCCGGTCTGAATAAATGTGTCTGATTAAGTTGTGAAAAGCAACATTAACATGCACCTGTCTCCAGTTTCTGAATTTGGCCAGGAGGCTGGCATCCGTGCTTTCTCACTGTTGATGATTTGAGTCTTTAATGTAGATCAGTTCTTTTCCTGATGGAAGCCTCCTGACTCACCTAACTTGTCACTTAGTTCCCTAGGTATGCAGAGATTGTGCACTTGACACTACCGGATGGAACAAAGAGAAGCGGGCAGGTGCTGGAAGTCAGTGGATCCAAAGCAGTAGTTCAGGTAAATGGTGGGGTGACCTGCTTGATGGAATTGATGTTATTTCCTGTGTATCTATTCTTGGGGCGAATGGCTGATCTTGGAAGGGTTGCCCTGTGTCTGCAAGTTGCACATAATATTTTATTCGGAAGCCAGTGGCCAGAAGGCTTTTTAATTCCCAGGTAAGTTACTGCAAAAAATCCCATTTGTTTTATGTGTTGCTTTAGTATTCATGCTTTTAAAATGTTTTTCAAACTCTAGCGCCAGATGACCATACTTTTGCTTTTGCACTTTCTTCGTATTAAAAACAAATAAATGGCTGTTTGTCACCTCTTTTTAAGACTTTAAGAATTAATAGAAATTGGTTGCTGACGGAACAAAGAAGCAAGTTATGAGACAACCGATTGTAACATCATTTGTTTATGATCCAGTGTGTTGTCTGCGCATTGTTTCATCAAAAAGTCTATTTTACCTACCTACTCATTCACTTGCAGAGCTTGTCCATGCAAATTGAAGCTGTGAGATTAAGCCCAAAATCTGAAATACTAAAATATTTGCCTCTCTTTTTTTAGGTTTTTGAAGGAACTTCAGGTATTGATGCTAAGAGAACCTCATGTGAATTTACTGGGGATATCCTTCGAACCCCAGTATCTGAAGATATGCTTGGTAAGTACAAGATCCTTTTTCTTGGATTGATCACTAGGCCTTGGCCAGCTTCCAAGTACAGTGATAGCTATACTGTTAATATAGTTGGTCTCCTGGTAACAGGGACAAATGTTCTCTTGTTCTTTGCAGGGCGAGTGTTTAACGGATCAGGAAAGCCCATAGACAGAGGCCCTATGGTCTTGGCTGAAGATTACCTTGATATCATGGGTATGTTTACCATAACATTGCTAACATAAGGTTTGCCCTTTAATTTCTCAGAGAGATGTACTTTGAGGTTAGTGTTTGAAAGGTGCTAGTCAGCATAAATACAAAACAGTTTAGTGATTACCCATTGTACAGAGAGGAGTTTAAGTAACTGCTTGCTTTTCAGATGATGGTTTTGTCTGCAGAAAACCAGAATGAGTTTCCCAAAGCGCTCCTTGTTTAGGATCAGCATTGGCAGTAGAGGGTTCCAGACACAGACTCATTCATAGCACGTAAATAGTATGTTGCCCGCAGGTTATGCTGAACCCTAAATATTACATGCCGTGTTAGATTAAATGTCAGAAATAGCAAAGTTGTTTAAAGAAAACCTTATTGTAAATAGAACACTGAGAAAGTTTCCTTCCAGTGTGCAAGTCTCAGAACTTAGGAGTGGAACACTGGATTTAATATTCGTTACTGAAACTTGAATCTAACTTCTTGGAAAATGCAGGTTGAAAATGATGTTTTCCCCCTGTCAAAATGAAATAGGTCAACCAATCAATCCTCAGTGTCGAATCTACCCAGAAGAGATGATTCAGACTGGCATTTCTGCTATAGATGGCATGAACAGCATTGCCAGAGGACAGAAAATTCCTATTTTCTCTGCTGCTGGGTTGCCCCATAATGAGGTAGGTGTTTTAGCAGGACTTAATGCTCAGTTTTGTTGTTGTTGTTACTGAATTTATATACCGCCCTATACCCGCAGGTCTCAGGGCGGTTTACAGAATAAAATCAGAATATAAAACCACAAAATACAGAATCAAAATGAAAACAACAACCCAATAACCTCCCCCCCAAAAAAAACAACCACCACCACCACACATTTTAAAATGGCATAGTGTTCTACTGCAGCTTTTGTTTTGTATTTTTACCACTTAGAGTTTTTTATACAGTGGTGCCCCGCAAGACGAATGCCTCGCAAGACGGAAAACCCACTAGACAAAAGGGTTTTCCGTTTTGGAGGTGCTTCGCAAAACGAATTTCCCTATGGGCTTGCTTCGCAAGACGAAAATGTCTTGCGAGTCTTGCCATTTCCCCCCCGCTTTCCCCCTCCCCTTTTTCTAAGCCGCTAAGCCGCTAATAGCCTTTTAGCAGCTCAGCCGCTAAACCTTTAATAGCCGCTAAACCGCTAATAGCGCTAATCGGCTTAGCCACTAATGGGGTTGCTTCGCAAGACGAAAAAACCGCTAGACGAAGAGAATCGCGGAACGGATTAATTTCGTCTTGCGAGGCACCACTGTATTATAGGTGGTACAGAAATGGACAGGAAGTGGGTGATCAGGAAGAATGGGGGATATTGAAGCCCGTCCCTTGTCATGGCTAGATCACTTCCTGCTGAGATTAAGCTTTCAGCACTTTTTCTCCTCTGCAGAGGCGGGGGACCTATTAAGATAGTCTGCCCTCAGAGGCTGATGGATCCAAAGGATTTCCAGATAGCTGATATGATTGGCGCTCCTGTCAAAGCCCTGACTGGCCTCTGGAACACCCAAATTCAAACAGTGCAAAGAATGCTAATAGTCTGCAGAGGGTGGGGGATTCCGGATATACCCTGTGCTGCAGAATAATCTTAAATTACCGTATTTTTTGCACCATAGGACACACTTTCCCCCCTCCAAAAATGAAGGGGAAATGTGTGTGCATCCTATGGTGCGAATGCAGGCTTTCGCTGAAGCCTGGAGAGTGAGAGGGGTCGATGCGCACCACCCCTCACGCTCTCCAGGCTTTGCACACCTCTCCGCAAGCAGCGGGAGCCCAGCGCTGGGCTCCCGCTGCTTGCGGAGAGTTGCCTGCATGCTGAAGCCTGCGCACGGTGAGATCAGCGCGTCCAGGCTTCGCGGACCTCCCCGCAAGCAGCGGGAGCCAGCGCTGGGCTCCCACGGCTTGCAGAGAGCTGCCTGTTTGGGGGCTGGGGTCGGGGGAAGCTCGAGCTTCCCCCGCCCCAGCCCCGCGCCTGGGGGGGAAATAATTTTTTCCCCTTTATTTCCCCCCAAAAAAACTGGGTGCGCCCTATGGTCCGGTGCACCCTATGGTGCAAAAAATACAGTAATATGTGTGCTCTGTGTAATATTTGAATTGGACTAATATTTTGGAGGAAACAAATACCTTCTGGTGCCACTTCATGATGCACTCAGATGCTATACCACAATCCTTGCTCCTTCTCCCTGGTTTTCATGCTCCTGATAGTTTTTATTGCCCTGGGGATGAAACATTGGCAGATGTGGCCTACTGTGCTTGCATGAATGGGCCATGCCTCTTAGATTCTAAGTCTGAGGCTCTTGAGGTCTTGTTGGCTAAATAAGGGGATATAAACGCTTCTGAAATATGAATGACCTTGCTCACTGGGGGAGATCCCTGTCTGAAACCCTAGAAAGCTGCTACTAGTAAGTGCAGACTGTACTAAGTTAGATGGACCAAATGGACTCTATTCAATGCAGCTTACTTATATACCTTGGGCATACCTGAAACAGAAAAATATGTTTACATTATTTACAGGCTGCCCTATAATGCTTGGCAGCTTACAGAATGAAAAAAAATGAACCGAATAAGATTTTTTTAAAAAATGGGTTGGATTTAGTAATGTTTTGATAGTTTTTTTTATCCCCCCCCCCCCAATGATATTTGCATCTCTTATGAACACATTTTCCTGCTTGGCAGGCATCTTAACAAACCACCCTACGTATTTGAGTACATCCTGTACACTAACCATTGTGTTTAGCAGCCTGTCAAAGACGAGTAAGCATTCTTTTGGTGGTATCCAATCAAGCACTAAGCAAACTATTCTGTTAGCACAAAGATTAGTGCATGTGCAGTGGTCGCTCTCTGTGCACCCCTAAATCTATTTAGGGGGTTCCAACCCCTCCATAAAAGATGGGCGTGCAAGGCGCATGTGCGGTAAGTGGAGGAAGTTCCCTTGGGCACACGTAAATCCTTGTGCTAATGCAACGAGTGCTTTGGATCCTGCCCTGTGTTTTGTTCTTATAGTTCATATATGATAAAGCAGACTCTCAAGTCCCCTTCTCTTGTCCCTTGGAAATCTTCCTCGAAATTAAAGCCTTGTACATTGAAAACATGGGTAACTCTGAAACATCCTTTTTCAGATAGCAGCTCAGATCTGTCGCCAGGCAGGCTTGGTGAAGAAATCCAAAGATGTGATGGACTACAGTGAAGATAATTTTGCCATTGTATTTGCTGCTATGGGAGTAAGTAGCTAAATGCATACAAACTGAGTGTTCCAGTTCATTATCTGTCACCATCTTTGCCGCCCAAGTTGGAGGTACTTTTATGTAAACAATTCTGCATGAGCTGTTAATGTGCTATGGAATTGGCATCTATGAAACAGAGTACACAGTATCTGTTCATCTCAAAAACCTCTAATTTTGGTCCCCAGACTAGCTGCAACAGGATTCCTTGTTCACATGTATAGAAGAGCTTAGCCAGGGTACACTTTAAGAGTTGAGACCTTGGTTCCGATGGGAAAGCTGACATCTCATTGAGAAATGATCTCTTAAAGGGATTGCCATAGTATTTCCTCTGCAAAGTAGTGTTTTCACTTCTATGCTTTGGTCATGGACCAAAGAATTGTTCTTAGGGATTTCCGGCAGATGCTTTATATTATAACAACCTGAGGACATGTGCTTCCCCTTTGAAACTTCCAGTTTTAAATGTGAGCTGCAGCTCTTTCAGTTCTCGCTTTCCTTGGCTCTTCTGTCTGCTCCCTCTTTCACCACTATTGAGCAGGGAAGGTGAGCAAAAAAGCAAGGGAAGGAAAAACTGGGGTAGGGTGGAGAAGTACAAAGTGTAGCATTGGCTCCCTTAGTTGGACTCCAGCACCTTTCAGCCCCAGTTAGCATGGCCAGTGGTCATAGGATGGTGAAAGTTATGAGTCCAGCAACATTGAGAGGACTATCTCTGCTTTTAAAGAACATTGTATGTCTCCAGATGTAGGGACGCGGGTGGAGCTGTGGGTAAAAGCCTCAGCGCCTAGGGCTTGCCGATCGAAAGGTTGGCGGTTCGAATCCCCGCGGCGGGGTGAGCTCCTGTCGTTCAGTCCCAGCGCCTGCCAACCTAGCAGTTTGAAAGCACCCCCGGGTGCAAGTAGATAAATAGGGACCGCTTACCAGCGGGAAGGTAAACGGCGTTCCGTGTGCTGCACTGGCTCGCCAGATGCAGCTTGTCACGCTGGCCACGTGACCCGGAAGTGTCTCCGGACAGCGCTGGCCCCCGGCCTCTTGAGTGAGATGGGCGCACAACCCCAGAGTCTGTCAAGACTGGCCCATACGGGCAGGGGTACCTTTATCTTTTTTATGTCTCCAGATGGCCACCTAGCAACTTGAAAGCAAAAATAATCACATCTGTTGGTGCTAAATCGGCTGTGTTAACTTTGTCTTATCCATCAAAGCGTGAAGGAGGAGCCACCCTCCACTGCTTGACAACACATTGGCTTTATATCGCTTTGACAGATTGAAGAGGCAAATATGAGAATATACAGCATGTGCATCCTTAGTTAAGGATAAGCAACAGTCAGAACTGGAGAAACCCATCCGTTTTTATGCTGTCAACATTTTAGAAACTTTCATAAATTGGGTCTAAATAATGCTTGGCTTTGCAACTGACCTAGTGTTGATGCTTTGCTGTAGGTGAACATGGAAACAGCTCGATTCTTCAAATCTGACTTTGAAGAAAATGGCTCCATGGACAATGTGTGTCTGTTCCTGAACTTGGCGAATGATCCAACGTAAGTCAAAAAAATGTGACTTTATATGCAGCTGGAGGAAATGTAGGGAACTGAGAATCGGAGAAACTTGTCTGCTTCTTCCAAAGACTATATTGAAAGGAAAAAAGTTTGGCAAAATGGTAAACGTCTAGGAAAACAAATTTCTCTGCCACAATGAGCTTCCCTTCTCAAAAAACATCCAAGTCTCTCATATACATCTAGGACAGAATGGAAGATGGTTATAACATGGCACTCAAAACGCCTAATCCATTTATTTTTTCCTTTTTAAAACTTTTATTTATGCAATTTTAACAGCTTTTATATGGTATCCACCACTTATCTCTTTTCCTAAGACTTCCCAATCCATCTCTCTGTGGCATTCTAGGGGAAACTTGATCTGCTGCATATCCTGATAATTTCTCCCATTATCATTTCAAGTCTTCCTCTTTTTAATGTTACCTGCTGCTCATACATTAACTCCTACTTGTAGGTTAAATTGTATATTAAACCTTCTAAGATAATCTCCAAAACACCTCCACTCTTCTCTTATCTTTAACTCATCCTTATTCCTTTAGTTTCGTGGTCATGGTTACTGATTCTATGTATTCTATCAATTTGTTCTGCCAAATTTCCTTTGTGGGCATCTCTTCTTCTTTCCTTTCCTCTTTTTTTAAAATATATATACTATTCTAGCTGCAGCAGTTGCATACAGAAAAATATTGAGTGCCTTTTTTGGAATGTCGTCACCTGTTCCATTTATATTTTCAATTGAAATTGAGTCCTGGAAAGAGACCTATAATAGGGAGCTGCCCCCAGTGCTGTCAGTTGGCAACCAAAGCTGCTACTCCTGCATATAAAAATAATGTGGAAAGCAGGTTGCATTCTTCTTTGCTACCTTTTCCTGCCCACCTGGTGTGTCTATCCTAAGAATGGGGAAAGATTCGGGTTTGCTTCACATTTCGGAGCAAATCTAGCTATTTCACCCTCACAGTCCCATGTGTGGATCAGAACATAGATTTGTGGATTAAGCCACATAATCAATGAATCTTTATAGGGGTGTGTACTGTACTTACAGAGTGGTCTGAGGGCTGTTTTTTATTTCACTAACATGCTACTTGGGACAGCTAACATTTCCTTCATGGCCACACAGTAAAAAAAAACCAAAAAAACCCCACTATTTTGAAATACTCCCACAAAGCAACTGTACATCATAATGATTCATCCCTCAAGAAGAAGATGGCTGCCTCCATAAGTGCCTATGGAAAAGGTGCAAAGTTGCTTCCCGGAAGCATTTCGAAACTGCTTTTTTTAACCTTATGGCCAGCAGGAGGCATCAGCTGCTTTAGGAAACTTTAAAAAGTTAAAGTAAGAAAAAGGCAGCCCTTGGACCACCTCGTAAGTACTTTATTTAAACAGATGGATTTTAAGACAAGAAAAAACCCACAAATAGGATGATGAGATGGAGCAGGCTTTGTTCAGGTATGAAACGAGTATAGGGGGGAAATAGGCCAGGGTTTGATGGATCAACCTATCTCAATTCAGCATAACATTTGACTTGAGTGTACACATTAAAATGCAACACATGTAGGCTAAGATTGCATTGTTGATTTCTGGCTTGTTTTCATTCTGACCTACTAATTTTATGTGTGTATGCCTTATATACAGAAGGACACCTGGTGGTGTCTGACATTAGGAAGTAAGAGGGATGGGGTGGGAGTTTATTTTTGTTGTTGTTGTTGTTTAGTTGTTTAGTCGTGGCCGACTCTTCGTGACCCCATGGACCAGAGCACGGCAGGCACCTCTGTCCTCCACTGCCTCCCGCAGTTTGGTCAAACTCATGCTGGTAACCTCGAAAACACTATCCAACCATCTCGTCCTCTGTCGCCCCCTTCTCCTTGTGCCCTCCATCTTTCCCAGCATCAGTGTCTTCTCCAGGGAGTCTTCTCTTCTCATGAGGTGGCCAAAGTACTGGAGCCTCAGCTTCACGATCTGTCCTTCCAGTGAGCACTCAGGGCTGATTTCCTTAAGAATGGATGCGTTTGATCTTCTTGCAGTCCATGGGACTCTCAAGAGTCTTCTCCAGCACCATAATTCAAAAGCATCAATTCTTCGGCAATCAGCCTTCTTTATGGTCCAGCTCTCACTTCCATACATCACTACTGGGAAAACCATGGCTTTAACTATACGGACCTTTGTTGGCAAGGTGACGTCTCTACTGGGAGTTTATTTTGCTTCCTGTCAAATGGAGAGCCGTCACTCAAGAGTATTGCCCAATCAGGCCTTCAGTCACAGCCAGCTGCTTCCGGCCACCCAGCTATGAAAGCACATCTGATCAGATTTGGAAAGCTCTGATTCATTGCTTGTAGCTTGTACTTTCAGTATCACTCTCTTGATATTTGGGGGAAAGGAACCTCAGGCCCAGGAGCCAAATGCATTCCTCCAAGCCTGTCTGTCTGTCTGGCACATCAGTCTCTCTCCAACCATGAACCCCCTTAAATGTTTTTGCTAGACTGGAATATGCCCTTTAACGTGGACAATTGCTTCTTGCTTCATAGAGGATGGTGAGGGGTATAATAATGTGTGTGGTAACTAGCTCTACTGTACAAAGGCAAAAATTATATTTGTTGCCCCATCCACTTATACCTCTGGTCCCACCCAGCTCTGGCAAGTGGCCCCCGGAAGGTTGCTCCAAAGGAAATGCAGCCCTTGGTCTGAGAAAAGGTCCCCAACCCTTTACCACAGGTGGTAGAAAATGTTGCTAACTCTTTAACCACTAAACAACTCCTTATGCATATTGACTGTTGCACTAGACCTTTCTCCTTCTGAACTGCTCTTTCTCAGAAGTAGGCATTAGGCTTGTGTCGAGTATCACTTCCCATTCTGCATCCACATTAATTGGACTCCCATTGCTCTCTTTCAGCATTGAGCGCATAATCACTCCTCGTCTTGCTCTAACCACAGCAGAGTTCTTGGCTTATCAGTGTGAAAAGCATGTATTGGTTATTCTGACGGATATGAGCTCCTATGCAGAGGCGCTGAGAGAGGTACTTTATTTACTGTATTCAACAGACCAGTCCTTGCCTTGCATGCAAGTACTTTGTCAAAAGGCCGAAATTCATTAATTAGGGAAGCTTGAATCGCACCTTTGATGACATGGGAGGTCATGAATTGCTCCAGAATAAGTTAACCAAACCTGGAGAAGGAGGATACTGAGTTACTGGGCTTCTGATTACTTGTGAGGTGCTTGCAGAACCTGCTGTTTATGGTTCTTATTGAATAACCCTTACTTTTTGAATGTTCCAGTATGCATGTGTTTTGTGTCCTCTACTAGGACATTAACACAGAGATGCTTTGAAAATTCAAAATGACCTTTGACAACCTTTTCAAATACTACCCCAAACTCATCTTCATTGTTCCCGACAGTCCATAATATTGAGGGGGATTAGGCAGGAGTTGACACTGGCCCATATACTTGCACACCTGGGTTTCTGAGTTTGAAATGGAATAAATTACCTTTCATCAAGGGGCATTTCCCCATGTTTTCTGTGCATCACTTCTTATGAGACATTTTTGACTGTGCAATGCTGCAAATTGCCATTTGAACACACCCTTTAGACTCATCACTGCAGACTGTGCTTGTTGCTGCTGTAAGCTATTATACAGTGATTTGCATTGTACACAGCGTACATTATGCTTCACCCCATAGCCCAAGGGTACAGAACCTGTGACCATTTGTTGTTGGACTACAACTCCTTTCAGCCCCAGCCAGCATGGTCCATGGTCAGGGATGATATGGAGGGCAACACCCCGGTCATAAAAAAGTGGATCTCTGCCTCTAGCCCTAATAGCCTCATGTTTGACAGAGAGGATGGAGAGATAAGGGTTAAGCTGTCAGTGGTCCTCAGATCAGCAGAGCAGAAGCCCATTTCAAAAAGAACTTAAGGAGTTTTGATGCTGCCAGATCGTGAGCTTCCTTTTCCCCCATTTGATTTTGCAGCTTTTCCTGGTAAGCCCACCCTTTGCTAATATTTTGCTTTTGTTCTAATTCCCGAAAGGTCTCAGCAGCCAGGGAAGAAGTACCAGGCCGGCGTGGCTTTCCTGGTTACATGTACACTGATCTGGCCACAATCTATGAACGAGCTGGGCGAGTGGAAGGCAGGAATGGGTCCATTACTCAAATTCCTATTCTCACCATGCCCAATGATGGTGAGTCCTTGTCTTACATTGCTCCTTCCATATTGTTTCCATCTAGTCCACAGATACCAGGTGAAGCTCTGCTTTTCCTCAGCACCCGTTCTATCGCCACTCACTTGGCAGATGCATAAGGCTAGATGGCTGGAGGAAAACCTGAAGAGTCTTCTGACTTGCAAGAATTGCGGGAGAAGGAAAGAAACCTCTCCCAAGTTTCCTCCAAATCACAAAGTTCTTAGACTTCCCCTCCAGCAAATGTGGAGCGAGAAGCAAGCCCTCTGCAAAAATATTTGGAGAGAGACAGAAACATCAGGCATTTCTTGGCACCTTCTTGATTGTTGGATTTTTTAAAAACAGCAATGAGAAGGTTGTGAAAGTTCAATGTATTACCCCCATTGGATGCCTGGTTTGCACTCTACACCACGCCAAACCTTGGCTTACTGAGGCCATTCAAATATGTGGGCTCCTGCACAGGAACTTGCAACCGCATTGCTCCTCCATGGTCCCTTTTGCTGCCATGGTGAGCTAAGCTAGGGTCTGACTTTGCATGTTTTCCTGACCTTGGCTTCGCTCAGTGCGAAAGCAAAAATGACCATGGAGGAACAAAGTGACTACAAGCATTGCTACACGATCCTGCAAATCTGTGCAGTTCCACAAGCCAAGGTTTGGCTTAGCATTTTGTGTAGACCAAGCCGACACATATTGAGACCAGGTTTGCATATCCCCATAGGGCAGGCATGGCCAAACTTGGCCCTCCAGCTGTTTTGGGACTACAATTCCCATCATCCCTGACCACTGGTCCTGTAAGCTAGGGATGATGGAAGTTGTAGTCCCAAAACAGCTGGAGGGCCAAGTTTGGCCATGCCTCCCATAGGGCAAGAAGAGAGAGTTTTTCTTCCTCCAGTAGCTAATGGTTCTTTTCCCTCAGCTTTCATTATCCAGATTAGAGTCTTGAGTATTTTCCTCCTCTGCTTCCTCCTGTTTGTACTTCTACAGACAAAATCCATACTTGCTACATTTCTCCCCAATACCACAAAAATCCCTATTCTCAAAGACCTTAGATGATTCTGTTACCCATGCTGCTGAGATAAAATCAGTCTTCCTGCTCGGTCAAGTCTTGATCATTACAGCATTATGATACATCGCCTGCAGCAGCTAAAAGAAATCTGAAAGCACAAGATGCTTAGAAAAGCTGGGGTGAATTTTAATCTGCTTTAGTATTTTAACTTCTTGTATTTTTTAGTTTATGGCATCTTTTCCTGATTTTATAGTCTAAAACACTTTGAGGATTTTTTATTTTTTTTTACGATCTTGCAGTATGTAAATTATATGAAATAAGCAAATAAATAAATTTAACTTGTTTTTCAGATATTACCCACCCCATCCCTGACTTGACGGGATACATCACTGAAGGCCAGATCTACGTAGACAGGCAGCTGCACAACAGACAGGTCAGTATGCTATCTTCAGGATGTCTTCGGGATGAAGTGTCATGCCCTTCTGCTCCTCTGTACTTCTTGAGACAGGCAGTTTTAACAGCAATTGTCATACAGTGCTGTCTGCCTCTTATTATCAGGGTGCCCCTGAGACTTGATTACAAGAGGCAAAATTGTGGTTGTCTTAAAGGCACAGGCATTATGGTAAAGTGTTTCAGCTAGGTTGTTTAGTAATTAATATTGTATTGTTAGCACCGCCAGAAATGTCTATTTGGTTTCCAACTTCATTGAAAGATTTCCAATGTTTAGTTTATTTTAAGTATTTATAAACAGCTTAATAAAAATTGTCTAAGCAATGAACCTGGTAAGTAAGGTAAAACTGTCATAAAATAATTGGCTAGCTGACATTTAAAGGCTACATTTGTTCTGAAGGAAGTGTTACTTCAAAGCTGTATTCCTTGAGGAAGCTCGGGAGGAAGGATTTCTTTTTAATAATACAGTGAAACATCGGTTTTCAAGTGTCTTGGAAGCCGAACATTTCGGAAGTCAAACGGCTTCTGAGGCGTGTTTTTCAATTTTCCCCATTGAAATTGCCGACGGTCCTTTGCGCCTCAGTTGTCGGATGCTTTGGAAGTTGGAACGGTCTCCCAGAACGGATTACGTTCGACAACCGAGGTTCCACTGTATTACAAGCCAGGGAAGTGCAAGGGAGGTATCAAGCAGGGAAATGTCTGCTTTCTGTTGCTATGCTATTATTCTTCAATCAAAGCATTTAACGTCATGTCACAACAACCTGTCCCAAGCTCCTGCAGCTCTTAATTTTCACGTCTCTCCTTCCAGATTTACCCACCCATCAACGTACTTCCCTCTTTGTCTCGATTGATGAAATCTGCTATTGGAGAGGGGATGACCAGGAAGGATCACGCTGAGGTTTCAAACCAACTGGTAGGTGTGACTGTTACCCTTTTAAGTACAGTGGACGCTCGGGTTGCGAATGTGATCCGTGCAGGAAGCATGTTTGCAACCCACAGCGTTCACAACCCGCAGCGCTGCATGTGCGCATGCGTGGGTTGCGATTCGGCGCTTCTGCACATGTGCAAAGCCCGATTTAGCGCTTCTGCGCATGTGCGACTGCCGAAACCCAGAAGTAACCCGTTCCAGTACTTCTGGTAACCCAAAAAAACGCAACCTGAAGCGTCTGTAACCCAAGGTATGACTGTACATGTCTTGGAAGGTGGGGGGGGGGGTGACATAGTGGAATTATGAAACTTCAAGTTGTTTCTTTTAGGATTTCTAATTTTAAAGAGGTGGGGGCACAAACGTGGCCCTTCAGATGTTGCTGGGCTCCATCTGCCAGCCCAGCCAGCATGACCAATGACCAGGCATGATAGGAGCTGCAGTCCAAGATCAGCTGCTGGACCCCAAGTTAAATCTGTTAGTGCTTGGGCTATCATATCCTGGCTACCTGTCCCTGACCACTCTCTCCTTTTCCCCTAGTATGCGTGCTATGCCATTGGGAAAGACGTCCAAGCCATGAAGGCTGTTGTAGGGGAGGAAGCGCTTACTTCCGATGATCTTCTCTATCTTGAATTCCTGCAGAAATTTGAGAGGAACTTCATTGCTCAGGGTAGGTATACCATTCATCAGATGCTCAGTGTTGCGTCACTGTTTCTTCACTTCTCAGAAGCATGTTCCAATCCCTTCTTAGAGGGCAACTAGATTTTCCTTGCGCCATCAGTGGGGGAGAAAAGGAAAGAAAGAACCTGCGAGGTTTCCAGAGTCGAAAGCCCCAGAGTTTAGGTGCAACCTGTTGGTTTTCTGGCATTCTTATTAAGCTCTTTGAGCGGAGAACCCTCAGCCCTTTCTCCCTTCCTCTGATACTTCAATCTGAGCTGTTTATATGATAGCTATAGGAATGCGGAAGCAGGCCTTCTCCAGGTTTCCTTGCTCCATTATTGCTACATCCCTCTTTTGTTTACTTCCAGTGTGCGCTGGAGAACCCGGCCACACCTTTCCCTGTGCGCATCGCCCTCAGAGGGAAAGGCTACCTTACTGTCATAAACACGGGACTTTACCTCCCAGGGGTCCTTTGCCTACATGAGAATTTTACGAAGAGTCCTGTTGGATCAGGCCAAAGGCCCATCTAGTCCAACATCCTGTTCTCATTGTGGCCAACAGATGTCTATAGGAAACCTCCAAGCAGGATTCGAGCAGAACAGCATTCTCCCCACTTGCAATCCCCAGCATATTAAAAGGCATACTGCTTCTTGAGAGTGGAAGCAGATCAATAATTATTATTGTTATAATTATTATTATTTTATTTGTACCCCGCCTATCTGACCGGGTTGCCCCAGCCACTCTGGGCAGCTTCCAACATACATAAAAACACAATACAACATTACACATTAAAAAGCTTCATGGCCTTATCCGCCATGAATCCTCTTTTAAAGCTATCCCAGTTGGTGGCCATCATTACCTCTTGCGAGTGTGAACTCCGAAGTTTAACTATGCGCCACATGAAAAAGTACTTCATTTGCCCGCCTGAATCTTCCCACATTCAGTGCCATTGGAGCGTTCCAAGTTCTAGTACTGTGACGGAGAGGGTCCGTACCAGCGTGTAACCATGCCAGTGGTTATTCTTCTTTCAGGGGCCTACGAAAACCGCACTGTTTACGAGACGTTGGACATCGGCTGGCAGCTGCTACGTATCTTCCCCAAGGAGATGCTGAAGAGAATCCCTCAGAGCACCTTGGCAGAGTTTTATCCCCGAGATTCCACAGCAAAGCACTAGCTGCACCTTCACCTTCCATGAAACGCTGGGTTTTCTTCCCTTGTGTTGGTGTTTACTTGTCATCCCTGTAATTAAACCAAGAATAAGTGACATATTTGTGCCAGTGTTCCTGATGTGTTAAGCTGATAACAGAGTTTAAAATGCACCCCTTCTCTCAAGCACTAGGATCTTGAATTGTTTACATTTGTAGAGGGGGAAATGTTCTTTCGCAACTCTTATTTGGTTTACTGGAATAATTTTTTTTAATTTAGGCAGCCTTGGAGGAAGAAAATCCTTGAGGCTGCAGTTTTCTGCCCATTGCACTGTGAGAAAAGTAAAAAAAGTCACATGGGAGGTGTAGTTGAATAAAAGTTAAAGAAGTCCTCTTCTCCTTAGCCCAGACTGCCTTTGCCCAGTCAAAAGTTCCACCACCCTTTGTCCTGTTGTGTAGAAGAGGCACAGGGGGCATGAGAGAGGCACACACAACAGAGCAATGTGGTGGCTGGTGGCAGGTCAAACCCACAAATCACCTCTAGCTTCAATTATGGCTGAGAAAATTACGCAGCAATGACATTGCAATGTTTGCACACCCTGGTGCTTGCCCAGTAACAGGTACAAGATTCCTACCTCTTCCAAGAACTTGGCACGAGGTCCCCTTGCTTGTTCTGCCAGTCTAACCTGCCTGTTTCACTGTCTCCACCGCCACTTTGTGTAGAGGTGGACATAATACGAAACTGAATAGGGATCCTGCGTCTACCTACCCAACCCTGAACTGCAGAATCATTGCGACTGGAGAACCCAGCTGGTAAAGTGGCTGAGCCCATAGCAAATGGAAATTTATCCTGAGCAGTGTCAGCCTTCATAATGCCATTGAGAAGATATCCCAGCACTTTCAGACTGCGCATCACAGAACATAACCTCATCCCTTGAAAGCGATGGACCCTCCGATTTAACTTGTCTCATCAAACATTACCCAATAAGGTAGGAAAGGGTGATGGCAAATCAAATGTGCGAAGGGAGGATATTTTAAATTCTGTTATTAAGCAGTCCTTTGGATGACACTGGGTTCTGAACCGACCTTGGGTTTGTTTTTTAAACCGCCTTCCAATCGTGAAGTTGGCTAGCCATCGTACACTGGGGGGAAAACAGCTTGATGCTCAATGTGTATGTCAGTGGCGGCCAAATGCTTATATGAAATGGATTTCGATGCCCGGAGGCAAACAGGATCTTTGTGTCTTCTCCTTGATTTTGCTTTCCAGGCTATTCTACACCCCAGCTTCAGCGACCCAGATCGCAAACTGTTGGCAACGTCCTAGATCACGGCTGGGAGTTGGTCAGAGGGGTTTCTTGCGGCTCAGGCCGCGTAGACTGTGGTGGTTCCAGCGTCTTCCCCACCCACCATGCAGCCCTCCCAACGCGCTTTCCTATGCAGATCTTTCTTGTACTGTTTTTTGGTCTGTGTGCTCTGTAACCTGGGTGCAGTAGCCTTTTCTTTACTCTAGCGCATTCCATCAAAGTTGTGTCAATTCTATTTTTCTCTGGACAGAGGAGGGGAAATCGTGGGGATGGGGAGATAGCATGAAATATTTTAATGTAGAAAACTGTGATATCTGAATAAGTTAAACATGAACAATAAATGTAAACAAAATGAGACTCTGTTCTCTGCTTAAGAAGTGGTTGATTCTTGATTTCTCTGGGGGTCCATCACAAGCTCCTCTTAGCAGATTCCTCAAGGGAGCATTCTATGCCCAGAAGCTTGGAATGCACAATTCTGGAAAAGGATCTCCTGGGTAGCGCCCCAGGGATGATCTTTGGCTCAATAGGTATATCTTGCCAGCCAACTTCAAAGTTGGATGACTGCCGTTGATAATTCACCCTCCCTGACTTTGGAGGTTGCAGTGGTGCCCCGCAAGACGAATGCCTCGCAAGACGGAAAACCCGCTAGACGAAAAGGTTTTCCGTTTTGGAGGTGCTTCGCAAAACAAATTTCCTATGGGCTTGCTTCGCAAGATGAAAATGTCTTGCGAGTTCCTGCAGGGTTTTTTTCCTCCCCCCCCCCTTTTCCCAAGCCGCTTATCAGCTGATCCGCTAAGCCGCTTAACAGCTGATCCGCTAAGCCGCTTAACAGCTGATCCGCTAAGCCGCTTAACAGCTGATCCGCTAAGCCGCTTAACAGCTAAGCCGCTTAACAGCTGATCCGCTAAGCCGCTTAACAGCTGATCCGCTAAGCCGCTTAACAGCTGATCCGCTAAGCCGCTTAACAGCTGATCCGCTAAGCCGCTTAACAGCTGATCCGCTAAGCCGCTTAACAGCTGATCCGCTAAGCCGCTAATAGCGCTAAGCCGCTAATGGGCTTGCTTCGCAAGACGAAAAAACTGCAAGACGAAGAGACTCGCGGAACGGATTCTTTTCGTCTTGCGAGGCACCACTGTATTTCGATCTACTGCCACCTTGGATGACTTGTTTCAGCTGCCAAGTTACTTTGATAATGCACTTAAATACCGTAGAGAGAAAGAGGCACAACTCACATAGCCTACTTGGAGTCTGAAATGTGCCTTCAGCATACATGTAGTCTATGACACTCTGATCAGTAAAGCTGTAGGGCATTTGTACATTAATCAGTAATAATTTAGTTTTACAGAAATATTTATATCCTGTCCATCTGACTGGGTTGCCCCAGCTGCTCTGGGTGGCTTCCAACAAAGCATAAAAACACCTTAGGCTTAAAACATCAAAAATTGAAAACTTTTCTATACAGGACTGCCTTTAGATGTCTTCTAATATATCTGTTTGACATCTGATGGGAGGGCATTCCACAGGCAGGCACCATTACTGAGAAAGAGTAAAAATAAATATAATTTCACATTAGCCAGAGAGCTGAAATTAGTCACATACAGCCCCAGATGCAGATTGCAAGTCTTAAAGTAGAGACTCTTCTTCAAAACTTAGTGCATGTAACTTGCCTTATAGAATGACGAGGCAGTAGTCCAGCACAGAATAAAGGAAGCTGAGCCATACATGTATGCAATGGCCCAGGACTCCTCTCATTTGGTCATGGAGATTTTCCAGAAGCAGCTGGTAATATGCTGAGGCTGCAATATTTTTGTAAAAAAACTTCAGAAGCAAGAATCTTGTTTTATTTGTGTTTAGATCGTGGGTGGTTAGCTTGTGGGCCACATAACAGCCCTTGTAGCCATCTGTGCTGTTCTTGCAAGAGCCCGTGCTTCCCTGTCCTGATGACAACCAAATGATGTGGGCTTCCTGCACTACTGTGCTGAAGAGGAAGTGAATATGGAGAGTATAATTCCTGGGCATTTCCTGGGCTCCACAAACAGGGATTGGATCTGGCAGCCCGGGTGGACCCCTCCCCATGAGAAGTTTTATTTTGAGGCCAGATAACATAGAACGATACGGGATGTGGGTGGCGCTGTGGGTTAAACCACAGAGCCTAGGACTTGCTGATCAGAAGGTCGGCAGTTCAAATCCCTGCGACGGGGTGAGCTCCCGTTGCTCGCTCCCTGCTCCTGCAACCTAGCAGTTTGAAAGCACGTCATAGTGCAAGTAGATAAATAGGTACCGCTCTGGCAGGAAGGTAAACGGCTTTTCCGTGCGCTGCTCTGGTTCGCCAGGAGCGGCTTAGTCATGCTGGCCACATGACCCGCAAGCTGTACGCTGGCTCCCTCGGCCAATAAAGTGAGATAAGCGACAACCCCAGAGTCGGCCACAACTGGACCTAATGGTCAGAGGTCCCTTTACCTTTACTTTTAACATAGAGCGATGGGCTGTGTGGATTCCATTGCCCTTCCATATCTACTTGAATAGGCCTGCAGGAAGGGAGAACACCCACGCAACATTTTGCTGCAGGCCCTACTACTCACGGCCGTAGATTTGGCCCCTCCATGAACTTGTCTCTTTTTAAAGAGGCTGTCGCCACAGTTTGTACCAACGAATCCCATAAATCGTGGTGGAAAGAGGTCAGTTGTCTCTGGACGGCAACTGAAAGGGAGAGTCCCACAGAGCTTTCCCTGCAAGTGATACTGGGCAGTTGCTATATAAGAAAAACCGCCTGGAACCCAGTGGTTTCAAAAAGCAAGAGGGAAACCTGTGGCCCTCCAGATATTGTTGGACTACAACTCTCATCGGCCCTGATCGTTGGCCATGCTGGGTGGGGCTGATGGGAACGTCAACATCTGGCAGTATCAAAGTGTAGCTGCATCTCAAGGCTTGCTATGTTCCCCTAGTACAAGGTCTTTTCAACAACGAGTGAAGCTTTGGAGAAGGGCACAAGGGATAGTTTTGTAACCTTGTGCATTGGGTATTTGAGAATAAGGGCCAAGCTACACATTATTATAAGCAAGGATGACCTCTGGAAATGCAAACAGACAGTCAACAACACAGTGGTCTTCCTCTCTCACAGGTCCCAGACTCCCCACCCCTAAGGGAGCATCTGACCATGTATGTGCTAAGCCAGGATACTCAACTAGTGTTATCAAAGGTGTGTGCATGCTAAAACTCCAAGGTTTTTATTATTGTGCTGAAAATGAGAGGGCACTGTGGAGATCTATTCTGGGAGCTCACTGCACAAGGACACAGCCACTTGGTCTGGGATGCAGGATTTCAGTGCAATCCTACGGGGGTGTATTTTGAAGTCCCACTATGTTCAGTGAGGCTTCGTTCCCTCGGACGTGTGCTTAGGGTTGTAGCCAAAATGCCCTAAGCATCTTGATTTTGAAGAGCAAGCTCCTAACTTTTAAAAACTGCAATGGCCAGTTTCAGAAGTGGAGCGCTGAAGCTGCATTTTCACTGGCTAGGGTGGAAGAAGTCGTTTCTCTGTGTGCCACACGGTACACGCAACTCTTTATCCCGAGCGCCGCTTGTGAGCATGCTGCAATGAGGAGCTTTTCTTGGGGCAACGAACTAGCACTTGCACGTATGTCTACATCTGAGGTAGCTACCTTGTGCCCTTCTAGTTGCTACACTCCAGTTCCCATCAGCCCCTGCAAAGCATGGCTAATGTTCAGGAATGATGGGTGGACTACATGGAATTGGTGGAAATGACTGGCAGAATCCGAGACCAGGGAGAAGAGTCAGTGGAAGAAGATTGGAAAAAATTCAAAGTATATTTACAGAAATATTGCAAAATTAATGAATGTTAGAAGGATGCTGGAATGAAGTTATATGGCTTTAGCAGAAATGTTATAAAGAATTAAGTAAAAATAGATTGTTAATGGGCCAAAGTGGAAAATTTAAGGTTAGATTGTGGTAAGATAAATTATAGAACAAAAATTGAGAAAGATGGAAAGGATTTGCTGAAATAGCTAATTTGAACTAGAATACAAAAAAGGGAGGTGTGAGGAGGTCGATGAAACAAGTAAATGAAAGGTAAAGATATGGAAATATTGGATGTGTTTTCAAATATTTTTGTTTTTCTTGTTGTTTTGCTGTATTGCTTTTTGTTTTTGTTTTTATTTCTGATGTATTGTAAGGTATTGTTTTGTTTAACTTTTTATTGTTTCTTTTTTCTTTTTTCTGTAACTATTAAACCGCTAATAAATATCATTTTAAAAAAAATGTTCAGGAATGATGGGAATTGTAGTCCAGCATCAGAGGCTCACAAGTTCCCCACCCTTGGTATAAATGAACTGCCACGTCATGTATGGGGGGGGTTAAATTCTTCCTTAAATGTGGGGTAAAGAGGGGAGCCTTTCTCCTTTCTCACTTGGTTAAGAAGGGAAAGGCAGCACTGTACCCATAGCTTTTTGAAAACTCTAAAGCAGGCTTCCTCGACCTCGGCCCTCCAGATGTTTTTGGCCTACAACTCCCATGATCCCTGGCTAGAAGGACCAGCGGTCAGGGATGATGGGAATTGTAGTCTCAAAAACATCTGGAGGGCCGAGGTTGAGGAAGCCTGCTCTAAAGCAGCAGCCCACATCTGGAGATGGTTCATTTTGCTTGACTGGAATTTAAACAAGCTCCTAATATTTAATTCTGCAAATAAAGGCTTTTTTAAGCAAACAAACAAAAAACTTTTCAGCTGGGTGATGTTCTGTCTAAGTGCTGTACCACTATCAGCCACAGCATGGTGCTCTTATATTTTCTGATTATTATCTAATACAGCTTGGCTGTGGAAGGTCCTCTGATTTTTCTGACTTTCCAAATGTATTCGTAGCTGAAAGTATCAGTAGAGAAATCTACTTATGGATCCTCCGGAAAGGAATCTGACTTCCTACCCTCACGTTCCTGCTTCCTATATGTAGAGGCCAGGGGGTGGGTGGGTTGGATTCTGTTTTGTATTTGTGCGAGATGCCAGGGTTTTAGAAAGCCAAGGTTGCGTGTGCATGTTTTGGCTAAAGAAATGTTAGGATATAAATTGGTTAATCAACACAAGCGGCAGATAAAAATCTCTTTTAATAGAGGAGTGTGGTAGGCAAACTATTAAGCATGACTGCTATGTTCTACCTCCCTTGTCAGAGGAAGACCTGTTGCTGGAGATCACAGGGGCTGTTCTTGGAATCAAATAGGGAAGGGGAGAACCATGAGCTTCTTGGCGGAAAAGGTGGGATATAAATGCAACAAATAAATAAATGCCCAGTTTATTCTGCCCAGTTTCCTCTCTGAATTAAAAAGCAGGTAGGGGCTTTATTAGGGATTGTAGGGAAAGATCTGCCAAATAACCTGAAAAACATCTTCATGTATGCGACAACGGCCACGAGAGTTCTGGTAGCACAAGGATGGAAGACTGAAGAAACCCCAACTAAAGAATCATGGCAAGAAAAATTGATAGACTATGCAGAACTGGCAAAACTGACATACAAGCTACGGGACAAAGATAACTGTGACTTTAAAGATGAATGGGAACCCTTTACAAAGTATTTGAAGATAAAACAAAGCGAACTGGACTCCCTGGCTGGCTTTGAATAAACATTCACAAACTTTTTATTGATATTAATCAGCTAAATAGTGTGAGGATTTATACAATTGTGTAACATGCAGAAAACAGCATTTTTAGAGAAATCAAAGACTGGAACTGAGGGAAGTCGGGGGGTGGGTGGGTTCGATGGGGGGAGGAAAAATGGGGGGGGATAAGGATGATATGTTTCTGGATAATATGTTTTGGTTTAATTTTGAATAAAAGTTATTTTTTAAAAAAGCAGGTAGAGGCAATTGAACTGCTTCTTCAAACGACCCACAAACCAGCTGCTCTGAATGGGAGATGGAGTGAGTACCCCTCTCTAACTGCGTCTACACTGCCTCTGGTTCCCCAAAGCTAAATTATTAAATGATGTAGCAACTTGGCTGAATTATTCAGAGGGACTTAGGGGGTGCTCGCCAATGAAGCAGAAGTGTACGGAGATGAGCAGCAATGTTGCATAACCCCCAGAGAGAATTCAGCCATTGGCTGGCGATGGAGAAGCAACGGGATACAATATTCATAGCAAAGGAGGCAAGGAGCCGTCCCAGCCCAAGCTGAGCCGTGTTTGCTGCACGAGTCGTTTTGTGTGGGTGTGCTTTTCAGAGCATATGTTGCGTCAAAGGCTGGAAGTGCTGTTCTGCATGTATGCAAAGAGAGGTGCAGAGCTAGGAAGCAAGAGTTTTAAATAAAAGCTAAGGGCAACCATTGGAGCCAGAATGAACAGAAGAAGAAACCTCCTGGATCAGGCCAATGGCTTCTCTAGTCCAGCATCCTGTTCTCACAGCGGCCAACCAAAGGCCCATGAGAAGCCCACAAGCAAGATCTGAGAGCCACAGCCCTCTCCCCACTTGTGAATCCATGCAACTAGGATTCAAAGGCATTATTCCTCTGACAGTGGAAGGAAATCATAGCCATTGATAGCTATTGACAGCCTTATCCTTCACAAAGACGGGACATCTGCAGATCTGGGTGATAAAATTCAAGCACCTAGGCTGTTCCAGAAGGGCAGAATGATACAGCTTCCCTTTGCTGTGGCTTCTCCAGTGGAGTCAGATCCTGGGGATGGTCAGTTTGTGGTTAGTGTAGGCTTGTGAATCCCCACTCAGAGATTAAGCTCACGGGGTGTGGTCTTGCGCCAGGCGCTATCTCTCAGCCCAACCTAGTCTGCTGTGAGGATAACATGGGGAGGAGAACTACGTATACCATCCTGAGCTCCTTCGAGAAAGGTGATGCAAACAATCGATCAATAAATTTCTGCATCAGTTTCCACGTTTAAATTTTAAAAGTCCACATGGAAATTCATATGCATTTTTTAAAGCATATTTGCAAACAATTTCCCCAAATGTAATGTTGTTTTGTGCACACTTTTTGGCTAAAGAACTACATCACAAAATCCAGGGAAGTGCAGGTTTCAAAGGATAGCTGTCTTCCGGTTTGCTTATTGGTTAAGGGAATGCAAATTAGATAGGGTTTGGGTTAAACCACAGAGCCTAGGACTTGCTGATTGAAAGGTCGCGGTTCGAATCCCCGCGACGGGGTGAGCTCCCGTTGTTCGGTCCCTGCTCCTGCCCACCTAGCAGTTCGAAAGCACCTCAAAAGTGCGAGTAGATAAATAGGGACCGCTCTCCAGCGGGAAGGTAAACGGTGTTGTTGCGCTGGTGCTGGCTCGCCAGCTGCGGCTTAGTCACGCTGGCCACGTGACCCGAAAGCTGTCTTCGGACAAGCGCCAGCTCCCGGCCTCTTGAGCGAGATGAGCGCGCAACCCTAGAGTCGGTCACGACTGGCCCGTATGGGCAGGGGTACCTTTACATTAAAATGGGAATTGAGCAAATTCTACCCCTGTCCCCATCACTGGGCATCTCTATTTTGAGAGCATAGGAAAATTGTGCTTATTTCACATATCCTTTTATTTGGCCTGTGGAAGCTGTTTCCTGGGGGAAACATCCCAGGGAACTGGAAGAAACTTGATTTGTTTCAGGAGGAATCTGATGTCCTTGTTTCTGTTGGCTATTGGTTTTTATGTTGTTTTCTGTTTTTGTTTGTTTGTTTGTTGAATGTATATGCTGTTCTGGGCCAGCTGTTCCATATCAGGAACTCCAAGGCTTCATTAGAGGAGCTGAACAAGAGCTCTAGGCCTGGGCTTGACAGCCTGGCAAGAGCCAGCTTCTCTTTTTAGCTGCCTCTCGCAGGCACGCTGTGATGCATGTGGGCGGCAGCAATTAGGAACTCTGACGAGCTCTTTCAGAGAAGACAAAATAATCTCAGGGTTTTGCAGAAGCAAAATGACAATTTTCTCCTACTGAGATGGAGCTGCTAGAGAGCCACCTGTTTGATCCAGAGGGGAAGTCTGGAGATGTGGGCAGCTGCTGACGTTTGCTTTGGGAACTGAGGATTTAAACGGGGAGCCTCATTGATGATATCCCAAGTATTGCCTGCTTCTCCAATAGGAACCTTCCCATGCTTCCATGATTTTCCTTGGTCCTTGGGACAGAGCCAGCCCTACCATTAGCATGGCCGCAATGGACTTCATTGATGATAACTTGTGTATCATCTACTTCGGCCGTAAGAACCAGCCCATGCCTCAAAGACCTTTGTTGGAGGCCTTGCATTGGGACCTTGGGCCAGCCCTACTGTTAGAGTTAGGCTCCTGCCCCTCAGGCAGCAGGTGCTGAAGAATGGGGAGCAGTGGCAAGGTGCTGTGTCTATGCTCCATGCAGCCTCCCCTGAAGAAACCTGCTGCCCGTAGATGGTGTGGAGGACACTGTCCTGTTGCCAGTGTTGAAGTAAGATCCAGCTGCTAGCTGGTCAGCTTCCATCCATGAAATAAGGGTTGCATCTTGTCCATCTCAAGCAACAAATGTCCTTTGCCGTCAGGAGTACTGGAACAGAGGCACCCAGACTGTGGAAGTTTCTCCTTTAGTTGTGGGATGGTTTAGCAGTGGCATCAAAGCTGGAGAGACGTCCTCCCTTGGTAGAAGTGTTTGTTCTGTTGCTTCTAGTTTTTAGGCAGTTGACTCTGGTGGTTCTGCTCCTTAAGAGAGATTTCCAATCCCTTGTTTGGGTCCTGCTTTTCTTTCCTTTCATTCCTCTGCTTTGCTGATTTATTGCATTATACCCAGGGCCAGAACCACCACTTGGTTGCCTCAGTAGCCTCAGTCAGGGGCTAAAGTGCCCTGGCAGGAGAAACCACCTGTCCTGGGGAAACAAACTCACTGGTTGGCTGGTTCAAGGAGTCACCCACCATTTCCCTTTCCCTCATGCCCCGCAAAGAGCATTGCACCTGAGAATTGCGGGGAAATAAAATGGCATAGTCAAGCTGCACAGCACTCATTTCAGTGCCACTGGGTAATGAAATCCTAGAAGGAATGAAAATGTGCATGGGGATTTAAAAACCTTGTAAACCCTTTACTCCAAAAGATAGAAGAAAAATAGTACAATAAATAGCGTTTAACAAAAAGGTGCAGTGAAATCTCTCTCTTTTTAAATCATGGAGATATTTCTTCCTGATCTTCCTTCTCACATCATCATCTGTTATTTGTGTGAATTTGGGGGAGATTTGCATCTTTGTTATTATTTCTAGTAAATGTGCTTGCAGGATCTATATTTATGTCTTTACAGTGCTATCCTATGCTCCTCTACTCACAAGTCTCCTTGTTTTTAATGGCACTTACTCCAAGGTAAATATGCATAGGATGAAAGCCTTGATTGGTGTTTCCAACAGCAACCAGTGCTTTCAGACACCCAGCCACTTTGACGGGGGTGGTTTATATACACAGCAGCTTCTGGGGAAAGAGGTGTCAGGGCTCAAATCTTCCAGGAAACCTCCTCCCTCTAACTTTGAGCTGTTGGGAAAAGGAGTGGGTGAATCTGTCAACTTCAGTTCCCCTCTGTTTCTCATTTTTTCTAGTCTTAAGTTCATTCCTCTACATTTCCACACCAGTTTGCATTTTTCTAACAAAAGTTCTCATAAAAATTCATCATGAGGATGTGAACTCACCACTGTCTTCTGTCTCAGAAGGCAGCTTCACCTCCAGCACATTCAACATCTTTTCCTTGCAGAAGCTCACAGGCACAAAATCATGCAGCCCCTCCAGGTAGGCAGGGCCAACTAGAGTACAGACCTTGTCAGCCTATAAAAAGCTTCAGCAGCCTTCAGTTCTCTGCTGAAACAACATCCCTTTATAGTCATGGTTGGAGGACAAGCTCAAGTCATCTGGGCTTGCTAGGAGCTGTCTATGGTCCTGACTTCCCTGATCTCAGCTTCAAGAGACTTAACTACAACAGTTGACTTGGCCCACCCAGCCTCAGGAGAGACAGCTTGACCTTGCCCATTTTTTCTGTGATCTTCAAGGCCCGCAGAGCAGGATATATTGTGCTAACAACAGTCTCTGCACCATTTATGGAGGCTGTGGGGGAAGGCAACAATTCTGCCCATCGTTTTACCTTCCATCTGTTTCCTCAATTGTCAGTTCTGCCTCCTTATCCTTTCTCTTTACTCAGCCAGGCTGCCCCATAATGAAAGCCTTCTAAAAAATTCCCCATCCAGGAGACCTGGAAGATGTTGTCGTTCCACCCTCTTTGAAGAAGGGTCTTGCCTCTCTAAATTGTTCCATAAAATGGGAGTCTGCAATTGTGTCATTAGCAAAGTGACTTGCTGTGTGACTGATGGGGGCCACACACACACACACACACACACACACACACACACACCAGGTGATTGTGGCTGTGAGGCGCATACCATTTTAGTTATGCACAATGCCCTGAAGTGATTATCTGTTGGAGGAATTGTGGGTGATTAATGGTGGCTGAATAACTTGCAGCATCCATAGCAGATTGCTGGACTGCCATCTGCCAACTGTAAGCCAACCTGGTGTCACCAGTGTAGGAAGGAGACTACCAAAGACCACTTGGTTGTCCATAGCCAGCCCTACACCTACCAAACTTTCTCATTAATCTGATACAAAACAGTTTGACTTCGGATAACTGTAGTTTGCATGAATGCCTATAACCAAATGCTATGAATGAGCTGTTCGCCATAATTGATTACCTGTGAAAAGGCTTGTGCCATCACCTCAGGGATCATCCCACATTCTCCCTCTCTCTGTCACTTCATAAAGTACATTATTCATCTTATTAATCATGATTTATCTTGTTAAAAGCATGCCATTAAAAAACCCAACACCACTGCTACAGTATTTCTTTTTCCTATGTCTTTAATTCATCTTTCTCCACAACAAAGGAACAGGCTCAAGGTCATGAGTTGGGTGAAAGATCCCAGTGCTGCAGGGGGTTGGGGCTAGATGATCATCGTGATCCCTTCCAACTCTGTACTATCAGTCAGGTCTTTATCGGGGGAGACAAAGACCCCCCACAAAAGGGACCCTCTTAAATCAAGAAGAATGGACTTCACCTTTCATCAGACGATGCACAGCGAGATCCTGCTTAGGGTTAGGTTTGAGTGCATGAGAAAGTTCCCTGCAAGTTTGACTTGAGGTGCAGCTATCAAGGAACAAGGGAACCCAGTGAACTCTCCCTGTGCTTCTGCACTCCTTCGCCAGATCGTCTCAGAGTTGCTGCTTCCTGAGAAATCCTCCAGGTGATTTTTTTAGGGCGAGGCAATGTACAAAAGAGTCAGACTGTCTAAAAATGCAAGAAGCGGAGACAGGGCGAGCTCCAACTTGCAGACCAGCAGTTTGGGGGGGTGGAATTTATATTTGGGACGCAAAAAAAGGCATTGGTGGAGGAAATGCAAATATAAGGGTGGCTACTTCTCAAGTAGGCGCTGTGGTCTAAACCACAGAGCCTAGGGCTTGCCACTCAGAAGGTCGGCAGTTTGAATCCCAGCAATGGGGTGAGCTCCCGTTGCTCGGTCTCTGCTCCTGCCAACCTAGCAGTTCGAAAGCACGTCAAAGTACAAGTAGATAAATAGGTACCGCTCTGGCGGGAAGGTAAACTGCATTTCCGTGCAGTGCTCTGGTTCGCCAAAAGCGGCTTAGTCATGCTGGCCACATGACCTGGAAGCTGTACGCCGGCTCCCTCGGCCAGTAAAGCAAGATGAGCGCTGCAACCCCAGAGTCGTCCGCGACTGGACCTAATGGTCAGAGGTCCCTTTACCTTTACCTTACTTCTCAAGATAGAAAGCAAGGTAGATAAAGAGCAGCACATTGCTCAGCCATGGAAAAGGGAGGACCAGCACAAACACATTATGAAAGAGTCATTAAAAACTCATGGGGAGATTTCAATTAATTTGAACTACAGACCAAATTGCACCCATCAGAACTTTTCTTAACTGATGATAGCCCAGTCTGCTTACTTCTACTTGGTTCCTCCACTGCCAGGATTGAAGAGACCAGCTCAGAGTACCCATTGTACCCATGACAGCCCCTACATAGAGTCACAAACCAGTCACTATCTAGAAATATTGATACATCACCATTGCATGTGATTCTGCAGGGCTGACCCAAGACACTTTGCTGCCTAAGATGAAGGACAGGATAGTGCCTCCTGCCCACTGATGTACAGAAGTTGACCAGAATGAGAACTGACTCTTACTTCAACATTGGTGATGTGACAGCATTCCTCACCACAGCACCACAAGACAGCAGGCTAGCTTAGGGGTGCAGGGCAAGTGCTGTGGCAAATACAGGAGTGTCCTTGCCCCTCCCCCCCACCCACCACCACCTGCCACTTGAGCATCGGCCTCACTCTGGCCAATGGTAAGGGTGGCCCTGTAGCCTGGAGCTTCTAAGTATGCACTGTTTGCAGAGTTATTTATGGCCCACTATATAATTCCCATACCCAGATGTGACACACCCACCCACCTCAAGGAGGATGAATCATTCGGCTCGGGTTTCTCTGTTTCCCGTTTTTCAAAAGTGAAATTCAGTTCACTTTACCACCTCAGTTGTTGTTCTTTTCATCTGCATGAAAAACTATCGGCATTTCTCCTAATATACACATTTTCTGTATGCAACATTTTTGCAAGCACAATGCATTTTTAAAAAACAGATATGCCTCTTTATGCCCACTTCTGCCTAATATACGCCCTTTTGTACACACAACCCTTTTTTGGGATGGCAAACTGCACCACAAAATTGGGGAAAATGTGAATTCTGAAGGACAGCTACAATTCATTTCAAGTGCAATTTTTGTGTGTGGGAGAGGGGAGTTTTACCTTAAAAATGCAAACCAAGCTGAATTTGTCCTCCTCATCCCTTCCTTCAGGCCAACTATGTTGCCTGCCCCTTCAGTAAGATGGAAAGGAAAAGGTGACCCATTTCAACTGCCTTCTCCTTTTGGTTTGCTTTCTCCCCTTCTGAATGGAATCCCATTAGTTTGTCTGCTCTCCCCACAAAACAAACCCTGTCATGTTTCCCTTTCCCATTTTACAGCTCAAAATAGCAGCTCCCGTCTGGCTGCTTTCAAGGCAAGGAGGCAGCATGTGGCATTGTGCAGCGCATGCCAAGCGCCAGTGAGTCAAGGAGCTAGCTAGGCTGCAACAGCTAAAATAACGGAAAGGCTGCTTTGCATGGTTTGGGAGCTGGGAACAGCAGGGCAATGCCCACCATGGACCTTAAGAATGCAAGAAGATCCCGCTGGCCATTGGCACATCAAGTCCAACATCCTGTTCCCGCAGTGGCCAACCGGATGCCTATGGGAAGCCCATGTGCGTGACATGAGCACAACAGCACTTTCCCCTCCTGCAGTTTCCAGCAAATGCTATTCAGAAGCATAAATGGTCCAGGGCAGCCTTTCTCAACCTGTGGGTCCCCAGGTGTTGTTGAACTACAACTCCCATCACCCCTAGCTAGCAAGGCCAGAGCTCAGGGATGATGGGAGTTGTACTCCAACAATACCTGGTGACCCATAGGTTGAGAACCACTGGTCTAGGGGAAGCACATATCGTGGTGAGCTTGAAAACATGTGTACAAACAGGTCTTTTTCCCCCAGCGGGAACTCACTGGAGTTCTAGCACCTCTCAGGCGGGCGCCATTGCCATTACAGTGGTGCCTCGCAAGACGAAAATAATCCGTTCCGCGAGTCTCTTCGTCTAGCGGTTTTTTTCCGTATTGCGAAGCAACCCTATTAGCGGCTTAGCAGATTAGTGCTATTAGCGGTTTAGCGGCTTAGCGGCTATTAAAGGCTTAGTGGCTTAGCGGCTAAAAGGCTATTAGCGGCTTAGCGGCTATTAAAGGCTTAGCGGCTTAGCGGCTAAAAGGCTATTAGCGGCTTAGCGGCTTAGAAAAATGGGGGGGGGAGCGAAAAAAATCGCAAGACTCGCAAGACGTTTCCGTCTTGCGAAGCAAACCCATAGGGAAAATCGTCTTGCGAAGCGCATCGAAAAACGGAAAACCCTTTCGTCTAGCGGGTTTTTCGTCTTGCGAGGCATTCGTCTTGCAGGGCACCACTGTATAAGAGAACAAGGGAGGTGTTCATGGTGAGTTCTGGCACCTCTTTTCCTGGAAAACAGCACTGTTTACAATCCTTCCTTTTCCCTGTTGATGTCTTCAGTGTTTTCAAGAGCTGAAAGCACAACCACAGAGAATTTCTTTCTTTCTTTCTTTCTTTCTTTCTTTCTTTCTTTCTTTCTTTCTTTCTTTCTTTCCAGCCAACACTGATGTCTGGGCCTGATTAAAAGCAGAAACCGCAGAGATGTGGCTGATTTTGGTTCTGTTCTCCAGGAATAAATAAAGGTGTGGCTGCTCCAGCTGCGCACCTGACCAGAAGGCAAACAGCATGACACCAGAGGGTCACCAGTGGAGAAGGCCCCTTCAGCCAGCACATTCCAAGGAGATGAATCAACATCCAGTGTAAGCTAATGACTGCTCTTCACCCTGGGGCAAAGAATGCAGCAAAAGAAAGGAAAGAGGAGCCATTCACTGATAATCTATGAATCCACAGCTAAACAGAACAATTCTATCCCATACACCCTATATCAGGAGTGAGGAGCTGGAGCCCCAGGAGCAGAATGTGGCCCTCAAAGCCTATCTGTTTGGCCCTTGAGATTCTCCCCAAGATGTACCTTCTTCACAGTTGCCACTATGGGATTGAATCCCACCCAACAATAGTGGCAGTCTTGATGATGGCATGGATGCACTGACCAATGTAATGAAAGCTGCAATCCTAAGGACTAATGAATGTGAGATCCCCACAAACCTCTGCATGCCTTATTTCTGAGCAGATATGCTTAAAACCATGCTGCATTGTAGGAATCCTATACAGATGCATTTGCAAGTTGTACTGAAATAAATGATACTTTGCTTCCAAGTAAACGTACTTAGCATAGGGATGCGAACCAAACATGCAATGCAATAAAGGAAATGTACTTATAAAGAAAGTTACTCCATGTTTGTCTGGCTTTTCAAAGCCCAGCTTGAATTTAAAAGGTCATTGCAATTCTTCTGGAAAACTCTTGGCCTTTCTTGGGCACCACAGTTTCAGGGCAGCCCTGGAGAATTGTGTGTCCTTAGTGTGCAGTCTTAGGGCACAGACAGTGCAGTAACAAGGAAAATTTTAGGTGGTCTTAAAGGATGGAGTACAACAGACCAAACTGCACATTCCCTTGTGCATCTATTTTCCCCCCATCACAATACGTGATAGGCAAATTGATCCATTTTGGTCTCTCTGTTTTTACACCCTTAAGTTCATTTCTCCACATTTCCAGTTTGCATTAAAAAAAAAAAGTCCTCGTGAAAATTCAGCAGTGTTGTAGTGCAAATCTACCTCCACATGAAATTTTGCCTAATACATAGATTTTTACAAAACAATTTCCCCAAATACAATGCATTTTTAAATGCTGCTTTCACGAATATATGATTTTTTTTCTGCACAAATTACCCAAGTACAGGCATATTTGTACACATTACCTGGCTGGAGAATTGCATGTGCAAATTTCTATGGCTGGCCCTCTTTTGATTCACATGTTGCTTCAAAAAGTGTGTGCTAAGTCAGTTCACTTATGAATGCAAACCGAAACAAATTTGTAATCATAATAGGAGTCACAGGGAAGGGCAGGATAACAATCAGGTCTATGGGGATGTGGATATTCGTGTTTCAACCCTTTCAGCCCATGCTGTAGAGTGGACAATGCTAGGATGGCCAGACAAATAGCTTGACCTGGCAAATGGCAGCTTCCCGGGAGCTTTATAGATGCAGTCTCAAATACTGGCTTGCACCAGGTTTGCTCTCAGTGCAATGTCTGTCAAAATTCCAGGGGTTACTACAGGTTGCACTGGTTTTGCCATCTTCCAGCATTTCCTTTGCCTTTCGGAGCTTGTGCAGACAACTCCTGGGATTAGTATGCAACACGGTCTAGTGGGGAATATTGTTCTGGATCCGCCCCGTCTCCTCCCCTTGTTTTGTGTCTGGCAGAGGGTGCGGCGTAGGAGGGCTTGATGAGTATGTCCTCAAAAGCATCCCGTTCCCCAGTGTGGAAGGCAGAGGCTGTGAGGTTGTGTTTACAGTGCGCTTGTGCTAAAGGCAGACCAAAATGTTTGTGCATGTTGGGAATACTCTTGGCCACTATCCAGAATGTCTTATGAAAAGACAGGCTGCGGTTTCAGCATGACAAGAGCCATGGGTATTATGTAAGCGGAGATGAGAGAGCGTTGATGAGAGGCAGAAAGCAAAGAGGGCAGGAGGAATAGACTGAGAGGGTCTGGCAGAGAGAGATAGAAAGATGATCCCACCCACATTTGGCTCTGGCTCCACCCACATTTGACTTCAGCTCCTCCAGCCAACTATCAGGTCTGGCTCCATCAGGGACGCGGACTTATAAAAAATATTGGGGGGGCCCGGGAAAGCTCATGAATAATAAATAAGCTCATGAATATGCAAATAAAGTGGCGCCGCCTCCTCGTGAGCGAATAGGGGAGAGCGTGCTGCGCCTATTAATCAGCTCCAAAGGAAATTGGGTGGAGCTTTTGCTCGGGAGGGAGGGCAGGAGGCATGCAGCCCGCCCCTCCCTGTGCATTTTGGGCTGGGGGAGGGGCGGCGATGGCGCTCTGCTGGAGGGGCGCCGGAGATTATTGGGGGGGCGGAGCCCCCCCAAACGAATTTTTGAGGGGGCTCGGGCCCCCTCAAGCCCCATGGAGTCGGCGCCTATGGGCTCCATCCACGTTTGGCCTTAGGCCCCAAGATTTCTGTTTCCATGGGTCCATGGAGAAAAGATTCCCTGCCCTGATCCTCTGCACGTTTGCTGAAACTGAAAGTCAGCCCTTCTGTGTGTTCTTGAAGGGGTGGGGGGGAGATGAAGAAAGAAGGAAAGGCATTTTGCACATGCTCATAGACTTCCTTAATTATTCTTCCGTATGTTCCATGGCTGAGCCCCTCCAGAAACCAATTTCCAGGAATCAAATTCAGGCTCTCCATGGCTCAAATTCAGGAGGTTAGAAGACCCTTCCAGGTCCAGACCAAGGAATGCCCCATCTAGTGGTGCTGTGGGTTAAACCACAGAGCCTAGGGCTTGCCGATCAGAAGGTCGGCAGTTTGAATCCCCGCGGCGGGGTGAGCTCCTGTTGCTCAGTCCCTGCTCCTGCCCACCTAGCAGTTCGAAAGCACATCAAAGTGCAAGTAGATAAATAGGTACCCTTCCGGTGGGAAGGTAAATGGCGTTTCCATGTGCTGCTCTGGTTTGCTAGAAGCGGCTTAGTCATGCTGGCCACATGACCCGGAAGCTGTACGCCGGCTCCCTCAGCCAATAAAGCGAGATGAGCGCCGCAACCCCAGAGTCGGCCACGACTGGACCTAATGGTCAGGGGTCTCTTTACCTTTACTCCCACCAAAGCTAGGCAGAAGATCTCCTCCTCTACCACTCAGCGATGCAACCAGGGCAGGACTTCAGGACAGAAGCCAACCTAGCAGAATGAGCAAGAGGATTCACAAATGCAGGAATGCTGACCTGTCACATTTTGAAGTAGTACACACCAGGTTGCATCTAACTAAGTTCTACACAAAGTAGACTCATCGAAATTAATGAATCTAAATTAGGCATGTCCATTAGGGCAGACATAGGCAAACTCGGCCCTCCAGATGTTTTGGGACTACAATTCCCATCATCCCCGACCACTGGTCCTATTAGCTAGGGATGATGGGAGTTGTAGTCCCAAAACATCTGGAGGGCCAAGTTTGCCTATGCCTGCATTAGGGTTTACTCCGAGGACAAACATGGATACCACACGTTTTCATCTAAGATTACCCAAAGCTGCACTTGCATTTAGAGAAAACAGGAAAGTTCTCTCAACATGAAAGTTGTATTTCGTGTTCACAGAGAGGCACCATGAAACTGCCTCACAGAGTCAGGGCATGGGTTGATCCAGCTCCCTATTGTCTACACTGACTGGCAGAGGCTCGCCAAGATTTCAGGCAAGGCGTTTCTCCCAGTCCTGCCCAGAGACGCAGCAGATCGAACCTGGAACTTTTTTGCACGTAAAGGAGACTCTATATCGCTGAGCCCGGCCCCTTCCCCCAAACATAGGAAGCTGTCTTATCGACAGTCAGATTGCTCGCTCGCTCCACCGAGCTTAGCGCTGTCGACACGGCCAGGCAGCGGCTCTGGCTGCCCACTCGACGCCTCCTCTCCTCCTCATTTGCAGAACCCGAACCAAAACCAGCTCGGCCTCTGTCTCCTCCAGACTAAGGGAGAATCTAAAAGAACCATAATCACTCTGATCCTTGAAAGAAAGAAAAAACTACAAGATGACAAGAAACACACCTGCTATAACCTTGAATCGGGGACCTGCTGTACCTCTATAAAACTTTGTATCACAACCCCCGCTACCCGCACCCCCGCACCCCACCTCCCTTTCCCCCACTGACGGCAATCGGGGGCGGGGAGAGGCGTTGGAGGAGGGAAGGGGAGAGATTACAAGGTGGGAGAATGTTGTATTTTAATCTTGTTTTTTAAAATTGTATTTTAGTCAACTTGTTTTTATTATTGGTTGTTAGCGCCCTGAGCCCGGTCTTGGCTGGGGAGGGCGGGGTATAAATAAAATTTATTATTATTATTATTATTTGACAAACCTAGACAGCATCTTAAAAAGCAGAGACATCACCTTGCCAACAAAGGTCCGTATAGTTAAAGCTATGGTTTTCCCAGTAGTGATGTATGGAAGTGAGAGCTGGACCATAAAGAAGGCTGATCGCCAAAGAATTGATGTTTTTGAATTATGGTGCTGGAGGAGACTCTTGAGAGTCCCATGGATTGCAAGATGCTCAAACCTCTCCGTTCTTAAGGAAATCAGCTTTGAGTGCTCACTGGAAGGACAGATCCTGAAGCTGAGGCTCCAATACTTGGGCCACCTCATGAGAAGAGAAGACTCCCTGGAAAAGACCCTGATGTTGGGGAAGATGGAGGGCACAAGGAGAAGGGGACGACAGAGGACGAGATGGTTGGGCAGTGTTCTCGAAGCTACCAGCATGAGTTTGAGCAAACTGTGGGAGGCAGTGGAAGACAGGAGTGCCTGGCGTGCTCTGGTCCATGGGGTCACAAAGAGTCAGACACGACTAAACGACTAAACAACAACCACATCCAGCAGGAGACGTGGTGTGTGCAAAGCTGGCTCAGCCTAGCCCCTTCCCCCGCTCCTCCTCCGCAGCCCCTTCCCTGCCCTCCGTCTCTATCCCACATAGGACCCTATCTCTCTCTCCCTGCCAGCGAGGGCAGCCGGCACGTGCCGCCCCTTGGGGACTCCTCTGCTTGCAGGCCCTTCCTCCTCCCCCGCCCGCGCGACCTTCCCCTGCTCTCCGTCACGCGCAGGGCAGCTGCCGGAGGCGCCCGAGGCGCGCCCGTCTCCCCTTCGCCGCGTGCCCAAAGTCGCTGGAGCAGCCAATTAGCGCCGCGAATGCAAAAGGCGCGCCGCCCTCCTCGCTCTACCCCGCCCCCGGCGCGCGCGCGGCGCCTCTCCCGCCTCGCCAATTCCGTGCAAGTGGCGGCGCGGCGCGAGAGGAGCAGCAGCCCTGGCCGGGCCCGCGGCGAGAGGAGGAGGCGCGATCGCCCGAGCTTGGCGCTCCGGAGGCGGCAGCAGGCTGCAGCGGAGAGGCAGCTTCAGGTGAGGGCGGCGCGCGGAGAGGCAGGATCCGAGCCCGGGGCGGGAGGAGGCTGGGACGCGGGGAGTGGGGTGGGATTAGCCCGGGCTGGGAAGCGCGTCTCGGTTCGCGCATTAGGGACAAAACGGCGGGAGCTGCCTCGTAGGGAGAGCAGAGCGTTTTAGCTCGCCAGGGTCCGCACTAGGTGTCCACGGCTCTGTTGCGGACTCTTTATCTGGAGACGCGCCGGGGATCGAACCCGGGACGTTTGTGCGCGCAAAAAAGCAGGTGCGCTGCTACGCTTGCTCCAATTCGGGTGCTTTGGATTGCTGCTCCGACCGCCGTCTCCTGCGGGGAGGGGAAGGGGCATGTTGTGTAAACAGAAGCAGACAGACAAAACCAGACAGCATCCATCATGTGCCCCGTGCATGCGTGCCGCACATCGCAGGGGTTTGGGTAGGTAGCAACGGTTTCCCAAGGTGGGTCCAATGAACAACTTGGACAGCTCTTGCAGGAACAAACCCACCCACCCACACCAGACATGGGCTGCCTTTGGTATGCGCAAAAAAACAAGTCCGTGCCCGGTGTGCTGTTCTCACAGTTGGGAGAGCATCGTGTTTCCTGTGCCAGGAATGCAGACTGCTCAGGGCGCAGGGGAGAAGTGCATGTCTTCAGAAATAACGCCTGGCGCACAAGTCGCGCCAAGCATCTGAGACTCGGTGGTGCTGGACATAGCCAGCATTTATTGACGGCACTTGCGCACAGTGTATCTTCAATAGGCGGCATGATTTGGGGAGCATAGCTCAGTGCTGAGGGGGAGGGACCATACCTCAGTGACAGAGCACCTGCTTGGCATGCAGAAGGTCTCAGCTTTTGTTTGGGGTATTTCTAGGCAAAAGGGTTGCATAGCCAGGTGGTAGAGAATACCCTGGAGAACTCCTGGCAGAGTAGATAAAAGGGATAATAGAGAATCTAGATAATAGGGGTAAGTGATGATAGGTAACATTAATAGGTTGAATTCAGTAGATTAAAAGGGAGAATAGATAATAAACGGACAAATTGTTTGAGCTGGTGTAGGCCAGCTTTCTTTCTTTATGGCATCAGTTCTAGAACAAGCTGTGTTTGAACCTCTAGACCAGTTGCAAAAGATAAGCTGTTGTGAGCCAGTTGCATGAATAGCTTACAGCAGTGGTTTTCAACCAGTTTGCCGTGGCACCCTGGGGTGCCTTGAATGATGGTCAGGGGTGTCGTGTGGAACACTGCCCCCTGTCCCTCTTTTCTTCCCACCCTCCTCTGATGTCCTTGCGTGTCTCTGCCTCCCAAAGGCTTGCAGCTCTGGTTACAAGCCCCCCCAGGCTGGCCAGGGGGCGTTTCCTAGGCCCCTGTGGGGCAGTGTGAAGAGGCACCTCTCTTTGGGACAGGGGAGCAGCTCAGAGACCAGGGGTGGCAGCTGCGGCTGCCCAGAGGACTCCCAAGGGGAGAGGAGAAGAGGCTGAGGGAACACTCCATAAGGGAAGGTGTTCGAAAAAGGGCGAGAGGCTGCCAGCTCTGCAGGCAAAGGGGTGATATAACTGGACTCCTGAGCCCCACAGAGGTGCCTCAGAAAGAATGTAGTTGGTCAAGGGAGCCGTGGACCCAAAAAGGTTGAAAACCTCTGGCTTACAGTGTAGTAAATGTGTTAGTCTTTTGGTCCCGCAAGACTCTGGCTCCTATTCCCTTCCCTATAATTCCCAGAGGGATTCATCAATTGATCGATCAAGCCCTCTTCCCAGGGAGCTCTGGGAATTCCAGTTCTGTAAGGGGACTCTCAGCACCCTTAAAAAACTTCAGTCCCCATAATTCTTTAGAGTGGTATGATACTGCTTTAAATGTATAGCGGACATGGAACCTCTGTTGTTCTTGCTGCAACAGACAAACACGTCCGCTCCTCTGGAATTTGTCACCAATGCTGACCTGGAAGAAAGAGCGGATTTGCTCATGTTGGGAATATGATGAAGACCATAGTTCTTGTTGATTTCCCCTCTTCCCACCCACAGTGTGCCTGTCCACCCACTCACCCCTATGCATACATAATGAAACTTGTTTGTGGCAGCATGCCAGGAGGTATAGCTCTAGATTGGCTGGTTGGTTTGGTGACATATTTTATGTGTTAGTGGAAGTGGACCCCTCTTAGATGAAATGCCATGCTTGTGATAAAAATCCCCTTTGTGGTGAAATGTACCATGCCTAGGATGTGGTCGTCTTGATGTGGTCGGTGCAGATTTGAATTGACTTTAAGACCCGCTGTTCCCTTTTGTTTTCAAGCGGGCTCACTTGCAGTTAAGCATTCTTAGAACTGCCATCTGAGAAACTGGTGTGTTTTTGTGCAGAAAATACTCCGGCCATTCACAGTGTAATGTCCAGGTCTTAAGAGACAACTGTCTGTGGTGTCCAGCAAAATGCTGCAGCATGCATTGTTCACGAAACGGTGCTCACCGTTAGCGGAGTCTCACCACGGCATTTGCATGTATTTCACCCAGAGTGAACAGATAATGGGCCATTCCAGATGTTCTCTTTTAATTGCAACAACAATCTGCGGGAAGCAAAGCTAACCTTCCCCCCTGCTGCCATCGGACCCCTTGTCATTTATTACAGACAGACAGGAGATCACAACTGCTGCTGCTGAATGTTTCACATCCTTCATGTGCAGAGTCTGAGGCTACTTGAGTTCATGACATGTGTATTTATCTGATTTATTTTGTAAACTTGGAGTGGAGAGGGAAAGAGAGAGAGAGAGAGAGAGAGAGAGAGAGAGGGTTTAAAAAAATATATTTATACCCCATAGAATTCCAGTGCTTGAATACTCATCAGCACCATCATATTCTGCAATGAAGCAATTTTAGTTGTCTATCCCCTATTTTTCGCATCAGGGAACCAGTGCGGCCATCCTAAGCCCATTTGCCAGGGAATAAGCCTCATTAAACTGAATGAGATGTAGGATCATATCCAACCAACTTCTATCTGGAGTAATTCATTGGAATGAATGACTTTAATTTGGTCATGTTTCTTAATATCAGTGGGTCTACTCTGAGTAGGACTGGAATTTGATACAAGCCTGTACAAGGCATGTATGGATTTGCATTGTGAGAAGAAATGCTATACACATTGTAAAAGCAATGGAAGCTCTTTAATGAAATGTTAAATTTCGAAGTACAGTGCTACGGAGAAAATCTGGTGGTAGTTGTTTTACATCATCTGGATATGTCCTAAACAGAGAGAAGGTAGGAAGTTGTCTTACACCAAGCCTACCTCAGTCTTGTCCACAGTGGCTGGCAGCAGCTTTCCAAGGCTTCCGTCTGGGAAGACTCCCATCCCATCAATGTGAGGGATGGAGCCTAGGACCTTCAGCATGGAAAGCATATGCTGTACTGCTCCTTTCCTTTTGCCTGTTCTTTGACCACCGAAAACTTTCCCATTGAGGAAATCCAAACTCCTGGCACTGGTGGGGTAAGATCATCATCTGGGAAGTACACTTCCCTTGCAATTGTGAAGTAGTGGCTGTTACCCATTGCGATTGGTGGGGTGGGAGGCAGGGAACCCAAACAGCGGGTGGAAGCCTGAGCCAATGACAACAAATTCTAGTTTTGTCCCCGTCTTCCTCTGTGCTGATTTCTACAAGGGAACCACTGAGACTCAGCAGGGCCGTATTGGACCAGCCCCCACCAAATGTAGCCCTACTGAGATGACACCCCATTCCTTCCACCTGGTGGCAAGATGGTTGCAGAGCCATTGTTTCTGCTTCATGACACAACTTTTGCCTTTCGGACCTGAATCCTTCCATTTCAGGCATAGGCAAACTCAGCCCTCCAGATGTTTTGGGACTACAGTTCCCATCATCCCTGGCCACTGGTCCTGTTAGCTAGGGATGATGGGAGTTGTAGTCCCAAAACATCTGGAGGGCTGAGTTTGCCTATGCCTGATCCATTCCAATTGAGTTTAGACCCTGTAGTGATAGGCTTGGGGATCTGGCAGAGTCCTAGAGCCCTCCCACCTCCTACCCAAAGCTGGGAAAGTGCTAAGTAGGTTTTGGGAAGGAGACAGGAGCCTCGTGCCCCCTTCCCAAAGTCCAGCACCTTGCTTATCAGGCTTTGCTCAGCTCAATGCCCAGCGCATGCGCTGGACACACCGCTCTAAATCCACCCTGGCCCCTGTTGGTCATAGAAAGTTCTCTTTTCCCAGATCACACTATTCAGTCATCTAGCCTGTATTTTCTGCCCTGACTGGCAGCAGCTTCCCAGGGTTTCAGCCCAAGATCCTTTCCCCATCACCAGCTGCTTTTAACTGGGATCGGACCTGGAACTGTTTTCATGCAAAACATGCTCTCTGCCGCTGAGCTCCAGTTCTTGTTCACAAACATCAGGCCAGCTCCCATCATTCCTTATTTTGCCTTGATCCATATTTTTGAGGAGTGGGGGAAATAAAAGGGAAACTGAAAAAGGTTTTTAAGACTTAACTGCAAGCAGCCTTTGTGACTTAAGGCCTCTCCCTGGAGGTGGAGGGGGTGTGATCAGAGCCAAAGCAAGGACCTTGTGATCATTGTGTTCAAATGCATTAAGAGGAGGGTGCAACATGATAGGTAGGAGTGAGCGCAGATGTGGTTTCCGTGGAGCGCACCACCTGGAACAAAAGTCCTAATGAGGCTGTGCTATCTAGAATTCCTGATAGAGCAGTGCCAGATGCGAGCTGAATACCTCACTTCATAATTATTGCTGGAGTGTGGTTTGCCAAGGTTTGCTTCAGGCACAGCAATTGAACCGGCCAGGCATTGTTTGCAAATGGTTTTGATTTTTGGCCGGCATTGGCTAGCAGCTCATGGGATGTCTCTGTGACCTCCTGTGCAAATGTCTCTGGAGCTCTGAGGACACAGTAATACCTTGTTTTGGAAATTGCTGTCTTTTGAAGAACAGCAGTTTTCTTCCCGGCTGCAGCTGGCTGCATAGAAACAGGCAGCAGTCTTCTTTGCATGCTTTTCCTGACATGCAGGGGCTGCGCTGGTTAGCTTTACTCCAGCGCAAACAGCATGAACATCTGTAATCAGAGGTCCTTTCTGCACACAGCTGCATGCACAATGCTTGTGCGTTGACTTGGAATCCTGATTGTGCAGGGTTCCAGGTTGCCTGGAGGAAGCCTTTGCACATGCAACTGTCCACACAGAGACTTGCTCCCTGCAGGCATTTGTGCATGGATGACAAGGGATGGAGCTGGTTGGTGCAGGATGGCTAATTTCAAACACTGCTGAAAATGAATGTATGGTAAAATGATAGATGGTGTGAAATCAGAGATCTGGTGAATTATGAGACAAGAAAAAGAAGTGGGACATAAGCATGGTTTAAAACATGGGTGGGGAACCTCAGGCCCAGGGAGCAAATGTGGCCCTCCAGATCTCTCTGTTTGGCCCTTGAAACTCTCTCCAGCCACATTTCTGCTTTGCACCCTCCTTGGCTGCTAATACTGCTTCTAGCTTGCCTGGGTGGAGGTGGACAGAGAGGCGGTGTAAGTATTTGCAGAAATGAGCCCATCATGCAAAGGTAACGTTCTCAATCATTTTTGCCTCTGGACCCACCCACCTCATGCATCCTGTGGCCCCTGGAAGGTTCTCAGGAAGGAATGTGGCCCTCAGGCTGCAAAGGGTTTAACATGAATGGCACAATGCACCAGATGCAAAATGTTTCCCCTTTTTGTCTGGTGTGTGTGCAAAGCGACACTGGTTTGAGATGGAAGCACAGCTTCTAGCCTCAAAGTGGAAGCAGCTGGGTAGCACTTGGTTGAGTGTGTGTGTGTGTGTGTGTGTGTGACCAGAACAGCACACTTGCACACTCTGTCCCCCCAAGTCTTGCGCATCCCAGCCGTGCTGTACTGTACCCTTCATCCTGGCAGCTCGCTGGCTGCCGAAACCACCCGGTTCTCTGTTTGAGGCAGCCCCAGTCCCTGACAACACACCCTCTGCTTGGCACTGCAAGCTGCTAAAATTGGGTTTAGCTTGCTGTGCCACCACCTTAGTCACTGGCAGGCAGGGCTGAAACATGGTGGGAGGTTGATGAACGGTAGTCTTCTGCTTGGAAAGTAGCAGCTTTAAAGTTACCGGATTCGGGAGGGAAGAGAATGCTGTAAGCTGAACTTGAGCCCCAGCACGAGATGAAGCAAAGAAATTGTTTGACCTTGGTTGAATGATGTCCATGCCCTAGTTTGCTCCTTCCACACTAGTCCTTTTTCTCTGACATCCTTTTGTTTGCTTCCATTCTGTTGTTGTTTTTCCTGTGTCATTTTTTTGCTTCTTTTGAGATCTGATTAGTAGAGTTTGCTTTTGTTGCTTGCAGAAATACAATTTCTGCTTTCATTGCGCAGATAGGCAAAGCACTTTGCTCCACCTCTCCATGCTATCAGAGGCTCACTTGACTGGGATATGGTCTTCTTGGTGGTGGCATCCAGGTTAGTGGAACGCGAACCCCAGGAGCAAGGACTGGGGAGAAATGAGATTCAGTTTGCATATAAAGGCGAACCTACCAAATTAATGCGTTCTATCACATGCACATCTTGTGTGCCCTGCTCGGCGTAGTTCATAGCTTCTCTGAGTTCTTCAAGCCCCTTCGCCACGGCAAGGCAGTGATCCATGAAGGGATCACTCAATTGCTACACTCAATATGCCAGCAAATTTGGAAAACTCAGCAGTGGCCAGAAGATTGGAGAAGATCAGTCTACATCCCAGTCCCAAAGAAGGGTAGTGCCAAAGAATGCTCCAACTACCGCACAATTGCAATCATTTCACACGCTAGCAAGGTTATGCTTAAAATTCTACAAGGAAGGCTTAAGCAGTATGTGGATCGAGAACTCCCAGAAGTGCAAGCTGGATTTAGAAGAGGCAGAGGAACCAGAGACCAAATTGCAAACATGCGCTGGATTATGGAGAAAGCTAGAGAGTTCCAGAAAGACATCTACTTCTGCTTCATTGACTATGCAAAGGCCTTTGACTGTGTCGACCACAGCAAACTATGGCAAGTTCTTAAAGAAATGGGAGTGCCTGATCACCTCATCTGTCTCCTGAGAAATCTCTATGTGGGACAAGAAGCTACAGTTAGAACTGGATATGGAACAACTGATTGGTTCAAAATTGGGAAAGGAGTACGACAAGGCTGTATTTTGTCTCCCTGCTTATTTAATTTATATGCAGAATACATCATGCGAAAGGCTGGGCTGGATGAATCCCAAGCTGGAATTAAGATTGCCGGAAGAAATATCAACAACCTCAGATATGCAGATGACACAACCTTGATGGCAGAAAGTGAGGAGGAATTAAAGAACCTTTTAATGAGGGTGAAAGAGGAGAGCGCAAAATATCTTTTGAAGCTCAACATCAAAAAAACGAAGATCATGGCCACTGGTCCCATCACCTCCTGGCAAATAGAAGGGGAAGAAATGGAGGCAGTGAGAGATTTTACTTTCTTGGGCTCCATGATCACTGCAGATGGTGACAGCAGCCACGAAATTAAAAGACGCCTCCTTCTTGGGAGAAGGGCAATGACAGGCCTAGACAGCATCTTGAGAAGTAGAGACGTCACCTTGCCAACAAAGGTCCGTATAGTTAAAGCCATGGTTTTCCCAGTAGTGATGTATGGAAGTGAGAGCTGGACCATAAAGAAGGCTGATCGCCGAAGAATTGATGCTTTTGAATTATGGTGCTGGAGAAGACTCTTGAGAGTCCCATGGACTGCAAGAAGATCAAACGCATCCATTCTGAAGGAAATCAGCCCTGAGTGCTCACTGGAAGGACAGATCGTGAAGTTGAGGCTCCAGTACTTTGGCCACCTCATGAGAAGAGAAGACTCCCTGGAGAAGACACTGATGCTGGGAAAGATGGAGGGCACAAGGAGAAGGGGGCGACAGAGGACGAGATGGTTGGATAGTGTCTTCGAAGCTACAAACATGAGTCTGACCAAACTGCGGGAGGCAGTGGAAGACAGAAGTGCCTGGCGTGCTCTGGTCCATGGAGTCACGAAGAGTCGGACACGACTAAACGACTAAACAACAACAACAACATCACATGCACAAATGGAAATGCAGCCTTCCCTTGAAATTCACACTTCACCAAATGTCGCAATGCAATTCTCCTGCCAAATAACGTGTACTAAAATGCATATACTGAAGGTAAAGTATGCCGCAAAATGCATATATTACAGAAAATAGCATATAAAAATGCATCAAGCAAGGAACAATCACATTACAAAAATGTGTATATTAGGCAAAATGGCATAAAATATGTGTGTTTTAGGAGAGATTTGCATTAAACTGCTGATCAATTTTCATGAGACTACTTAAAAAATGCAGACTGATGTGGAAATGTGGAGAACCGAACTTAAGATTGCAAAAATGATAAACTGAGAGAAACTGAAATTGGTAGAGGACAACCTCTCCTTATTGGCATTTCAACAGTCTGTGAAAACCATTTTCTATGTTTAAGGGTTTAATCTTCTTCCCCTCTCCCCAGGGTATGTGGGGGGGATGTGATTGTTTTAACATATCTTTCTATATCTTGGAAGTCCACCTGGGGGGCCAAAAGGTGGTAATAATAATAATAATAATAATAATAATAATAATAATAATAATATTTAAAGGACCTGGCTTTCCAAATGTTGTTGGACTACAACTCCCATCATCCCTGACAGTTGGCCAGTATGGCTGGAACTGATTGGAGCTGGAGTTCCACAGTATCTGGAGGGTCCCTCGACCCATAATATAGGCGGGACTTCCCTTTCTGGCAGTTGCTTTTCCAGGAGTGCAGATTTTGGTTGAACATTCAAAGTGCCTTGATAGTAAGAGCAGTTCAACAGTGAAGCCAATTACCCAGAGAGATGGTGAGCTCTTCCTTCCTGGAGATCCTCAGACAAACGCTGGACAGCCATCTGTTGGAGATGCTAGAGCACTGAATTGCTTTCACTGAGCAGGAGATTGAACGAGGTGCCCTAAAGGCACCCTCTAGCTCTGTGCTTCTTTGAGCCTCAGGTGTGTTTCTGGGCTCCCTCCCTCCTCTCATCCTGTGCTGTTCTCTCTTTCCAAAATGGTAGCAAGCTGTAGTTTGCAGGAAATGATGGTTTGAGGTTGCCCGGAAAACCATGGTTGCCAGCCATGGTTGAAATCCTGGTTGCAAAACCTGCCTGTGTCATGATGATCCCTGAATCCAGCGGCAATCCAGAGGCAGCAGAGGCAGCGGCTGAGAAGCAAGATCAGGTTCAGGACTCTGAGGCAGCTCCTGAAGATCAAGGGACCATTGAGACTGAGGCTGGGGGACAGGATCCACCAAAGGAATCTCGTAGGAATCTCCAAGGCCTTCTCCTGAGCCTCCCATCTCACATCACAGGTCCAGTGGCACAAAGGATGCACCAGGAGGGAGGCTATGGAACAGAGGAGGACTTCCCATCTTCAGGCCAGGGGATTAATCCTTTAAGGCCCTGAAGTTCTCCATGGGACAGGTGGAGCTTGGAGGACATAGTTTGATGCCAGAGCCTTAGCTCCCAACCCTTGTTGGAGCAAGTTGGTCACTCAGAGTTGTCTGCAGCTCTGCATCTTCTGAGCAGCCCTACCTCCCCTCCCCTCCAGCCTACTAGCTCCCTTCTCCCTGGAATCTAGCATCGGACCAGGACACAGCATCCTCTCCATAGCCAATGGGAGGCCATCAGTGAGTGCATCTTTAAGGGCAGCCCCATGCAAAGCACATTGCAGCAGTCAATCCAAAGTAAAGGATACATTTGTCATCTCTGCCAAGCTAAGCAGTTGGCTCCTTACCTCTCTTGCCCTGACCTAGCCACTGTGATCCACGCGACGGTCACCTCCAGAATTGATTATTGTAACTCACTCTACGTGGGGCTGCCCTTGAAATTGACCCAGAAACTCCAGCGGTTGCAGAATGCCTCGGCGAGACTCCTTACGGGGTCCTCGCTGCGGGATCACATTCACCCGGTGCTATACCAGCTGCACTGGCTCCCGGTGGAGTACAGGATCAGGTTTAAGGTGCTGGTTTAAACCTTTAAAGCAGCCTAGGACCCTCGTACCTACGGGACCGCCTCTCCTGGTATGTCCCACGGAGGACCCTACAGTCTTCAAACAAAAACATCTTGGAGGTCCTGAGCCACAGGGACGTTAGGCTGGCCTCAACCAGAGTCAGGGCTTTTTCGGCTGTGGCCCCGATCTGGTGGAACGCTCTGTCACAAGAGACTAGGGTCCTGCGGGACTTGACATCTTTCCATGGGACCCCCTCCTTTGGTAATCCTCATAGAACTCTAGCCCAACGGTTGCCATTAATTTGATTCTTAATTGATTTTAGAATGAATTGATTTTAGAATTCTGTGTTACTTTTATTGTTGTTAGCTGCTCTGAGCCCAGCTTCGGCTAGGGAGGGCAGGATAGAAATATTATCATCATCATCATCATCATCATCATCTTGACATAGGAGTGCACAGAACAAACCATTGGTTAATGTATGTATTATTTAACATGGGTAGCCTTCTCAGGCATTGTTCCATTCCATAGCAACAAGTTTCAAGGACCAGTTGCGTGCCAGGCGAAACGTTTCTCCCCACCACCCACCTCCCATTACTTCATTTCTAAATTTGCTACAGAAGGAATGTGTTCTTATGTGGGCTGGATGCTGCATTTAGGCAGGGAGACGCTGTGCCAGTGACGTGAAAGAGCACCCTGTTCCCTGGAGCAAAGATGGCAGTCTTGCTAGGGGAATGTTATGCTAGCCTGTGTGGAAGGTCAGAAGATAAAAAATAAGGCCGTAAGGCAAGGGGTTTGGGACTTTGGGCCCAAGAGCTGAATATGGCCGGTGAGCTTTTCTGTCTAGCTCTTGGGAGTCTCCCCAACCCACAATCCCTCTCCAGTCCCTCCCATGGAAAGCTGAGAGTCTAGAAAAAACCCTCTAGCATTTGCTTGGCTGGTCACATGCATCTTTCCACCACATTGGTTTCTGGCCTTGCTCACTTTTTGACTCTGGCGGAACTCTCCAATGCGACGCAGCCCCCAGAAAATTGCCCATTAGGGAATGTGCCCAAACAAATTACCCCACCCTTGTCATAAGATGAGCCCTTCTGGACCAAACCAAAGTTCCCTCTCATTCTGCAGCTGCCTGCTTCCCTCAGTGCTTTGTCAGAAACCCCCAGGAAGCCCCAAAGGCCCCTCTCCCAGCAAGTGGTATTCAGAGATGGATAGCCTCTGAACATGAAGGTTTACGATATCCTAGCCAAAAGCCATTGGCAGGCAAATTTACGGAGAATAGGGCTAGTCCCCTGTAAAGCTATCAGTGCCAGTGACCACCATCATATCTTGCAGCAGTGAAGCATATCAGTCTTCTAAGAGATACTTGTTTTGTCTGCTCTGAATTAACGGCCAGTCAGTTTCATTGGGTGACTCCAAGTTGTAATACAACTGGCAGGGAGTCAGGAAGTGTGGGGAGGAATTATCCATTATTTCTAAACCGGGGTGGCCAACTCCCAAGAGACTGCGATCTACTCACAGAGTTAAAAACTGGCAGTTGAGCTTTTTTTTTTTTTAGGAAGGAAAGCCCTGTTTTTTATGGGTTCAGGTCAGAGTTGTTGAGCTTTTTGAGGGAGGAGAAAAGCCCCAGTTTTTGGGGGTGCAGGGCAAAGATGTTGAGCTCTTTTTAGAGGAGCCAAACTTGTTGGGCTTCATTGGGGGGAGCCAGTGATCTACCACAGAGAACCAGTGATCTACCAGTAGATCACGATTTACCTGTTGGACGTCCCTGTTCTAAACCACGCATGCTTTTATTTGCATCAGGAAAGCTGATGTAATCCATGCTGGGCCATTGCTGTTCTTGTGCTGTTTATTTTAAAATATAGTGTGATGAAATTGATACTTAAAATTGTTTTAAATTATATTTAATCAGCCATGTTTTGAGATATGTAGATGGATGGATTACAAGCCACTTTGTGAAGACTCTTCCTTTAAAGACCAGTTATGAGTCTGTTAGCGAAACTGAATAAATAAATCTAGGAACAGGCACCGCCTCCTCTTCAGCATAGCAACCATATTTTAATTTATTCTGTGTGGGAAGGGGCTTTGGCTACAGACACCTCTGGGTCTTTTTCGCAGTCTTAAATATAGGCAGCGATGTAGGAAGGCTATGGAGGTGCTTTACTTATCAGGCTCTTTCTCTGCAAGACAAATCTCTGATGAGCCCCTCTTCATCCCCATGAAATACTGCACAGCTCTTTGCCTGCAAGAGAATTTCTGAAAGGGGAATTGATTTGAGGTCTCACACGGATGCGTGATGGATGCGCTTGGCTGGCTGCCATATCTCATACGCAAGGAGATGGTGTTATAGGTCCTCTAATTCGGCGTGAAAATTGCAGAGCACATTTAGATGTTGTAATTGACATTTACAAGACATTGGTGGTGGCTGCCGCTGCCTCCACTGGTTCAATAAACGTGCTTCTCTGCAATAAACCTGCTTGTACGATGTGCTGTGTTCCGTGTTTAACTATAACTATGGCTTACAAGGGAAAGAGTAAAATTAATAACTCTAGCAAATCTTTCTGTGTCAGTTTGCACTTCTGATAAAACTGTTCATTTCACCTTGTAACTGAAGAAAAAAAAGCACACATTCCATAATGGACTCAGCAAAAGAATAAGGTAATTCTTAAATCTAGCCTTTGAGAGTGGGATCTACAACCTATGGAAAAATTGTTTTCTACCATCTGAATATTGGCATTGCATTTGGGGATAATATGGGTTTGCAAGGGGAGACAAAGTTCAAGGGTATGGGAAGCTGTTGGCTTTCAGTTAAGCTGCCATTGAGAGAAAAGCAGAAATTGCTGGCAACTTTTGGAACCAGGATGCTGATCTATATGGACTTGTGATCTGAGCCCATAGGGCTCTTTGTGCAACTTGTTAAGATTGCAATCCTATAGGCTCTTATATAATAATAATAATTTATTATTTATACCCCGCCCATCTGGCTGAGCTTCCCCAGCCACTCTGGGCGGCTCCCAATCGAGTGTTAAAAACAATACAACATTAAATATTAAAAACGTCCCTAAACAGGGCTCTCTTACCAGAGAGTAAGTCCCATGAACACAGTGCTGCAAGACTCAGATTATTTTTAGGAATTGGACTGAACTGTTTCTAGATTTGCAGCTTCCCACCCCACCCCACAAAAACTCTTTTCCTTCTTTACAGCAATGCCCTCTCCCAGATTGTCCCTAGAACAATGTACCGTATACCCTTGAGAGCTATGATGCTATCTGTCTCTTCTTCCCTTTCTGCACTTTTCCTCTGCCTCGCTTGCCCCATCCTTCCTCTACATGCATATTCTTCCATTGCCAACCGTGCCTGTTCAGAAATCCCTGCAGTGGGCGTTAAGTGCCATGAAACAGGAAAGATATCTGCCAAGGAGGCTCAGATGTAGCCAAGAGCTTTCAGTTATGGACGTGTCAGACACTGTACTCCCACCGGGATTTAGGAATATTTCACACATGGCACTTAAGATACTTTTGTGCCTCTCCCAACCTGCTGTCTGTGAGCATGTGTGAAAGATAGAAATGCCATTTAAGTACACAAGTATCAGGTTATTCAGCCTATTGATGGCCATGCAAAAAGGTTCCACTGCAAACATCCTGCATTTCTCACGTCCCCCGTGAACAGCTGCTAGTCTGCCTTGGGAAGATAATTGTTCTTGAAAAGCAGTTTAAAAATCCATTACACAGTTGAAAGAGAGAATAATTAAATAATGTATTCTCAGATGTGCATTGGAACCACATCTGAGAATCTTTTCCCACCTTGGAGAGTGTCTCTTTAATTACTACTAACAGGCACACACAGCTTTCTTGTGAAGTGAGACCAGGGACAGGACCTTTTATGGGGTGGCACCAAATTTTTGGAATTGCCACTCTCCTTTGCTGGCCAAAGGCTTATTTAATCCAGTCTGCACTTGGTTGATTTTGTCATGTTGCGCTTTTATCTGCTGCTGCTCTTATTTTTTATATTAGTGGCTCAGGTCCTGAATATTTGTAGCCCGTGCTAGTCTTACTCATAATAGACCCTTTGCAGTTATTAGGCATGTCTAACTTAGAACTCATTCATTTCAGTGGGCTTACTCTGAGTAGAAGTCAGTCGTATACAGCCCTGCATTTGTGGGTTGTTAGTTAGCTTTTTACTCTTTGTTTTAGAGTACACTGTAATCTCCTTTTTGAAAACCAGGCTTAATAACTCCATTAAATAAATTAGCAACAATAACCACGTGATTCTTTCTTCTTTTCCATGACTGCTCCCTCTGCCCCCCCCCCCCCGCCCAATCTCTGCAGTTTCGCTTTTTCCTTCACTGTTCTCCCATCCCTTAGCCCCAACCCCAGACATGCAGGTGAACTGTACAGCTCCATTGGCAGAGCTGGCTTAATACATTTTGCTGCCTGAGAAGCAAGGACAAAGTGGTACCCTCTCCCCATTCCACATACAGAAGCCAACCAGAATGGCAGCTGAATCTTGCTTCAACACTAGTAATGGGTTAGCATCCTTCACTGCATCTTAGTGATGGGACAAGGGCTGGTCATGAGGCATGCAGAGTTCTGTTCTCCAGCAGAAGGGATTGGCTGATAGGGTCAGCCCTAACCATTGGTGCATTCAATGGGTGCATTCAGGGTGCACATAGGGTGCATTCGGACGTGATTATGATGCCTGATTAGAATGCTAGTGCCTGTGTCCAGTGACCCTTTCACACTGCTATACCTGCAGTATACCTGCTCCGTCAGTAGAGCATGAGACTCTTAATCTTTGGGCAAAAAATTCTGGCATTGCAGAGGGTTGGACTAGATGATCCTCGTGGTCCCTTCCAACCCTACAGTTCTATGATTCTCTGTCACACTCTTTTCACTCACACCATGGCGTCTGGTGTGATACAACAACGTGCAACATTGGGCAGTGCCACCGCTCCCTTCCCGCACATGCATGCTTCTGTTGCCCCACAATTCCCCCATGGAAACAGCAAGAAAGAACTCTGTGTTGGCGTGCCACCGCAAATTTCATCACTTTACTCCCACAGTTTTGTGGATTAATGGGGTTGCAGATGGATTTCCTGGAAGCATTGACACAGAACTGAGCCCTAAACTTCCACTTGATTTCCAGAAGTGGCTTTTGTAGCTCAAATATAATGCAGAAATTAAAAATTAGGGGAACATTGGGGAAATGGAATCCAGTGGTACCTCGGGTTACAGACGCTTCAGGTTACAGACGCTTCAGGTTACAGACTCCACTAACCCAGAAATAGTACCTCGGGTTAAGAACTTTGCTTCAGGATGAGAACAGAAATCGTGCGACGGCAGCAGGAGTCCCCATTAGCTAAAGTGGTACCTCAGGTTAAGAACAGTTTCAGGTTAAGAATGGACCTCCAGAACGAATTAAGTTTTTAACCCAAGGTGTGGGTTAAACCACAGAGCCTAGGGCTTGCTGATCAGAAGGTCGGCAGTTCGAATCCCCGTGACAGGGTGAGCTCCCGTTGTTCGGTCCCTGCTCCTGCCAACCTAGCAGTTTGAAAGCACACAGTGCAAGTATATAAATAGGTACCGCTCCAGTGGGAAGGTAAACGGCGTTTCCGTGCACTGCTCTGGTTCGCCAGAAGTGGCTTAGTCATGCTGGCCACATGACCCGGAAGCTGTACGCCGGCTCCCTCGGCCAGTAAAGCGAGATGAGCGCCGCAATCCCAGAGTCGGCCACGACTGGACTTAATGGTCAGGGGTCCCTTTACCTTTACCACTGTATACTGCCATGTGAATGCACCCATTGTAATACTTTTATATTTATGTTTAAACCCCCCCCCCCTGAGAAGTGGCATTAATGAAGCTGGCAAGGGTCTGTTTCCGCTCCCACCCCACCCTGAGCTTGTCGTTTCATTGGGGACTGCAGAAGAAGGTACTAACTAATAGAAACTGCAGACACGGGCAGGAATGTAAGGCAGATAGGAGAGGTGTTATGGACAGACATCCACCAGCCATGGAATTATGAGATTTCCGCCTTGCGTCCTGGCTGGGATGCATAGACCAGCACCACATTCTATCAAATCTTGATTGTTGAAGTCAATGAGTAGTACCAAGGAACCCAAATAAGTAACACACAAAACACAAAAAGTCACGAAAAGAAATGAGGTTGATAAACAACAACGTAGAGTAAAAGAAGACGGGCACCAGCGGCTTAAATGATGTGGTCCTGTCAGAGATTCTAGGGAGTACTTGGAACCAGTTCCTGGTGGATTTTGTTTGCTGCAGTATTTGGCCACACTGAGAGTGAGAGATGCGTGTCGAGCTGAACGGAGTTGAGAGACGTGCAACTCCTGGCAGATTTTATAAGAAGGTTTCAGTAGAGATTTCACATATGCCACGACCATCAGAACTACCTGGCCACTATAAGGAAATTCTGCCCTTGGTATGTTCATTTTCCACCTCTCCATTTTGATTCTCTGGCCCCATATCTGCACAAACTTATTATCCCAAAATACAGACGTGCTTTTACACTTGTAAGACTGGATGTTTTGCCATCTGCGGTACTTGAGGGTCGATTCCAAAAGATCCCGCCTGAGAAACGTCTTTGCCCCTGTGGAGACGGTAGCACCAAAACAGTGGCACACGTCCTCCTGTCTTGTACTGTCTACAAAGACCTGAGGAACGAGATCATCACCCCACTTGTATTAACCATCCCAGGGCGCTCAACCACTGCCACAATGCCCTTTCTTCTATCAGATCAAAATGAGCAGATAACAGCAAAGGTTGCTAGGTTCATAGCTGGGGCAATCAGAATAAGGGCCACTAACTGACTGCTGATTCAGGACTTTAAATTGTGCTCTTATATCAAATTTCCTTTTCTGCGTATACTGTAATGTATTACTGTTGCTATGGCTATTGGCAAATGCAAATAAAGTTTTATCTATCTATCTATGCCACGACCAAAGGAGTACAGGAGTACATGAGTCACTGACTCAAGGTTTCTGGAGTTGTAGGGGAACTTGTGCTTGTGGTTTGGGGTATTTGTGTATCTTCCCTCCATGACTGATGGAGGAAGGACATTTAAGCATGCCACCAGGAAGGCATACCCCAGCGTCTTCTCCTGCACTGTCTGCCAGGGATGTGGTGAGTTTATAAAGTGGCAAGCAGCTTACCTTCCGAAAGGTGAAACTGTGTGTTAACAGAAGATTTCCCACATGATGGTGAAATTGCTCAAATGTGATTTTGAGCTCCAGTCCTATTTCCCCCCCGCGGAGAGGTTCGCTACCTAATTACTTAGAGGTGGGAAGGGAGAAATGGCAACCAATGCCTAGTTTCCATGGCAACCCCCGGGGCTCAGCTACTAACTTCTCCAATCTAAAATTAAACGGCTCTCCCCCCATCCGCCACTGCCACCCCTTCTTAATACTTAAAGCAGGTAATTTGCTGCAATGAGGACCCACGGGAGCACAGTCAGTGTCACCAACCAGATTGTTAGGTGTGAAGCTTGAGGCGCTCTAAATGGTCTCGCTGGATGCTCCCTGCCACAAAGAGTCTATGTAAAACGGGGGCACACGTTCTCCGCTTCTCTGAGAGGAGAGCTGCCCCACGCTTGGGCTACTCTACTTGGTTTCCTTTGGAACTGGAGAGTCGTTTGCATTTGTAATTATTATTTTTTATGAGCAATCGTACAAGCAGGACTTCTGGACAGAAGGCACTCTGATTCCCCCAGAAAGCAACTTCCCAGAGAGGGGAAGGACTCTATAGCTCCGTGGGGGAGCACCTGCCTTGCATGCAGGAAGGTCTTGGGTTCAGCTCCCAACATCTCCAGGTAGAGCCAGGGAAATCTGCTGTTGGAAACCCTAAAGGGCTACTGCCTGCCATTGTAGACAGTACTGAGTTGGCTGGACCAATGGTATGACTTCCAGGGTGTGGTTGTCTGACTCCAGCTAAAAGTCCAGACATTTCCACATCATCTTGCTAATGCTTTTTTTTTTTAAGTCTTCATGAAAATTGATCAGCATTTTAGTGCAAATTCCTCCAAATATGCACACTTTTAGTAAGCAATTTTGCATGAGAACGATGCAGTTTTGTATGTTATTTTCACAAATACATTCATTTGTTTTCCCACACTCCCCTAGCGCACCCGTTATTTGATTGAAGAACCGTGTCACAAAATTGGGAGAAGTGCAAATTTTGAATGCTAGCAGTGTTTTGGTTCTCTTATCATTTCAGGAAGTGCAAATTACTAAGTTACCTACATTAGAATAAACCAAAATTGAATTTCAACCCCCATCCCTACTGTCACACTCTTCTGGCATCTGACTAAGTAAGCTGAATCAAGGGTCATGTCCTGTCTTGCAGTTGGCTAGAGGAGCTGCTCTGGGCAATTGGTTGTTGCCCTCAGCAAGATAACCTTAAAGACTCCCTTATTGCCACAGAGGAAACACTTGAACAATACAGAAACTTGGAATATGAAACAGGGTGAGGCATGATGCAGACCTGTCAATATACAAATGGAACCAAGGGGGAGCGGAACTTGATCTTTCCAACAAAGAACCGTGGTTTGGAACCAGTATGAATCCCAGTTTAGTTTGCCTTTATGTGGCTTGGCTGACTTGCTTTACACCAGCAACTTAGGGAATTGACTTACACCAGGTCAGACTATTGATCTGTCTAGTTCAGTATAGTCAACTCTGACCTGAAGCAGCTCTTTGGGGTCTCAGAGGCAGAATGCCTTTCCCAATGCTGGCTTCCTGGTCTGCTTAACAGGAGAAGCCAGGGATTGAACCTGGAAATAGTTGCATTTAAACATCTTCCATCCAAAAGAAGGAGAAGCTTTACTATAAGTGATGAAAAGTAAAAGGTAAAGGTAAAAGGACCCCTGGATGGTTAAGTCCAGTCAAAGGCGACTGTCGGGTTGCGGCGCTCACCTTGTTGTCAGGCTGAGGGAGCTGGCGTTTGTCCACAGACAGCTTTCTGGGTCATGTGGCCAGCAGGACTAAACGGCTTCTGGAGCAATGGAACACCGTGATGGAAATCAGAGTGCACGGAAACGCCGTTTATCTTCCTGCTGCAGCGGTACCTATTTATCTGCTTTTGCCGGTGTGCTTTCAAACTGCTAGGTTGGCAGAATCTGGGACAGAGCAACGGGAGCTCACCCCGTCGCGGGGATTCAAACCGCCAACCTTCTGATCGGCAAGCCCAAGAGGCTCAGTGGTTTAGACCACAGCGCCACCTGCGTCCCATGAAAAGTAGCATTCTCAGGACGCCTGCCACTTCCTGTGAAGTAACCAAACATGGATTCCCAGGCCCCAAAGATCCAGCAAACCCTTAAGAGGAAACAAAAGAGGCACAATTAGCGACAACTCAATTGCAGTATTAGTTGCACATCAGCTGGGGAAGTGAGAGGCTCCCTGTAATTAAATACACAGAAATCAACATCCTTCCCTGGCATATTTAGCTTATGGGGGTGTTCCCACTGTGCCACAAAGATGATGTTCCTGATGTGAGTGGGCCTAATGTTCTAGGGCTGAATCACTGTAGGGACTTAGATTTAGCATTCTGCAGTCTTTCTCATCTCTCTGATCGTGATGAAAGTTGTTGCTTCATCAGGGGAAACGGAGAAAATCGGGGTCAGCCAATGCAGTGCCCTGCCAATGTTGTTGGGTCGTGACACCAATAACCCCCAACCCTGCCATGCTAATGGGAGGGCTGGTGGGAGCTGTGGTTCAAAACATCTGGTGAGCAGCACCAGCTTGGGAAAGTCCGATATAAGTTGGCACGGCACAGGCGGAGAATTGGGCTCAAACTTCAGAAGCAGTTGCTGCATTGGTAATCATATCCTAAGGCTGCTCCCTCTAATGTGTTTATTACACATAGAATTGTAGAGTTGGAAGGGACCCCAAGGGTCATCTAGTCCAACCCCCTGCCATGCAGGAATCTCAGCTAAAGCATCCATGACAGATAGCCACCCAACCTCTGCTTAAAAACCTCCAAGTTCTTCCTGAAGTTTAGTTGGAATCTCCTTAAAGCCATTGGTTCAAGTTCTGCCCTCCAGGGCAGGAGAAAACAAGCTTCCTCCATCCTCCATGTGACAGCTGTTGAGATATTTGAAGGTGACTATCATATCTCTTGTCATAGGCTGTGCTAAATGTTTATCACTGATTTATTTTAACATTGATAATTATTCATGTAGGTTTATATCCCCGCTATTCAAGGCAAAATACCTTCACAAAGCAGCTTGCAGTATAGCAAATTGGGTATAAATACCTTTTTTAAATGTTTTTTTCAAAAATCAGTATTTTTTTTATTTAACAGAATTTATATAAATACTAAATATTAGGATCTCTCTCTCGATCTCTCGATCTGTCTCTGTCTCAGCATAGGCTGAGCCCTTCATTAAACTGGATGTTGGGCGAAGCAGGATGCCGGAGTAAGGAAAAGTCTGACTTTGTGTTAAAGCCGTAATGTCTTCATTGGTCAAATATCCATGTTTGTTGTATAGTTTTAGGAGGGACATGGCTCTGGGTGCTGTAACTGAGGAGTGCCTGCACTTCAGAATTGTTCCACTGAGTTTGCAAACTGTGTGTGCACATTGCCACAGGTGTCGTCTTCAAAACTGCATTCTCTCCTGCATGTGAGAGTGAGGAGGGAAAGCGTTTGCTAAAACGGTGCCTGCCATCTGTAGCCTTCATGAGATGCTTAGCCTGTGTGCACACCATCCATTTAAAGCACATTACTCCCCCCCCCAAAAGAATCCTGGGGACTATGGTTACCGCTGCAAAACTACAGTTGCCAACACCTTTAACAAACTATAGTTTCTAGGATTCTTCGGTAGAAGTCATTGCTTTCAATGTTTGGTGTGTGCACAACCTTTTGTTAAAAATAACATACAATCTTTGGGGGGGGGGAATGCTGCCCAGTTAATTGGGGGTGCCTTTTGGTCTTGGATTTATTCTTTTAAACCCCATGTTTGTGTCCATAGCCTACTATAAAGACTTAGAATCATAGAATCATAGAGTTGGAATAGACCACAAGGGCCATCGAGTCCAACCCCCTGCCAAGCAGGAAACACCATCAGAGCACTCCTGACATATGGTTGTCAAGCCTCCGCTTAAAGACCTCCAAAGAAGGAGACTCCACCACACTCCTTGGCAGCAAATTCCACTGTCGAACAGCTCTTACTGTCAGGAAGTTCTTCCTAATGTTTAGGTGGAATCTTCTTTCTTGTAGTTTGGATCCATTGCTCCGTGTCCGCTTCTCTGGAGCAGCAGAAAACAACCTTTCTCCCTCCTCTATGTGACATCCTTTTATATATTTGAACATGGCTATCATATCACCCCTTAACCTCCTCTTCTCCAGGCTAAACATGCCCAGCTCCCTTAGCCGTTCCTCATAAGGCATCGTTTCCAGGCCTTTGACCATTTTGGTTGCCCTCCTCTGGACACGTTCCAGTTTGTCAGACTTCTCATTCAATGGATGGAAATAAAATATTGGTACTCTGCAGCAGTTGTGTCAATTCCTAGCTCTGATCCTCGATGTCGGATCCATTCCTTGCTTTGATAATGAGGCCACCAGTAGGCGTGGATTTTCCCAAATGCTCTTCATTGCACTAACATGAAATACGATGAACTCCCAGCCTCTTTGAGCAGCTGTAAGATGCAATTCAGTCTGAAGTGTTCTCTCTCACTTAATGACAGATCGCGGTGGTGCGTGTGGGTGTTTGTGGGGGTGTGCTTTGTGAATTCCCAACTGAATGCCCTCGCTGCCCACAATCAAAATAATCCCAAGCGAATGTCAGCAAAATGAATGAGGCTGATGAATTAGAGTGAATGAGTGTCTTGTAATGGGGGCTCTTCACCCACTCTGAAAGGCAATTAAGCACCCGCTCCCTCAATGGGGGCCTGTTTAAATTCATTTCCCACAATGCAAATGGAGGGCAGAGGAGAAGGGAGGATCTGCAATTGCCTCTATTGGGATGAGGGTCACTGGCATCTGTGGGATTGCCTGGGGTGCCCAAACTTTTTTCAAAGAGGGCTGGATTTGATGAAGTGAACATGCGTGAAGGCGGACCATAGAATCATAGAATCATAGAGTTGGAATAGACCACAAGGGCCATCGAGTCCAACCCCCTGCCAAGCAGGAGACACCATCAGAGCACTCCTGACATATGGTTGTCAAGCCTCTGCTTAAAGACCTCCAAAGAAGGAGACTCCACCACACTCCTTGGCAGCAAATTCCACTGTCGAACAGCTCTTACTGTCAGGAAGTTCTTCCTAATGTTTAGGTGGAATCTTCTTTCTTGTAGTTTGGATCCATTGCTCCGTGTCCGCTTCTCTGGAGCAGCAGAAAACAACCTTTCTCCCTCCTCTATATGACATCCTCCCTCCTCTATATGACAAATTGTTTGCCTTTTTTTAGGATTGAAGTTGTTGAGCTTTTTTTACAATTTTACCCCAAAGTTATGGAGCTTTTTTTTTTAAGATTGAAGCTCTTGAGTTTTTTTAGGATTTCCCCCCAGGAGATAGACTGCCACAGGGGCCAGATTAAACCGACCGGTGGGCCGGATTAGGCCCCCGAAGCGGACTTTGGACATGCCTGGACTCACTGAGACCATATAACACCGGTCTTGAAAGACCTACACTGGCTCCCAGTACGTTTCTGAGCACAATTCAAAGTGTTGGTGCTGACCTTTAAAGCACTAAACAGCCTTGGCCCAGTATACCTGAAGGAGTGTCTCCACTTCCATCGTTCTGCCCGGACACTGAGGTCCAGCTCCGAGGGCCTTCTGGCAGTTCCCTCATTGCGAGAAGCCAAGTTACAGGGAACCAGGCAGAAGGCCTTCTCGGTGGTGGCACCCGCCCTGTGGAACGCCCTCCCACCAGATGTCAAAGAGAAAAAATAACTACCAAACTTTTAGAAGACAGCTGAAGGCAGCCCTGTTTAGGGAAGCTTTTAATGAAGGCCTTTTGGGAGATGATATATAACGAGTTAAAAAAAAAAAGTGTTTAAATACACCTTTACTAAGAAACCAGAGGCCTTTCTCTTGGGTATCGTCGGCCAGAGTGTGCTAAAGAAGGATAGAACATTCTTTATGTATGCAACAACAGCAGCAAGAATACTGATCGCTAAGAACTGGAAAACTCAGAAGCTACCCACTTTGGAAGAGTGGCAGATGCAGCTGATGGACTATATGCAGCTGGCTGAGATGACCGGCAGAATTCGAGACCTGGGAGAAGAAAGAATGGAAGAAGACTGGAGAAAATTTAAGATTTATTTACAAAAGTATTGTAATTTGATTGAGTGCTGACTGGGATGTCAGAGTAGAAAATAATTGTCTATCACTAAATTAGATTCAAGTGTGAATTATATGCTAATCAAACTTAAGATTATGAGCAAAACGATAATTTGTCTGGAATTAACTCTATAACGATGCAAGTGTATGCGGGAGGTGTGGGGGAGTCCAATGTAACAATGGAAAGATGTTAAATGTGTAACGATGACTTGTATTTTTCTTAAGTATGTTTTGTATGAAAAACCTTAATAAATATATATTAAAAAAAAAAAATAGGGAAGCTTTTAATGTTTAATAGGTTATTGTATTTTAGTGTTCTGTTGGAAGCCGCCCAGAGTGGCTGGGGAAACACAGCCAGATGGGCGGGTTATAAATAATAAATTATTATTATTATTATTATTATTATTATTATTATTATTATTATTATTATATTTCTTCTCCTGGAACAGGCATCTCATGGGTTGTAAACAAATGCAGTCCTAGAACTCAGGGCCGTTTAGTGAAGCTGAATGTTGGAAGATCCTGGGCAGAAAAAACAAAGCACTTCTTCACACGGGACATGGCTAAACTATGGGATTTGCCCCCACAAGAATTCTGTCTTTAGTTATTTCTGAACGTTAAGAGGATTTACAAGCATATCACAAAACAGCTACAAATCTGTTTTAAAAGCAATGCAAAACAAAAAACAAAAAAAAACCAGCTGAAGATAAGTGTTCACTTTGTACCATTTTAAAACCTAAGACATAGATATTATCATCCTGCTGGAAAGATTGTCAAAACAAAGACATACAGTGGTACCTCGCAAGACGAATGCCTCGCAAGACGGAAAACTCGCAAGACGAAAGGGTTTTTTGAGCTGCTTCGCAAGACGATTTTCCCTATGGGCTTGCTTCGCAAGACGGAAACGTCTTGCAAGTTTGTTTCCTTTTTCTTAACACCGTTAATACAGTTGCGACTTGGCTTTGAGGAGCAACTCATAGCACGCAGTGTGTTAGCCTTTTTTGTAGACTTTGGTGATTTTTGAAGCTTTTCCAAAACTTTTCCGACACCGTGCTTCGCAAGACGAAAAATATCGCAAGACGACAAAACTCGCGGAACGAATTAATTTCGTCTTGCGAGGCACCACTGTAATCAGTTCTTTTCATAAAGTACGACTAGTGGTTGCCTGCTTTATCTCAGAGGAACAGGGGCAGCCGTACCGAATAGTACTGTGAAGCAGGCTTCTGATATTTTGGGAACTTGAAGGAGAAACTCCAAGTTGTGTGGCGATACAAAGCAGTTTCCTCTAAAAAATGCATTTTGTACATCCATTTCGCTATTTATATGCATTGTTATGCCTGCTTTACCCTAGTATGTCTACTTTAGAGTGTATCGCTTGGGTGTAGAACAGCGCTGCAAAATTCAGAGAAGTGTGAATGTTTCAGTCTGCATATTATTTCAGAGAGTGTGAGCTAGGCACATGCAAACCGAATTGAGTTTCTCCCTCCTCCCTAGAGGCAGCGTTCCGATATTTGTGCTTGAGCACAGAAATGAGCAGTGTGGCTTTCGGTGACCTTCTAACAAGCCCTGCATATGGCCTATTATCCTCCCCCTCCCCCTTTGCATTGATTAATTTCATTAACAGGCTCTTGAATATCCAGTTAAGGGTCATCCAGCTGGAGGCGAGTGCAGCTCCTGCCTCTCAGCATAGAGAAGATGTTCCAGGCCCTGCCCCTTTTATTACAACCAGCTCTCTGCTCCCTAATATATATGCAAGGCCAGGTGCTCTTGGCTGCTAGGGACTCCATATGCTCACACCAGCACACACTGTACCCACCAGGCTGGGCAGATAAAATCTCAGCGGTCTTCAAATCCCATTCTGGCACTTGCACACCGACACGTGTCCACACACCCCAATTTGCATCATAAAAGAGTTAGCTCTTCGCGTGCTTCTTTCTCCTTCCCCGGGCCACTGTATCATAATGGGCTGTCAATACGGCAGGCCTGACGGCTGGGCAATCTCTTTGGCAGCTGGGACAAAGGCTTCTGTCATGCCCCAGCTGACAGGGAATAAGAAGAAGATAAGCCCGATCCCATTTTTATTTAATTGTCTTTAACCCTCCGGATCAGGCTAGGCTGGGGCCAGACAATGAGACAACTTAGTTCTGCTGTCTTAGAAAAGGCAAGAGGCGGAGAACGATCTCCATCCAGGGCTGGGAAATATTTGATGGAAATAGCACGGTCTGTGGACCATGGGCATTGCTAGGTTTGTTTTCTTTTATTTAAAAGCATTTGTGGACTGCTAATTATTTTAAAAATCTCTTTAAGAGGTATAGTAAATTTAAAGGGACCCCCGACCATTAGGTCCAGTCGTGGCCGACTCTGGGGTTGCAGCGTTCATCTCGCTTTATGGGCCGATGGAGCTGGCGTACAGCTTCTGGGTCACATGGCCAGCATGACTAAGCCACTTCTGGCGAACCAGAGCAGCGCACGGAAACGCCATTTACCTTCCTACCGGAGTGGTGCCTATTTATCTACTTACACTTTGACATGCTTTCGAACTGCTAGGTTGGCAGGAGCAGGGACTGGGAAACGGGAGCTCACCCCGTCGCGGGGATTCGAACCGCCGACCTTCTGGTCGGCAAGTCCTAGGCTCTGTGGTTTAACCCACAGCGCCACCCATGTCCCTTCAAGCACATAAAAGAGATTGTTAAAATACATAAGAGCCCTGCTGGAACGTGCCAAAGGACCTTTCAGTCCAGGATCCTGTTCGTACAGCCAACCAGATGCCTCTAGGAAGCCCGCAAACTGAATCTGAGTGCAAAAGCGTTCTCTCCAGTGTTAGAAATTAGCCAGGTGCTGGGTGCATTTTGCGACTAGCGCAGGTCCTGTTGTGACCATGTGGAGATCTCTGGATGCCAGGCTGGTGACCGGCATCTCCACCTGACTGACACCTCCAGCTTTCTTAAGCAGTAAGCAGAAGAGCTTCTTCACTGCATTTATTTTCCTCCAAGGAGTACGTGGTTCAACCCCCCCCCCCCCCAGTTAATCCCAACAGTGACCCTGCAAGGTAGGTTAGGAGGCTGCGACTGACTCCAAAGTCACCCAGTGAGCTTCAGGACTGATTGGGGATTTGAACCCTGATCTCCCAGCTCCTATTGTGGCGCTCTAACCACTACAGCATACTGGTTTCCTAGAGTACTTCCTCATGGGACAGCTCTATAAATTAAGTAAGTACTGTAAATACAGGGACGCGGGTGGCGCTTTGGTCTAAACTACAGAGTCTCGGGCTTGCCGATTAGAAGGTCGGCAGTTCGAATCTCCATGATGGAGTGAGCTCCCGTTGCTCGGTCCCTGCTTCTGCCAACCTAGTAGTTCGAAAGCACGTCAAAGTGGATGTAGATAAATAGGTACCGCTTTGGCAGGAAGGTAAACGGCGTTTCCGTGCGCTGCTCTGGTTTGCCAGAAGTGGTTTAGTCATGCTGGCTGCATGACTCGGAAGCTGTACGCCGGCTCCCTTGGCCAATAAAGCGAGATGAGCACTGCAACCCCAGAGTCGGCCACAACTGGACCTAATGGTTAGGGGTCCCTTTACCTTTACTGTAAATACATATGGGGAATAAATATGGGGAAAGCAAAATGCTACTCAAAGAAGGACATTTTCCTTAAAGCTTGAATTTGTTTTACTCTGGATTGTTTTATTTGATTTAATGTGTTGCAAACCATTTTGAGATATTTTTTTCATTGAAATATAAAGTGGTCTAGAAATGAATAATAAAAACAACAATGAATGTTACTGCAAAAAAAGGCACCTGGACATTCAGTTTTGACGACCATCACCTGGATTTAAGGTGCCGTTTGGCGATTAGCATAGATACCTGAGTTTCTAATGCAGGTACTCCTTGCCTGTGAGGAGCCAACAGGTATTCAGAGGCAAACATAGCCATTGCATCTAGTAGGCATTGGCAGCCACCACAGGGGGTGCATGTTTTCATGCTTGCATGCCTTGGGCGCAGTGATCCTTGGTGTGAGCATGTCATCTGTCAAATGCTGGATCCAAAGTAAAGTCTACTAGAGCCAATGTCTTGATTAAGAATGACACAAGGGAGACAGGCATCCTTGGGTACCTGCTGAGGCCACCTCCACTGCTGCCCTTGCTGTTACTACTTTTTCACCTGCCCTCTACAAGGGCCTTCCATCAGCTTCGGTTGGTGGCCCAACTATGCCCTATGTGGACAGGGATAGCCTAACTTCTGTTGTCTATGCTCTGGTAACCTCAAGGTTAGATTACTGCAATGCGTTATATGTAGGGCTGCCTCTGAAGACGATTCAGAAACTTCAGCTGATGCAGAATTCAGCAACCTGGTTGCTCACCGGAACATGATAGTTTGAGCATATTACACCAATCCTGATCCAACTGCATTGGCTACCAATTAGTTTCCGGGCCCAATTCAAAGTGCTGGTTTTGACTATAAAGCTTTAAACGGCTCAGGGCCGCAATACCTCAAGGACCACCGCTTTCCATATGAACCTCCCCAGACCCTGAGATCACCTTCTGATGCCACCCTTCGTGTGCCTCCTCCTTGAGAGGTCTGGAGGGTGGCAACATGAGAACGGGGCTTCTTTGCAGTGACTCCCCGTCTGTGGAATGCTCTCCCCAGGGAAGTTCACCTGGTGCCTTCATTATACATCTTTAGGCACCAGGCAAAAACATTCCTCTTTAACCAGACCTTTGGTTGATCTGATTTACATCCTATGCCCCTTTTAAATGTGGGTGATTTGGGGGGGGGGGGTATTGGGTTGTTGTTTTTACTTAAATTATGTATTTTGTGGTTTTATATTTTGATTTTCTTCTGTGAACCACCCTGAGACCTCTGGATATAGGCAGTATATAAATTCAAATAATAATAATAATGATGATGATGATGATGATGTAAGCAGCGAACTTCAATGGCTAAAATCCCTGGTAGAGGAGAAGGATTGTGAGATCACGTTAAGGGCAGCCAAATTCTGTGCGATTGCCATAAAACTTAGGGAACAAGCTGTGCTATCTTAATGATTAAGGCCTTAAATGATAATTTTAGGTTATATGTTAGTGACTCAGTTTTAATTTATATATATTTTAACTGTTGCTATATATGTATTGTCCCTCTTATACCTAATTGCAAATTCAAATGTATCCCTATCGTGTTTTATGACTTCCTTGATATTGTATGTGGGCTGGAACTGGTCTGTGACCGAAATAATAATAAATTAAAAAATCAATAATGCAAGCAGTGAGGAGATGGACGCCACATCTTCTACTTTCTTTGTGCTCTGCCTACTTGGGTGGCTTGGACCCAGAGGGAAGAATAGGAGTGTTGCCTTGGAGAGCCTTTTGGCACATCCACCTGAGTATTGTGGAAGGCCTGGCTGGCCTTCGCATTCCAGGATTTCAGGTAGAGAGCCTTTCCCCTTTCCCTAAACAGGAAGCCCACCTAGGGACTTCTCAGAACCTGAAGCCATCACTGTCCATTCTAGTGAACGACTGCAGCTTTAAGGAAAGGGCTGCAGATCAGCGGTAGAGCATCTTCTTTTGCATGCAGGAGGTCCCAAGTTAAGTCCTTGGCATGGGAAGGTAGCGCTGCCTGAAATCTTTACGGTTTGTGTTGACCGGGGCCAACCTGCTGGTTGCAGGACGAAAGTGCTGGGAAGGGCCACAGTTCAGTGGCAGAGCATCTGTCCTGCAAAGAGGAGGTCAATCCCTGCAGGTATCTCCAGCTGGGGTTGGGAAAGGCCCCTGCCTGCAATCCAGGAGAGCCACTGCCAGGCAGTGTAGTCTGACATAATGCAGCTTCCTTGCAGTGGTGGTTGGGCTTGATGGGAGTTTGGTACATTAGCTACCCCTAGTGTAGAAGAAGAAAACTGAACTGGATGGACTGCCTATCTTGAGGCAGCCTCCCCAATCCCCTGTGATCATGTTAAGAGACAGCTGTGAGGAGCAGAGAAGTGGGAAGGTGGCGAACAAAAACCAGGTCGAAAAGTGAGCAAGCAGGAGGGGTCTCTGTTCTGCAGTTTCCTCTTCCCGGTGATATTTTTCTGCCATCAGTCACAGCCGCCCTTTCCAGCTTCCTCTGCAAACTTTATCCTCCCCACACAGACTTCTGCAGCTGCAACAGGCCTACAAGACTTGTAAATATATATATATATTTGGGTGGGATGCTGGCAGCAGGGTGGGGGACAGTGGTGGAAGGAAAGGGGGGCGGATTTTCTTTTGTACTGCCATTTTGTCTACATTCCAAAGTTGTGTGTGGGGAGAGAGATAGCAGAAACAAGGCTCAGTCCCTGCCAGGCTGATGAAGACAGCCTCCCTAACGCCCACACTATGGAGAGCAGAAAAGCTTTTAGTGGTTTTTAGTGAGCAGCAGCGATTGGAGCAGCTTCCATTCCATCTCCCTGCTGCAATGAATCAGCCTCCAAAACACGCCCCCTTTCCACCCCCTCCCCTTCTGCAACGCACCTGGATGGAGCTCATTTTGATCCTGTGCTGATTTTGACCCACCTGCAACTCTGCACCACCCTCCTTAACCTTTAGGTGTGCACCAGGAAAGCATTTCCTTCTTTCCCTCACCAGCTGATGATCGAAGGCATACCGGGTCGATTGAGGGGCTTTAACGCCCCAGGAAAAGGGGTAATATATAGGGTACCAGCACTGAGCTGTAATGATGGCAGTGACACACTGTGCCTTTGAGAATGGTATACAAGACAAGAGTTGTAATTAAGAACAGCAGCACCATCCATGTTGGAGCAGATCAAAAAGTGCTGAATGTTGTAGGGGAAGCGCAGAGCAAGGGACTTATTTGGGAATAAAGTTGAAACTACCGTGGCTAAGCTTCACTCTAGAGCTTTGTTTATGAAGCTTTGATTCAGGGGGAGGGGAGGGGAGGGGAAGGGAAGGGAAGGGAGTGGATCTCTACCAGCACCAGGCTGCTCATTGGAGTTTGTTGCCCAGAACGTGTGATGGGCAAATCTGTCAGTTTTGGTTCCTCTTAGTTTCTCATTTTTCAAGTCTTATGTTTTCGGTCCTAATATCCACTTTTTAATGCACCTTTGCCGAAGATTCACACATTTTCAAAGCAATTTCCTCTAAAATTTCCTCTAAAACCACATTTTTGTATGTTATTTTCACAAATATGTGCATTTTTGTGCACATTGCCTGGTTGGAGAACTTTATTACAAAAATCAGAGAAAAATCAGTTTCTAAGGATGGCTGTGCTTTGGTTTGCATAACGCTTTTAAAAAAGGCAATGTTATGCCCTGCAGGTGCTGATGGACACTTCCCATCACCCCTGACTATCAAATATGTTGGCTAGAGTGCAAAAAAATTGGTTACTCCTTATATATCTTGACTTTACACAGTTTGTTTAAATTCTGGCTGGCCTTTTCAGGACCATGGAGAGCTCCCAGTAAGTTGGCTGTTGCTCCCTGCACATTCTAAATCACAAAGGGATGTTGCTTCAGCCAAGATCTCAAGTTATCAAAACCAATGCCTGTTCTGTGATTGGCTGAAAAGGATATACCAAGAGCTCGGGCCACAAGTTTCAATATAAGGAATAATTCCTAATCGAGAGTTGAAAAGAAAAACGTGTATATTCTGCTAAGAATAACAGTTGAAGCTAATAGTAAATTTAAACACAACGTGTAAGTACGATAGTTTTAAGGTAATAGTAAATTTAGATACAACGTTTAAGTGCAGAAATAATGTAGTTTCAATTATGCAGTGATATAGTATAAAGGTACATAAAATACCAGTACACAACAAATGTTTTATACAAGTCTCAATGGCAGTCAAAAAGAGTCCATATTATATAAAATCAAAATAAAGAATAAAGAATCAAATAGGGCCAAAGAGGAGTATCCGGAGTGTGAATCAGATGTACGACTCAGTAGTGGTGACCAGGACAGGGCCCTGTTTCGGAGTAAACGCCTTCTTCAGCTGGTAATATCAAATAATATGTCAAAATAGATCAAGGTATTTGGTTCCATACCTCGGTTTTTCACAAACAATTTGACTGGAAATAATAACTCTTGTAAATTCTTAGCAGAATATACACATTTTTCTTTTCAACTCTCGAGTAGGAATTATTCCTTATATTGAAACTTGTGGCCCGAGCTCTTGGTATATCCTTTTCAGTGTATTTTCAACAAGAACTCCAATTTCTTTAACGATTACTATGCTCTGTGATTGGCAGCACCATACTGACAGAGCTGACAGTGGTCTTTGCCCAGTTCCACAACCACTGGCTTCTGTGTGGCAGGGAAGACACCACTGGGCATTCATACTCAGAGTCTGAGGAAGGCAAAGGGACCATGTTCCTGAGGTTGGGAGGAGACATTAAAGATTCCCTACTTTGTGGGGCACCCTGTATCTCTTCCTCATTGGCGTCTTTCCAACAGGAAGTGGGGTTCTGGGGTTTGCCGCTCTCATTTATCAGTTGGGATGCCAAGTCTGAGATATGGTGACTTACCCAACACCGTATGATGTGTCAATGACAGAGGTGGGACTTGGATTTAAGTTTCCTCCATATCCATTGTGACTGTTTTCTGAGCGGACTTATGTTAGGCACCTTGACCCATTCTCACCAATCCTCATTTCTTTCTCACCTTTTCTCAGGTTTATTGCTCCTTGGCACAGGAAGGCTTCTGCTATGACCACAACACCAGCCTTCTCTCCCGACAGTGAGGACATTCTCTTAGAAGACCCACCCAGGGTGCCCTCCCTTCTGTGCATGCCCTCCACCCAGGACCATCATGGGAAGTGTCAGTAGCCTCATCTCAGGCCACAGCTTCCATAGCAAACACTGCCGGGCATCCCAGTACAAGCTGCGCAAGTCTTCCCACCTGAAGAAGCTGAACAGATACTCAGACGGACTGTTGAAATTTGGCTTCTCTCAGGAAACTGTTCACAATAAGTCCAGCTCCAAGGGCAACAAGAATGAGGACTTTTTTTACATCAAGGTCAACCAGAAGGCTCACCGGACAGACTACACCCCGCTGTCTGGGGGGGAGCTGGGAGGCCAGGCTGGGAGGAGCAGCGTGGACTATGGCACCCCGACACCACCCAAACTGAAGCCAGTCTCCAACCAGATAGAACTAGTGAGTTGCATGAAACCTGGCCAGTGTATACCAAAAGATCTCACTTGTGCTAACTGAAGAAGAACGCTGGTGGATCAGGCCAAAGGCCTGTTCCGCCCAGCATCGTGTTTTCCACAGTAGCCAACTAGATGTCTTGGGGAAGCCCACAAGTTGGACACAAGGGCAGTCACTGTCTCCCACAGTTCTCCCCCAAGAACTGGTCATTTAGAGGGGCCCTGCCTCTGAACCAAGGCTCTGACACTGGGAAAGAAAAGATGTCCGTTACCCTGATGTCTTTCTTAGGGGCTTCTGGTTGGCTACTGTGGCAAAAGAGGAAGCTGGACTAAGTGAATTATTGGAGAGATCCGGCCAACCTTTTCTTACATCCTTGTGTAAAGATGTGGTCTGGTTGAGTGGTAGTACAATTTGTGCTTGCAAGCTTGCACAATCAAGCTTCAGATAAGTAGGCCTCAATATGTTCAGATCCAGGACCCATCTTTAATTGCAAAATGCATTTTGGGGGGTGGGGAGTTACCCTATATTTATATGGTGGTGGTGCTGCTCTCAAGCCAGGTGTCACCCATCTTGTATTTGTGCCTCTCATTTTTTTTGCCCAAGTGCAATACTTTACATTTCTCCCTGTTAAAGTTCATCTTGTTTGTTTTGGCCCAGTTCTCTAATCTGTCAAGGTCATTTTGAAGTGTGATCCTGTCCTCTGGGGTGTTAGCCACCCCTCCCAGTTTGGTGTCATCTGCAAATTTGATCAGTAGAAAATGTGCAAGCAGGATCTGAGCCCTCTCTCCTCCTATAGCTTCCAACAACTGATATTCAGAAGCATTACTGCCTCAAACTGCATCCTTTACCTCCCCCCTCCATTCTGCCTTTTGCTTAGGGACTACCTTTCTCACCCCTTCCCGTACACTCCACATCTCTTCTCTTAGTCCTCTCCTGTTCCTCTTCCTTTTTATTGGCTGCTCTTTTGTAGCTCCCCCTCTCCTTGCCCCTCCACTGTCTTTCATCCTGCAACTGAGGACTGGATCCGCTCGCAGATCCCTGGTGCCCACAACAACAACAACACCAGCAGCAGCAGGCAGGGCAGCTCACAGCCATTCCTTGCCAGCCTTGCAACTCCCTTCCGGGGAGAAGACAGCCAGACTGAGCCCCTCCTCCAGCTAACCCTGTGTCTTTAAAAGGTAAAGGGGACCCCTGACCATTAGGTCCAGTCGTGGCCGACTCTGGGGTTGCGGTGCTCATCTCTCTTTATTGGCTGAGGGAGCCGGCGTACAGCTTCCGGGTCATGTGGCCAGCATGCCTAAGCCGCTCCTGGTGAACCAGAGCAGCACACAGAAACGCCGTTTACCTTCCCGCCAGAGCTGTACCTATTTATATACTTGCACTTTGACATGCTTTCGAACTGCTGGGTTGGCAGGAGCAGGGACCAAGCAACAGGAGCTCACCCCGTCGCGGGGGTTCGAACCACCGACCTTCTGATCAGCAAGTCCTAGGCTCTGTGGTTTAACCCGCAGCGCCACCCGCATCCGTCCTGTGCCTTTAGTGTTTCCCTTAAGATCTGTACAGTGGAAGGGAACTGCACGCTGTGGGGTTGTCGTGCCTTTACAGTCATACCTCATGTTATGTCCGCTTCATGTTAAGTCTTTTCACGTTACGTCCTGCGGCAACCCGGAAGTAATGGAAAGGGTTACTTCTGGGTTTCGCCGCTCGCACAGAAGTGCAAAATGACGTCACACACATGCGCACAAGTGGCGAATCTCAATCTGCGTGTGCGCATACGTGCCGCTGTGAGTTGTGCTCTTTTCATGTTGCAAACGAGCCTCCGGAACGGATCCAGACGTACCACTGTATTTATTTACAAGAATTCAGATCATTACAGTTCCTAAGTAGAGCTTTGCAGTTGTTTGAATGTAGCATGTAGCATTCAAACAGGGCTGAGAAACCTCAGGTCCAGGGGCCCTTCCATGCCCTTGGAATTCTTCTCAGGTCATGCACCTCAATGGGCCTGGTTTAACACCTCCCCCCCCCCCAATGTTTTGGCCTATGTGGGACATGCTCTTGAACTCTGATAATGCCTCTAGCTTGCCTTGATGGAGAAGAGAGAACAGAGAGGTGGGTGCGAGTGCCTGTAGAGACTAGTCTAGTACACAAAGGCAAAATTTCACCCACTACTGGCATGTGGCCCTTGGATCATTGCCCAGAAAGGAATGTGGACCTTGATCTGAAAACTATTTTCCACTCCTGATTAAAAGCAATCAAGCAATCCGTCGTGTCATACTGTGCACATTTTATCGAATTCTCCACTACTAAATATTTCGGTTTAACTTCTTTGAGCTACTAGAAAAAATATTTCCTTTCCTCTTAATTCTCATATTTCATTGGAAATGTTTCAGTTAAACAAAATAAAGTGGAAAAAATAAAAAGGAAACAAGAAATGCACAAAAAAGAAGGAAAATATTTCAGATACAAAGAAGAGAGAGAAAACCAACACGGTATATTCTTTTGAAAAGTTTTCCTTGCTAAATATGTCAAATAAACATGCTAAATCAGACCTCCATTGAGCAAATAGTTTTAAGGTGGTTGTCCCATCCCCGTTCCCCCGTGACGCCTTTTCTCTGGCATAGGTGAAAAAGGACCAAGTGTTGGAAACTCCTGTACCCCCAGTTAATTTTTTTAATATGCTTTTTATTAGTTTTCTTACTTAACACACACAATAAATTAACAAAAATGATAAAATAATAAAAACATCCATCCATAAATCCATAGGTTCTTTCAAAAGAACTTATGCCACCATATTCTTAATTCCCAATTCCTTATCTTCCCCAATAGGCTTTTGTCTTCCTCAAAGCAGGTCTGTCTTATCTGTTTAATAAACTGCTTCTTTAATCATTTTGCCCTTTCTTCTGTTATCTGAATACTATACTCATAATCCATATTGTGGTTTGTGAAAATTAATCAAAGCATGTCCAGGTTTTAACTTGAGGGCACTTTATAAATTTCTCACTCCTTTTTGAACTTTTGGTTTGGCTGTCTCTGTCACCTTTGCCAGTTCCTGTACCCCCAGTAATTACCCAGTTTCTTTTTTCCCGCAGGCCACTGACAAGAGTGCCACGAGGCCCACAGCCTTCAAGCCTGTGCTCCCTCGCTCCAGCACAGTCCTCCACTCTTCTCCAGAGCATGGCAACCATGTTCCCCAGAAGCTCCAATCGCAGGAGAAAGCCAAGGATCCGGACGCTAAGCCTGCCCTGTGCTCCGGAGGACTGTCAGACTCAGGAAGAAACTCCATGTCTAGCCTCCCCACGCACAGTACAGCCAGCAGCTACCAGTTGGACCCCCTTGTCGCTCCCGTGGGACCCATCAGCCGATTTGGGGGCTCTGCCCTGAACATCACTCAGTGCGCCATCCTGCAGGACAGTAACATGATGAGCCTGAAGGCCTTGTCCTTCTCGGATGGGGGCACCAAGATCCTGAACCCTGGCAAAATGTCTGCCGCTCCCCACCCGGGCGAGAAGAACTCCTGCGTCCGCTCGCCCATCTCCACGGAGGAGTCGGCCATCCAGGAGTTGGAGCAGAAGCTTCTGGAGAGGGAGGGGGAGCTGCAGGAGCTGCAGTGCAGCTTTGAGGAGAAGGAGATCACCTCCTGCCAAAGCTACGAGGAGAAGCAGAGGCGCTGCAGGGAGGAGATGGAAGGGCTGAAGCAGAAATGCAACAGCAGGCTCAAGCAGGCGTCGCAGAAGAGCCACAGGGCCCAGCAGCTGCTGCAGCTGCAAGTCTTCCAGCTGCAGCAGGAGAAGCAGCAGCTCCGGGAGGAACTGGCCAACCTGATGAAGGAGCAGGACCTCCTGGAGGCCAAGCTGAGGTCCTATGAGAAGGAAAAGACCAACTTTGCCCCAGCGCTGGAGGAGACTCAGTGGGAGGTGAGGCTCAGCTCCATTCTAATAGGGAAAAGTTTGCGCCGCGATGGGGTGGGAATGTGTTGTACATGGGTACACAGAGGGAGTAAAGGATGTGTTGCCACCACAAGTCAGGCAAGCGTACTGTCAGATGTCAGTGGTGGTTGCTCGTGAGTAACCAGGCAGGACTCCGACCTGTCTTTAACAGGTTGTATTTTGGTGCAAAAACTATTTACAGTGCAGAACCATCAGTTCATGTCTGCCTCAATCGCTAGCAGAATCCGGAAGTGGCTCTTTCCAGGTCCTTCCCCAACATAAGAACTTAGTCACCCCCAGCCACTTCCTCCCTTCTTTGCGTTTTACTCCTCTGTGCAAGGTGGGTGACAGATGAGGCGTGTTTCCCTCCTGGCCGGTTTGACCAGGAGCGGTGCTGAGGCTCCCCACAGCATCCTCTAGCCCCTTCCCCTCCTTTACCCCGGAGGTGTGGCTTTCCCCACCCTCAGACTGACGAGGTGCCACGCTGGGGCTCCCAGCAGCATCCTCTGGTCCCTTCCCCTCTTCCCCGCTGGAGGTGTGGCTTTCCCCATTGCAAGGAAGAGGAACTGCTTCTCAAGATTTTTGGAGGCTCCCAACGGCCTGTATCCCAACTCTGCCTCCCTTCCCTGTTCCGATGGCAGTCCCCTGACACGTACGTACCAAAATGGTGCTCGCATAAGTTTCATCTAAATGGGCTGGCCTGAGCCAATGGAAGGACCTCTTCCTGTTATGCAGCTACACCCTTTGGTATGTCACAGTCATAAAAAGAATTGTAGGAAACATTGTCAGTTCTTTCATTGATGTAATATTCATTATCATCATCACCATCTCATTGGGTTGAAACCAACAGGAGTCATGGTTGACTCACTGAAAGTTATGGACATGACTAACTTGGGTCCATTAACTTCAGTGGGTGTGCTGGAAGTTTGCTGGTTACATTTTTGGAATGAAATATTTCTATGTTTATACAGTCATTTAATTGCATTGGAACAAAAATCAGGAGAGCACTAGAGGTTCATAATTCAACGAAGAGCTAGTGGTTTAGCACCATCTCAATGCACGGTGCTTTACAGAGTTCAAGAGGGAAGGTCCCTGCCCCCAGGAGCTTACAAACCTCAACCTAGAAGAGGAGAGAAACAGAGGCAGGGGTTAACAGAGAAGCAACATGTGGCCATGCCCTTACGCATGCTTAGGCTGAGTTATAGCAAGACAGAGAACTAGGCAGTTGTGCCAAAGGCTTCTCCAAAAAAGGTTGATTTTAAGGAGGGGTTGAACTAATTACCACATTTTTCGCTCTATAGGACGCACCAGACGATAAGACGCACCTAGTTTGGGGGGGAGGTAACAAGAAAAAATAAATTCTGAATCCCAGAAGCCAGAACAGCAAGAGGGATCTGGCTTCTGGGATAGCCGCTGAAGCCTCTCCCGGGCAGTGGGATGAAGGCTCCCCCTGCCTGGAAGAGGCTGTGCACGGGTAAGCTGCCCTCTGGAGAGGCCAGGAGGGCTGCCTTTGGCCTCTGGACCTGAAGTTCCCCACCCTGGTCTAATCTATTCTCATGTATACCATAATCACTGCTTGTCCACACTAAACTTAGTTGCACCATAGCTTTGGCCTCATTCGTGGATGACACCCTGGCTGTTGTTGTCATATTTCCCTCCAGGTGTGCCAGAAGTCTGGTGAAATCTCTCTCCTGAAGCAGCAGCTGAAGGAATCCCAGACAGAGCTCAACAGCAAGACCAACGAGGTCCTCAACCTGAAAGCTCAGCTGAAGGACGTCCGGGCAAAGATGGAATTGCTAGATATGAAAATCCAGGACCTGGAAGATTCCCTGCGCGCCAAGGCTATGGAGCTGGAGGTGTGCGAGAACGAGCTCCAGCGCAAGAAGAACGAGTCAGAGCTTCTGAGGGAGAAGGTGAACCTGCTGGAGCAGGAGATCGCAGAGCTGCGGACAGAACTCACCATCCTCAGGGAGCAGATGAAGTGTGGGGCGGCCTCCGCGGGCCTGGAGGGGAGCATGACGGAGGAAGCGCAAGCCCTATGGCGGGAAGTGGAGAAGCTGAAGGCCGAGCTGGGGGAGGCTCAGGATAGCAACCAACAGATGACGGCCGGCTTCCAACAGGAGCGGCAGACCTGGAAGGAGGAGAAGGAGAAAGTCATCCACTACCAGAAGCAGCTGCAGCAGAGCTACCTGCACATGTACAAACGGAACCAGAACCTGGAGAAGATGCTCCAGCAGCTGGCCTCAGGGGAGGATGGCAAAGAGCCTTTAGACCTTGACCTCCATGGAACTGATGTCCCTTATGAGGACATCATTGCCACTGAAATCTGAAGGGTTCTGCGTCGTCTTGCCCGCTCTGGAGAGGAGATGCGTCTTTCAACTGGGGGGGAGGAGATTGTGTGTATACAGTCCAGGAGAACCACCTGTTTTCTTGGTTGAAGTCCTTTGCCTGGCCAAAATGGATCGCCAGCTGTTGTCCTGCCACATGTTAATGGTGTGAGGCACCAACCCCAACCCTTTCATGCCCAATGCATCCTTCTGGGAGCGCTATCCTGACTAGAGCATCCCAGTGAGAAATAAAAATGGAAGGGGGGGGGGCTTACCAGTCGACCATTCTGTCAGGATAGAATCAAAGCAGCAGCTGCTTTCAGTGGAGAATATGCAATAATCTCCATGCCAATTACCACAGGCGGCTGCTTCTTGCCCATGACCCAGATATCAGTTCCCAAGGGCTACTGGAGTGCCAGCCATAGCAAATGCCATTATAGCTCTCCTGCAGCCACTAAACTATGGGATGAGGCCTGTTCATGCTCCGCGAGCCTCTCTGTTGCCATGTGAGAAGACATTTTTAGGGGGAAAGTGCAGGATTTGGCCACTTGTTCCTTTGTTAGAGTCCGTCATCACAGGCTGTCAAGAATATCCTGCAACTTCTTATTGACCAGGGATACGTAAGTGGTCAGGGCCGGCCCTACTATTAGGCAATGTGAGGGATCTGCCTCAGGTTGCAGATGCTGAGGGGGCCAGGAGTGGTGGAGAGCTGTGTGTGCCAGGCAGCCTGCCCTGCAGCTCCTAAGGTGCCCTGTTGCCCTCAGGTGTGGTGGAAGACACCATAGTTGAAGCAAAATTCAGTTGCCTGCCCAGTCAGCTTCTATACATGGAATACAGAGACAAGAATATATCTTGTCCTTTTCCTCAGAGAGGATAGCAATAGGATTCTGAGATACTTGGGGATCAGATGGAATGTAAGGCATTTATGTGTTTTCTCATCTGGGAGAGAACAACCCTGTTCCACTGGTTGCCTGTGGAGAACCCTCTTTCTCCAGCATACTTCTCCTGTCCAAAATAATGGGCTAGTGTTCTAGGCTACTAGAAGCCATAAACTGGCAAATCAGCCACCAGATCTTCCTTGTCATTGCTTGGCATTGCCTCTTCCAGGAGCAAGTAAAAGCTGAGAGAGAGGTCTATTTTTATTTAATGTGGGAGTGGGAACTGAAATGGTGTGTGTGTTGAATGGGAATGTTTATATTCAGTTATCGAAAATGTGAATATTTTTATGGAGTTTTTGGGAAGGCTTGTTTTTGGCAAATATCTCGTGTTTACTGTCCGCATTACCTGTCCTCTGTTTTGCCAATAGGGTTCAGTCTGCACTATTTCTAACAGTATTACACCTTTTAAACAGTCATAGTTCTCCCCAAAGAATCTTCGAAGCTGTAGTTAAGGGTGCTGAGAGTTATTGAGAGACACCTATTCCCCCTGCACAGCTACCGTTCTCAGAGTGATTTAACAATCAGCCCTTCTTCCTGGTGAACTCCCGTAATTATAACTCTTTGAGGGGAATAGGGCGTTTCCTAACAACTCTGATCACCCATAACATACTAAAGTTTCCATGATTCTTGGGAGGAAGCTATGCTTGCTTAAAATGGGATGATGCAGCTTTAAATGAAGGGTGCAGGTGTGACCTTCAAAGGGTATTTTGAACCCACACGAAACCACCCCCTTCCTTTAGTGAGACACCCCAGGAGCTGTGAAATGCAGATGGAATAGGACAGAGGAAGGACTAGGCCAGACTAGTACAGCAAAGTGGAGTTCTTAATGTAGTAATTCTGGAACACAAACAGTTGGGTCAAAAGGTTTAAAACTCTCTTCTTCTCAGGGGCAAAAGAATTGATCAGTTAACAATCCGAAGCAGTACCTGTTCCAGACAGGTGCTTGTAAGTTCTCTGCCTTTGTATGGAGCTCCTCGTCCCAAGAGAGCCCCAAACCAACCACGTAAAAAGCTAGCAGAGAACCTGCTTCTGCCCTACTGGCAGTGGAAAGAGCCTGCCGGTTGCCAGGGCGACACAGGGCAGGCTGTATCTCAGTTCACCTATCCTTTTATAAAAGTGCAAACTAGGTAGGTTACCTTTTAAATGTGAACTAAATTGAATTCCACCTCCATCCCTAGTTGCTGCTGTGAAACGTACAGCAAACTTCTTGCAGGGTGGTAGCCCTGCATGGTATGTCCCACCTCATTCGACTTTCTGGAGGAATAGAAAGGATGCCAGCCCGGCTTGAGATAGAAGTGGAGAGTCTTTTGCTCCTCCATTCCTCCTCTGTGGGGAAAAGCTCCACAGATCACTCTCAGCTTGCAGTGGTGATTAAAAGAATCAGTCTTGGGCTTGTGAACACGAAGCCCTGACAGTGTTACCGTCCCCTCTTCTCTGCCTGCCTCCCAGCCAGCTAATTGGGTTTATGCACATATGTTTCTGATTAGCAGAATTTGCATTGTTAATTGCAGCCTCAAAACCAGCCTGCTCCCTGGTGAACCACCAGTGACCCCATGGGGTTAATAACCTCTGAGTGGGAGGGGCTTGGTGTAGCCTGCTTGCCATATCCTGCTGATCCGATCAACTTTCCACAGTGCCCGCCTGCTGTCTTTCTCCTCCCCTCCATCTACCTCACCTAAGGGCAGGGGACCAGCTGTTGGCAGACATCATTAAACTGGGAGCCTGTTTTCCTATTTAAGCCTCAAAGGCATCTTTTGTGTGAGGGCAGAACACCTCCGGTACAATTTTGCATTTGCCCCAAAGGCTTAGCTCAGCTCCTCCAGATGACCTGTTTATTGAGCATCCCGTCATGATTTGTGCCTAAACAGAAGTTAGGCTATGTCTGGTCTTCATTCGAACATGATTTCTTTGCCAGGAGATTATACAACGATTAGCATTGGTCCTTAATTCATCCTGATTTGGTGGTAATAATTGTTTGTTCACCCCACATTTGCCAGTGCATCTCCCCATCACTTCCCCAACTACAAAAAGTCAGTTTTGGGAGGTGGGTGGGTGTTTAAGTAGATGTGTTACACTCGGGCGACTGAGTGCTTTAATCAACTTTAATTGTGCAATCCTAAATTTCAGTTGTGCTCCTGCAGAATACTGACAATGTGGAGGTGGCCTGTGTTTGGATCACCTGGTGCAATTTTATTTTTTTCCTAAAAGTGTAGTGCCTGTAGTATTTTCCTTCCATAAGTAATGGAACGAGGGATTAACTATAAAAGAGGGAGCGGGTGTTCCCTTCACATATTTCCCGTTACCCCTTGCTCCCCTAGCTTTTGGTCACAGCACATTAAGATCTTTGGCCGCACGGACAGTTTAGGAAACTTAGCAGGTGGCTTAAAGAAGCCTTGTTTGTCTGCTTCCATGCTCCACCGCATCTACAAGCAGAAACTTCCAAAAGAGAGCAATAATTTGTCCCCCATCCGCACCAGTGGTTTGAGCTGATTGTGTACAAATATTTTGAAGTCTTCTTGAGAACACATTCATTCCCACAGTCTCACTGCCAATGGGGATGATGATTTGAGCATTTCAAATCTGAATGGTGATTATGTGTTTTTAATATTGAAAGCAGCAATGACAGCAACTCTACTAGTGCTTTAAAATAAACACATGACCCTAACTGTGCGGCCAGGTAAATTAGTCGTGGTCTTTGTATCGGAGAACACAAAAAACAATGACAGAAGTTTGCAGCAGGTTATTATTATATTTTTACCCTTCTTTCTTTGATCACGATTTCCATTTTCTTTTGAGACATTGGGCTCCCTTCCCTGGCCTTGAGTTTTTATGAGTTGACATTTTTTGTGTTTGGGTGCCACAGTAAACTATGGTTTATTGTGGTGGGAATGAGACACACTGAGTCTTAGAAAGGAGATTGGAAGGCTTTTTTCCCTTCTGTTTTTAATTGACTACAACTTGGTGCATTATCCAAACCTGAGAACCCATCGTTAATCTCAACAATGATTTTTTTGAACAGGTCAACTTAAAGCCATGATTTATTAAAATGCCCTGCTCCAAACATGCCCTCATCTGCTCCCTAACCATGTTGACTTTTAACAAGCATGTATTTGGAACTCTGCAGAGGAAAAGAGGCTGCAGAAATTTTTAATAGCGAATCAACTTGAATCCACTCTTTTCTGCCACTTCTCCATTCAAATGGAAATCATTTCTGAGTATACATGTGTAGGGTTGTATTGTTTATCTTCTCCCTCTACCACCCTGGCTGCTTTTTCTTTTTGTAAAGAAAATCACCCATCAGGGTTTAGTTATAAAAAGGTAAAGGGACCCCTGACCATTAGGTCCAGTCGTGACCGACTCTGGGGTTGCGGTGCTCATCTCGCTTTATTGGCCGAGGGAGCCGGCGTACAGCTTCCGGCTCATGTGGCCAGCATGACTAAGCCGCTTCTGGCGAACCAGAGCAGCACATGGAAACGCCGTTTACCTTCCCACCGGAGCAGTACCTATTTATCTACTTGCACTTTGAGGTGCTTTCGAACTGCTAGGTTGGCAGGAGCAGGGACCAAGCAACGGGAGCTCACCCCGTCACGGGGATTCGAACTGCTGACCTTCTGATCAGCAAGTCCTAGGCTCTGTGGTTTAACCCAGAGTGCCACCCGCGTCCCCTGGTTTAGTTATACACATCTTCAAATAATGCTTAGTTAGAACTTCAGCTGGTCACTATGGCATTCTTTGTAGCATCTGTAACTAGCAGAAACAGCCTTGCAAAGCCGGTGGTGGTTTCTAGCTGCCTTGAAGATCATTCGCAGGAAAACATCCTGACTGGGAACAAGTCCACAGCTATGCCATCTCCCCAGTTCTTCCCACTTCCTTGTTATTAAAGGATGAGGCCGCAGTCTGTTGTATTCCTTCTGTTCCTATTTGCTTTCCAAAATCAGGATTCATGCCATTAAGAATTGCAAGGAGTCCATAGGAAATTACTTTTCTCCTGTCTATAAAAAATTGTTGGACTCCAGTTTACCTCTGATCATTTTCAAATCCCCCTCAATACGGATTAGAGACTTCTGGTTTTAAAACTAGCACCTAAGAGCTTCATGTCATTTTAAGAATGAGAGGTGGGGAGAGATGCCAGAAAGCTGTCATTGGCCACATATATGGTACAAAATAGATGTAGATAGTCAATTTGAGCATGGTGTCACTCCACACTCATGTTGCATATGTGCTTAACCTGTAATGTGTGAAGCAGACCTTAATTTGCAAGTGATTTCTAGAGCTCTGCATTTTAGCAGTGTATGAGGCCTTGAATTAGAAGGCTGAAAACAATGGCATTCCTCTTTTCCTGAAGTCTTGAGACAATGCAGGCTCCCAACCCTGTGTTCATAAACATTTCATAAACATTATGCTAGAGAGGACCCGTGACAGGGAGAACTTAATCCTTTCTCCACCCACTAACTTTCTGTGCAAATATTTCCCTAAACACCCCCCCACGCATTGCTTTTCACACGCACACAGCTGTACTCCAAGACTCAAAGTGTGCCACCCTCCCACAACTGCAATGCGTTGATAAACACATAGGTATTTTTATGAGAAAATACTGTAGTGGCCCAAATATAGCCACACACCCTCCCCCTCCCCCAAAAAACTCCCCACCCTGGATTGTATGAAGGCTGTATTTGGGTCAATATGCTACGTCACCCTGCCCTAAGATGAAAACGAGCCCTTATACATCCCTGCTGCTGAACCCAGATTGCGCCCAAGGAAGGTCCCTCTCCACGGGGTTCAATTTATATCTGAATCCACTGGGAGGTTTACTACTGAAATCAGGGCTGTCTTCAGCAGATGCAGCGCTGGGGTGCAAATATCCGCCCAGCGCCACCCAAATTACCACAGATAGTGTTGGGGTGGCCGTAGCTGCACACTGCCAGCCATCCGAGGTGGGCGCAACTCTCCCCCATGCCACTGCAGGAGAGTGATCCCCGCAGAGGTTTGGGAGTGAAGTTGCACCTCTCCCAAGCCGCCTCGGGAGGAGAACGATCCTCACAGCGGCTTGGTAGTAAAGTTGCGCCCCTCCCAAGCCTCCACAGGAGGAGAGCGCAGCTTCCCTCCCAGGCCTCCTTGGGAGGAGAGCGATCCCTGCAGAGGCTTGGGAGGGAAGCTGTACACCCACCAACCTTATGGTTGGGGCACAGCTGGCTGATGTGCAGGGAAAGGGGAGGCTGTCAGCAAAGCCGTGCAGCTCCCCCACTCGCTGGGGCGCCCCTGAGAGGCCGGCGCCCTGGCGCAACACACCACTAAGCCCTATGGGAAAGATGGCTCTGACTGAAATGCTGGCCAACATGCAGCCAATCCATGTACAGTATTTCTGCACCACAGGATAGGCCACCTGGGCATTGTCTTTCTGCCGCTGTGCAGCTGAGCTCTGGGGTCTGTCCAGCAAACTGGCCCTATTGCTACTACAAGTGTTGCTCCAGCACATGTGTGGTCCAAAGCCATCCCCACTTAATAAAGAGCCGATCTGTACCTGGAGCACATGTTCCCAGCTGTAAAGCACAGCCTCAGGTCTTGTGTGCAAGTTCTCGCCCTGGGTGTGAACCTAGAACCACCATCACTAGTATTTTTATAGCATTTTTCATTCGGAGGATGCATGGCTTTCTTACTCTGCTTATCCTCCTAACAAATTTGAGAGGCTGCCACGATTAGTCCCGTTTTACCAATGAAGGTAAGGAGCAGTACTTTCTAGGCAAATGAGACTGTAGCACTAGGTGCTATGGTCGCATGTGGTGGCATTACTTTTGTATAAGCACTATTTCCCACCCTCATCTCTAAAGTGGGAATAAATGTGTGACGTACCTCTCAAATAGAGGTCAGGAACTTGAGGGCCCCGGGGCCAAATGTGGTCCTCCAAGCCTCACTTTCAAGCAGAGGCATCAAGTTCCGCCTAACTTGGGGAGGGGGGAGGTTTGTCACATGCATGTGACTTCACATGTGCGACGCACGCATGTGATGTCACGTGCATCGGGAAGAAGCTGCAGGACCGGCCCCAAGGAGGCCCGGCCCCTCAGGAGTGAGGGGGCAGCTCATCCCCCTCCCCACATACTTTCCTGAGGTGTCCTCAGCCCCGTCGAATTGATGTATATGCTTTCAAGTCAGCTTCCGTGCAACCAGCTAGCCCAGTCAGTGGTTTTCCTGGGTGGGGGGCAGCCATTTTGTCCTTCACCAGCTCTGATATGCATTACAAGCCAGACACAACTGTTCTGTGATACAGAATACAGTGGTGCCCCGCAAGACGAATGCCTCGCAAGACGGAAAACCCGCTAGACGAAAGGGTTTTCCATTTCTGAGTTGCCTCGCAAGACGATTTTCCCTACGGGCTTGCTTCGCAAGACGAAACGTCTTGCTAGTCTTGCGATTTTTCCCCCGCTCCCCCCTTTTTCTAAGCCGCTAATAGCCTTTTAGCAGCTTAGCTGCTAATCCTTTAATAGGACGCTCATCCTTTAATAGGACCCATGGGACGCGGGTGGCGCTGTGGGTAAAACCTCAGCGCCTAGGACTTGCCGATCACATGGTCGGCGGTTCGAATCCCCGCAGCGGGGTGCGCTCCCATCGTTCGGTCCCAGCGCCTGCCAACCTAGCAGTTCGAAAGCACCCCTGGGCGCAAGTAGATAAATAGGGACCGCTTACCAGCGGGAAGGTAAACGGCGTTCCGTGTGCTGCGCTGGCTTGCCAGAGCAGCGATGTCACGCTGGCCACGTGACCCGGAAGTGTCTCCGGACAGCGCTGGCTCCCGGCCTATAGAGTGAGATGAGCGCACAACCCTAGAGTCTGGCAAGACTGGCCCGTACGGGCAGGGGTACCTTTACCTTTAAGCCGCTAAACCGCTAATAGCGCTAATCCGCTTAGCCGCTAATAGGGTTGCTTCACAAGACGAAAAAACCGCTAGACGAAGAGAATCGCGGAACGGATTCTTTTCGTCTTGCGAGGCACCACTGTAATGATGTCCGTGCCACATCTGGACCACTTCTAATATGGACTAGAATTCCCCCTGCGCCAATATTTCGTAAGCATGGATTAAAAGTATGCTGTGATGGGGAATCTATGCCCTTTTCTCATTTTGAGGGGCCCTTGGGCTGGGTGCTGAAGCCTATATTTTTTTCACCCCTCTTTCCTCCTCGCTGTTTCCGCTGCTCATTTTATGCGCCTCTCCTCCTCTGTCATATATGCACCAACTCTGAGAGGAGGCGAGAGGAGTCAAGGTTGTGGAAGGTACTGGTCCACCTTGCTCATTTTGCCCCTTGCTCTTGTGGAGAGGGCAGGTGAACAGGAAGAAACAGGTAGGAGGAAAAAGGCGGAGGAGGATTGCAAGGAAGCTCCGAGGATGAGCAATGGAGCCCTAACAGGTGTGGGCCTCAGCAGGAGCCCAGCAGTGCCAAAGCTTGCCACCAGTCCTTCCTGTTGCTGTTCAAATTGCTTTGATTGTGACTTAGGGATGGATGAATCTGTCATTTTCAGCTGCAGCTTCTCATTATCCCAGTCATACCTTCAGTTCTCCACATGTCTGCAGGGGTTTGCGAAACACTGGTCCTTGCTAAAATTCATCTGTATTTTAGTGTGCATGTCACCTAACAATACATGCACATTTTTTGCAAGCCATTTCCCCTGGTATGATGCATTTTTATATGTTATTTTCACCAATTTATGCATTTCTCTCCACACTTTCCAATAATGTATGCATTTTTGTACACATTTTGGGCTTGTGGTTTTTGCAGGTGGGGGGATTAGAGACGTGTGAACTTGAAAGTTAACTGTGTTTTTGTTTGTATCATGTTTCAGGAACTGGGAATAAGGTGGGTTTACATTTGAATTATTATTTTTATTGTTCTTATTTGTCAAATTGGTATACCGCCCTTCATCCAAAGATCACAGGGCACAACATGAAAATACAAAATGAGAACACAAAATACATCATACAACAAAAACAAACCAATAGCTCCCTTCCACAAATACATTTCACGGACCGTAGAGTGTTTAATCAGCCAGAGGCCTGGGTTATAGAGAAACATTTTCTCCTGGCATCTGAAGATATGTCATGAAGGTGGGGAGCCACCACAAAAAAGGCCTATTCCTGTGTTGCCACTCTCCGGGGCCCTCATGAAGCGAGCACACAAAGAAGGATCACACAAAGAAGGATCTCAGACAACCACAGGGTCTGGCTTTGTTCATATGGGAAGTTATTTTGCTCCTGAGCTATTTAAGGCTTTAGAGGTCAAAACCAGCACTTTGAACTGATCCCAGAAATTCATTGGCAGCCAGTGCAGTCGGGCATTGAGTAATTGAGTAAAATGCTCAAACTGTCTTGCCCCAGTGAGCAGCCTGCACCAGCCAAAGTTTCCATCCCGTCTTCAGAAGGAGCCCCTAGTATAACACAAACTGAAACAGATTTCTCCTTCATCTCCCTTTTGTCTACAGCCACGTTGACATGTATTTAAAATGGTTTCATTGCCACTTCAAACAGTCGTGGATCCTGCCAAACAATTATGGGAAGTGTTGTTTGTTAAAGAGCGCTCAGAGTTATTCGGAGACCCCTTTTCTCCTCACAGAGCTCCAATTCCCATTGTTCCCTGTGAAGAGGGATTGGTTGTTAAACCACTCTGGGAATTGTAGTTCTGGGAGGGGAATAAGGACCTCCAAATAACTCTCAGCACCCTTAACAAACTACAGCTCCCAGAATTCTTTGGGGGAAGCCATGCCTGTTTAAAGTAGTATCGTAGAGCTTTAAATGTATGGTGTGGATGTGGCCTATATCAGCGTGCTACAAGAAAAGTAAATAATTTATTTACATTAGTGATCCTGGAAGTGTAAGACTTTGTGTCAATCCCATAAAGCATTAAGGGGGTACAGAGAACCCCCAGTCTCACCAGCCATGCACACACACATACACCCAGTCTAATGTGACAATGGGCTTGTTCCCATGTTACGCTGGACACAGGTACAGGCTGCCCCTACACTTGTACAAGTGTTTGTGTGAAAGAGTGTGCACATGTTTATTTGTACAGCTCAGCTACTGGTGTGCACAGGTGCACAGGCTGTTCACGTATTCAGAGGTGTAACGTGGGGGGCGGGCAGCAGGGGCCACCACCCCGGGTGCACATTCAAGAGGGCACAACTGAGCCGCAGCAGTCCTGAAGATGATTGGCAGGGAGGTGGCTCCCTTTTCTGGCCCGGTAACGTGCAGCGTGCATGTTGCCTGGGCAGCTGGACGGGCTGCAAGTGGAGAGCGGGCAGCCGGGCAGGCCCTCCCCTGCTGGGGCAAAGCCCCCTCTCACTGCCAGTCCCTTTTGGCACCTCGGGATGGCATGGCACACTTTCCTTGCACCATGGCTCCTGCTGCTGCTGGTCATGCTGGGTTGCTGCTGCTCGGCTCCCTCCTGCCCTGGGGCCACTGCAGAGCCCCCAAACAAGGCCCCCGTACAGGAGCAGGCAGCTGTCAGCACAGCAGGGTGCCGCTGGAGCGCCCGGTGCGGACACAGAAGCAGCCATGCAAGCTTTGGCCGGACACATGCTGGCTCCTGGGCCAGACCTGCAGAGGTTCCTGTGGGCATGCTACGGGTAAACTGCGGCACAACACCCTTTTGCACCTTGCCCTGGGCACTAGCAACCGACGCTACGCCACTGCATTCATTGATTGTCACATGTGAATAACCGTATGAGTGTACGGCCCAACTACTTCTGTACACAGGTGCCCAGACGGCAAACCCACTGAATGTGATATGTGAACACCCCCTAATGACTGATGCCTTTGCACCAATGCCGTGTTTGAAACTGATAGTCCGCATTGCCAGCATGTTGCCTCCCTGGTGCATCCCAGGCTCACCTGGGTGAAGCCAGAATTCAGGCTGTACATATTAATATTATCACTTGTCTTTTCTTTCCCCCCCTTCCATTGAGCTCTTGGTGGTTATTTATTTATTTATTTATTTTTACATGTTATTTCTGGTGACCAATGTAGACTTGATTTTATGTTTTTATGTATAAATAAATTTGTAAAAACCAGAGTCACACTGTCTTGAATATTCCTTTCCTGAACGGGGAGAACTGCTATGAAAATGGGCCCGCTCCAAGCCGGTGCTTTCCAGAGTTGGGATTTTTGGAGTGCAACAACTGAAGGGCACCAGGCTGGCGGAAGCTACTATAGGCAATGATAATTTAGAACACTGGCCTTTTTTGTCTAGCTACCTATGTTATCTACAGCTGCAATCAAAATGATTCAATCCCCATTGCAAATCGGGTTTATTATCAAAAATTTACAGACTTTCAGCTGTTTGCAATGAGCAAATCAAACAAATGCCAGTATAAGTTGCATTTCCAGCCGAAAGTCTGTAAATTTTGATAATAAACCTGATTTGCAACGGTGGTTGACTAATTTCAATTGCAACTGTGTGTTCTCTCTCTTTCTGAGTTTCTGTTTTGTGGTTCCTAAACTGCTTTACATTCAGAGAATATCCAAATAATGTGCAAAAATAGGCTACAAAACACAGGGCAGATATAAGAAAGTATTTTTTAAAAAAGTCCAATAAGACCTTCGAAACAGTGGAAATTAAATGGGGCACTAATGTGAAGAGTCTTGAGAGAAGAAAGAAACTTTTGACATATGTCACAAACATAGCAAGGCTGGGTCTTGCTTGGTTTCAGAGGCAAGAGAATCCTGAAGAATTTGGGCCACAAAAGATGTCTTTGAGTCACAAGAGGCTTTGTCACAGGGTCTAGTTTCAGCATCAACTGATACTCACTGTGTTAAAATAATTTTAAGGTCTTAAAGGTAAAGGTACCCCTGCCCGTACGGGCCAGTCTTGACAGACTCTAGGGTTGTGCGCTCATCTCACTCAAGAGGCCGGGGGCCAGCGCTGTCCGGAGACACTTCCGGGTCACGTGGCCAGCGTGACAAGCTGCATCTGGCGAGCCAGAGCCACACACGGAAACGCCGTTTACCTTCCCGCTGGTAAGCGGTCCCTATTTATCTACTTGCACCTGGGGGTGCTTTCGAACTGCTAGGTTGGCAGGCGCTGGGACCGAGCAGCGGGAGTGCCCCCCACTGCGGGGATTCGAACTGCCGACCAGGAAGACAGTCCTGAAACCATTTTGACTCCCAAGCTGACCAGATGTTTCTCTGCAAGGAGGGAGGAGGTGGAAAAACCTTCCCTGTCACAGGAATTGGGTAATCACCATTTCAAAGCAATGGGCAGACTACCAGCAAAGTCAATCAGATAAGGCATTATCAGATAACCTGGCAAACAGGAAAAACAACAACATTCAAATTTCTGAGTGTAGACCACCTTTTCTGTGATGTAGGTATGATGTTTGTGGGGGGTTGTCTTGGATTACACCCCTTCTGTGATGTATGTATGATGTATGGAGGGGTGATCTTGAGCTCTAGGGCAGGGAATTTAAAATGTCTACAGTATATAAGGGCAGGCACACCTTGGTTCTGGGTCCTCCTCCTTTCCTGTATGTGAGGGGAACACCCTGTTGCAACAGTTCAATAAAGATAAGGCTTACTAGCTGCTTTGCTTCTCAATATTCTCTGGTTGGCCTCTGTTATTTTCTCCTACCAATAGGGAACCCATGTAAGGACTCTATGCTGGCTCTTGGATACCCCATAAGGGAAAAGGGGCAGATTTTGTTTACAACAACTGGCAAATCTTAAGTGAGTGCCGTGGGGTGCAGATGGAGCTTGGTATCATCTACACTGACTTTCCAGGGTTTCAGGCAGGGGTCCTATTCTACCCTAGCTGGAGATGCTGGGATGTGAGACATGCTTGTTCCACATGCACAGCCAAGGCTCTATGACTGAGCTACAGTGCTTCCCATCCGGTAGCCTGAAGCGTCCAGCAAAGCACACAATTGAGAGAGGAGCCGGTGAAATAATAGGGAATTCACCAGGACAAGGGAGTTTGCACACTGATGTGACCTCGCTGAGGAATGGACATGTGTGAAGTGACCCCTGGCAGGAGACCCCTGACTTTGGCAAGTGGAACGATGAGGCTGCGACTGCAGCTCTTAATTAAGATGAAAGCGACAAGCCCAAAGGATGGCGAAACAAAATTAAATTCCTCCCTTGTTCCAGGTTCCTGGCTGTGACAAGCAGATTGGACTATTTGCTCGTGGCAGATGCTGCGCATAATGTGCGCTCACGCGTGTGCTCACCTTCTTGCATGCATTCTTTCTGCCATACAGGAGCCACTAGGAAGCAGGAGCTGTGACTTCATTATGAGGAAAGTGCACCTGCTACCTGCAAAAAAAAGGGAAAGGGAAAAACCCACCTTCTGCAAGAAATAAGAAAGGGCTTCATTTTGTTTTTGTTTTTTTAAATGATATTTATTAATATTTTCAAAATTACAAAAAGAAAAGAGAAAAAACAAGAAAAAACAACACCACAATATATAAAAAGGAAAAAAAGGAAAAATACATAAAAAACCAATACATCATCCCAACAACCCAAAAAAAAGAAAGAAAAACACCAATCCCCCCTTTTTTGCCTATCTTTACCTTTCATTTGCTTGCTTCATTGACCTCCTCACACCTCCCTTTTTGTATTCTAGCTTAATTAGTTGTTTCAGCAAATTCTTTCCATCTTTCTAACTTTTTATTAAACAATTTATCTTAACCGTCTAACCTATTACTTAACTCAACAAATCCTTTCCATCTCTCACCATATTCTATTATTCAGTTTGCCTCAATTTATTTAACCTTATCTTACCGAAAAATACCTTAAAGCTTAAAACTTAAAACTTATTTGTACATAACTCCTTATATCATTTCTACTAAAGCCAGATAGTTTCATTCCAACATTTTCCCCAATATTCATTAATTTACACTAATTCCCAATATAACAATTTTTCTTTATACACTTTCTTCCAATCTCCATCCAACGTCCCTTCTTCCTGGTCTCGGGTTATGTCAGACCTTACTGTCCATTCCATCTAGTTCATCAACCTGGTAATCTTATGTCCGAGGCTCTTAAGTCTCTTCCATGCCCCTTCTGCAGATCTTCTTCATCTTGTTTATACTTGCACTTTTCCTTGTCTTTTGTTGGTCTCTTTCCTGATTTCTTTCCTTTCTCATTGGAGAGTAGGTCTCCGGGGGATTCCAAACCAAAGTTATCTCCCTTCATCCGACCAGCCCATTCCCCAGAGTCCCACTCCCTGCAGTCGTCAGAATAATCCAAAAAATATTTAACAACATGTTTCAAAGTCCCTCCGAAATTAAAAGTCTCCTCATCTCCAGACTTCTCCTGGCCCATTCCAAATTCAATCTTCAAAAACAGCGGCTTATGCTCCTGCAGGGCCTCAGATCTCTCCATTTGTATTGCTTGAGGTGCAACCGCAACCTCGTCCATTGTCTTCTGCACTTGTACAGTGGTACCTCGCAAGACGAATGCCTCACAAGACAAAAAACTCGCTAGACGAAAGGTTTTTCCGTTTGCGAGTTGCCTCGCAAGACGAATTTCCCTATGGGCTTGCTTCGCAAGACGAAAACGTCTCGCGACTTTGTTTCCTTTGTCTAAATAATAATTCGCAAGACGAAAAATTCGCTAGACGACAAAACTTGCGGAACGAATTAATTTCGTCTTGCGGGGCACCACTGTACTTGCCCAGTTAAAACAGGTTCCAAGAAAGGGCTTCATTTTGATTACCCATGAAACGGTTTCAGCATAACAGATGTGCTCCTGGCTTAAAACCTGGCGTGTTCAGGCAGTGATCACCTCGGTGAGAAAAATGTAGATCTTGCAGTTTTCTAGGCATCGTCCTGGTTTGTCTCCTTCCCACTAAACATGTTTGTGTAAGTGACTTCTGCACCTTCTGTGTTGTTCCTTCTGCATTGCAGGAGGTTGGACTAGATGATCCAGTCTTTGCCAACTTCCGGGGCCCTCCAGAAGTCTTGAACTACAGCTCCCATCAACCCCAGGAAATACAGCTGTGTACTCTCGGGGGGCCTGCAGCTAATGAACATAAATGTCTAAAAACAGGCTGGCCAAGGCTGAAATCCTTGGCAACCCCAGAGTCCATTCCCTATCACTTTGTCTGCTGCTTGTGCTAAAGAGTGGAGAAGCAGTTGCCTTAAAACACCCAGACCCCAGCTGAAGCCATAATCTTATCATCCATCATTGCTCAAACCTGCCTCGGGTTTCTTTGATCTCACATGTGTCTGTAACTAGATCATAAAACTGAACAGTTGTGGTGTAAGTCACATTTTAATTACAGAAGCCATGGAAACAGAAGCTTCTGAGTGAGACATAATGACTGCTGGAATTGGCAAAGAATCCTACTGTCTCATTTCAGCATGCAGTGTGCACACCTCTCATTTTGTTCACCCGCATTTCTGTTTTGGGACGTTCTGCATGCACATGCATGCATGCACACAGAGCAAACAGGCCACTGTGTCCCATTTCCATGCCCTATTCATTCATGGGGCCCCATTTCCTCACCCTATGCATTCACAGCATACTCCATCCATCACCAACCTCAGTTATGGGCAATAAGACATTTAGCATCCTTCATATCAGTGACAGGTGAGGCAGATTATACCAATGGCACCGAAATTAACCAGCCAGCTTTCCTGCAATCTCCTCTGCATCACACGGGGTTAGAGTGATGGATCCTGGGACACATCCCAACATATCTCAGGTAAAAAGGTAAAGGTAAAGGACCCCTGGATGGTTAAGTCCAGTCAAAGGCGACTATGGGGTATGGCACTCATCTTGCTTCAGGCCAAGGGAGCCGGTGTTTGTCCACAGACAGCTTTCCAGGTCATGTGGCACAACGGAACACCGTGACAGAAATGGAGAGCAGAAGATGGAAGCAAGATGGATGGCAGTGAGGTAGGCTTCTGTTCTCCTCTTCCTCAAGGTCATGGTGGTGGACAAGGGGTGAGGGAGTGGACCAGCCCCAAACCAAACCAGGCCAATGATTGCAGTTCTGTGATGAATCCATATCAGAAGCCATGGTCGACATCTCATCATCAACAGCCAGAAATAAGCCCTTAAAAAGATCATGAAAATTTGCTCTCAGTTTGGGCTGCCACAATCCACAAGTTTATCTGAGGTCCGGAATAGAAATCACACAAATACAGTACAGTATACAGTAGTATTTGCTGTTGTTCTAGCCTGCAAACATTACATAAATAATGTCATTGCCTTCTGAGTTGTTTTTGATGTTCCCCATCCATTGACATACACTGAAATTAACTATGTGTATTTTGGCCATAGTGAACAGTGAGATAAATAGCGTATGTTTTAGCAGAAACCGAATTGCAGTGGAATGGAAACAGTGCTGTTTGCAATGAACACAGGATGGAATAATAATAATATTATAATAATAATTTATTATTTATACCCCACCCATCTGGCTGGGTTTCCCCAGCCACTCTGGGTGGCTTCCAACAAAACACTAAAATACAATAACCTATTAAACATTAAAAGCTTCCCTAAACAGGGCTGCCTTCAGATGTCTTCTAAAAGTTTGGTAGTTATTTTTCTCTTTGACATCTAGTGGGAGGGCGTTCCACAGGGCGGGTGCCACTACCAAGAAGGCCCTCTGCCTAGTTCCCTGTAACTTGGCTTCTCGCAGCGAGGGACCCACCAGAAGGCCCTCGGCGCTGGACCTCAGTGTCCGGGCAGAATGATGGAAGTGGAGACGCTCCTTCAGGTATACAAATTGTTGCCTTCTTACATCCCTGGCTGCAATTCAGCTGTGTGGTTGGTTTTCCTCTCTTTCCCCAGTACTTGTGCTCCTCTTCCACCACCTGTTTGCAAAAACTGACTGGATCACCACTACAAATCCCAACAAGGTCTTGGGAAGTGAACCACAAAAGAAAGAAAGCCACGCTGATGACAGGAGAGGATCTAGGAGAGACCTTCCGGTCCCCACAGCCCCTCTTTGAGTTGCAAATGCACTGTGGCCAATTTCGTCAGCTCTGCTGCCTGTTCCCTGCTTTGCATCTGCCAGCCCAGCCCAGCAAACCCCTTGGGGGGGAAGGTGAATGTTTGTTCTCTGGTGAGGCAGCTGCTCCTTGCTTCTCCACGGGGCTGAAATCAGATGGCAGCAGGGCAGGCCCTGTGGGCAGTCCTCATTAATTGGTACTCCAACAAAAATTAAGACTTAAAAGGGGTAAGTGCATTGGGGCAGCAGCTGGGGAGAATCAGCGTGCCCCACTGTGTGTGCTGTCTACCTGCTGCCTGCCGGACCCACCATGAAAGGCCAGGCTGTTTGTTTAGCTTCCAGCTAAGAGCCTTGCATGTCTTGCGGAGAGTCAAGGAGGCAATCAAAACATCACAAGACGGACTCCCAGCTCCTGTGCCGGGTTTCACGCAGAGGAGAGGCAAGATTCCATTTTCACTGGGACCTGCTGTGTCTGTCACATATGCCCTGGCTTTTAACATGAAGGTGTGGGAAGGGGAGGGAGGCTGCATTGTATATAGTGGATGCTAAGAGTTGTGTCTGTCACCTGGATAAATTGCTTCCATTTGGAGAGTGGGGCTGGCCGCACCTGGTCATTGATCTGTCACCTTCCAGCATGGAGAAAATTGGATCTTTTCCCCAGTCACTGTTGCCTAGGGGAATCCACAGGGTTCTATGGCTGCATTTAGAGCCCATTTAAATTATAACTGTTATTTCTACATTTCCATCTATACATATAAATTTGCAAGTACAAATTTTATGCAAATGAGTATCCTCTCTGTTGTCTTTTTTCCTTTTCCTTTTCTTTCTTTCTTTCTTTTCCTTTTCTTTTCCTTTTTTTTTTCCTTTGACAGTGCCTAGCTCACCATCCAAGTCAAGTAGTGCAGAGTATGGAATGATCACTTGGCTCTATGGGATAGTTCGGGCAGAGGCCACTGTCATGTAGTGCTTATGCCATTAAACACTTTCATTTTTATCTTAACCACAAACTAAACTGGATCTAGCAGCCCATGTCTTTGTTTGACATAGCTATCCGAATTCGTGTTCTTGCTCTTTGAAAAGGTATGTGCAGAGCCCTGTTCCCATAGTAACCAAGCACCCAACATCTCGGAAACAACTGCTGGTAGCCCCATTATCAGTCTCTGGGGGTGGGAGGTTAGCAATAAAAGGGAAGAGAAAGGTATGTGAGCTCTGGGCTGTTCCAAATCTCCTCCATCAACAACAGCACAGCACCTTGCCTCACTGACTACCTTCTCATGAAACAAGAATTAAGCAGCTTTTCCATTTCAGCTGCATCAGAAGGGCATGACAATCTTACCAGGGTTTACTTTAACTCAGGGGTCCCTAAACTAAGGCCCAAGGGACTAGTTTATCCGGCCCGCAGCGCCCCACACTCCCCGCCCTTACCGGCACTGCGCTGCGCAGCTGCCCACTTCCGGGTCGGAGGAGCACCAGAAATAGCTAGTGTGCATGCGCAAGCGTTTTTTCCTATGCACATCCGGGTCGGAGGAGTCCCATGCACATGCACACAAGCTATTTCCGGTGCTCCTCCAACCCGGAAGTGCGCCAGAAATAGCGTGTGCGCACGCGTATGGGCACGCTCTCCCCCGCCCTCCGGCCTGCCACACGATCAGTGCTGGAGACACCGGCCTGAGGCATGGTAAGTTTGCTGACCCCTGCTTTAATTCCTCCAGCACCAAACCCCAACAGGAAACAAGGGCTGAGGGTCAAATATATTTGCATTCACTACTATATACCAGAATAGTCCCTTGTATACCCTGCAGCAGGAATAGCCAATGTGGTTTGTTGACTACAACTCACAGCAAGCGCCAGCCGGCACAGCCAATGATCAGGAATGATGGGAGTTGCAGTCCTTTAGCATTTTGGGTCATCTAGTCCAACCCCCTGCAATGCAGACATCTCAACTAAAGCATCCATGACACGTGGCCATCCAACCTCTGCTTAAAAACCCACAAGCAGTGCTCTTTCTTTTGATAAAAAATGTTTAGGGATACAGTCATACCTTGGGTTACAGACGCTGCAGGTTGTGTTTTTTTGGGTTGCGGACTGCCAGAACCCGGAAGTACCAGAACGGGTTACTTCCGGGTTTCGGCGGTCACACATGCACAGAAGCGCCAAATCGTAACCTGCACATGCGCAGACGCTCTGCTGCGGGTTGTGAACGTGCCTCCCGCACGGAACACATTCGCAACCCAAGCATCTACTGTACTCTCATTTTCCTACTCATATTGAAATGCTGCCCCTCAACGAGGCCAGACTTAGATTCCCAAAATGTTTAGGGGTATGCGTACCCCTGCGTCCCCCCCAGAAAAAAAGCACTGCCTGCAAGGAAGCAGAGTCGACCACCTCCCGAGAGAGTCTTGAGGTCACCGTGTTGGCCCCCCATGTCCCTTGACACTTCACAGGTGCAAACAGGGACACTCCTACATCCTTATCAGGAACGGCAATAAAATGTCAATGCTTTACAACTGGACATTCAAAACAAAACAAAATCCTTCCAGTAGCACCTTAAAGACCAACTAAGTTAGTTCTTGGTATGAGCTTTCGTGTGCATGCACACTTCTTCGTATGCATGCACACTTCTTCAGAAGTTCTGAAGAAGTGTGCATGCACACGAAAGCTCATACCAAGAACTAACTTAGTTGGTCTTTAAGGTGCTACTGGAAGGAATTTTTTTTGTTTTGACTATGGCAGACCAACACGGCTACCTATCTGTAACTGGAACTGGACATTCAGTTTACCTCTAGTTTTGTTGATATTGCTTTATGGAAGTGGTGGGGAAGCTTTTTGAGCCTGAGAGCCACTTCCCCTTCCGGGCAACCTTCCTGGGGCAGGTACATGCCACTGCTGGGTGGAGTAAGAAGTTCCCATTTTGCCTTTGCACAGTTGGCTAGTTTCTGCACACACTCAGAAACCCCTCTGTAGTCACAGTCAGTCAAGAGTTCAAGGGCATATTCTAGCCAGACAAAAACACTCAAGGAGGTTGTGAGGCAGGGCACACCTTTTTTTTCTTTTTTAAAAAAAGTGCACCTGGTTTTGACATTTCCACCCGGCAATCTTATATAGCTGCATCATTATATTTTCGCTTAGTCTCACAGATGGCACATACAATTCTAAAATCATTAATATCATGGAATTGCAAGGTTTTTACTTATAGCTTCACAATTATTTTATACATTTAAGAAACCCCATATGGTGTTTTCACATTGGAACAGTACCGAAGAACACAAAGAAAGCACCAGTTGCAAAAGCTTGTTTTGATTATTTAATATAACGCACTGCGGAAGCCATCACTCCTTCGTGCTGTTGACTCAGCTGGTGAGTGCTGACAGGATTGTAGCTGAAGCAGCGCAACTGCGAAACAATAGGGAGGTATTAATATGTTCAACTGAACACCAAGGTTTGCAGAAGTACAAAAAATATATGGGGGAAGTGCAACAGCAAGGATCATTCAGTGTGCAACTTAAGGGTTAATTCTGTTAGGAGTGAAAGTCAACTAGTCAAGAAGGGGACTGGGTGGCAGTGTTGCTTAGCAATCAGTCAAAAGGGGTGGTCTCTACACTGTTCTGATTGGCTGTGTACTTCTGAGGGAGCTTCCCACTGTATGTTTGGTGGGAACCCTGGAAAGTACCTGGACTAAGAAAGACAAAACCACTCTGTGTGTTTCTTCTCATATTATGTACTGGGTTTATTCAATAAAGGATTATCCGTTTCTTTTGTCTCTGTGCTCTGTCTGCATTAAGTGACTTTGCTAACAGGTTATTGGCCCAGAAACACTACAAAAACTCTAAATCAGGGATGGGGAACCTCAGGCTCAGGGGCCGAATAATAAGAATAAATTTTTATTTATATCCCGCCCTCCCCAAGCGAAGCCAGGCTCAGAGCCTTTTGCTTGCCTGGATGGAAAGGGGGGGGGGGGGGTGAGCCAATTGTTCAAAGGCAAAATTCACCTTTATTGCTGCTCTGCCTACTTCTTCTTCTGGCCCAGCCCACCCCTGGCATGTGACCCTTGAAAGGTTGTATAGAAAGGCCTGTGGCTCTCAGGCTGAAAGAGTTTTCCCTGCCCTGCCCTAAAAGGAGGCCAAAAAAAAATCATCCCAAAACTGTCATGGAGGATTGAAGCTTAGCGGCCACAGAATTATAAGTGTCTGTTCAGGGCTGAGGCAGACAGTGAAAACACCACCCACCAGCTCCAAATTGCCCCCTGCAAGAGGTTGGTATGTCCAATCTATGGTGAGCTTTTCTGTGACTGGGAAGGAGGACTTGAACCAGCACTTCAGGATCACGGGCTCACCCACAAAGGCCTGGATGTCTGAGTCAGCCTGGATCTCCAGGGAGTGGACTCTGTCAAGGGCTGCAAATAATAATAATAATAATAATAATAATAATAATAATAATAATAATAATAAATTTTATTTATACCCCACCCTCCCCAGCCAAGACCGGGCTCAGGGCGGCTAACAATAATAAAAACAAGTTGATTAAAATACAACTTAAAAAACAAGATTAAAATACAACGTTAAAACAAGATTAAAATACAACATTAAAACATTAAGATGCAGCCTCTTCACAGGAGGAGAAAGGAAAAAAGAAAGAGGGGGAGGGAATCAAACTGATTCTAAGCCAAAGGCCAGGCGGAACAACTCTGTCTTACAGGCCCTGCGGAAAGAAATCAGATCCTGCAGGGCCCTGGTCTCATGAGACAGAGCATTCCACCAAGTCGGGGCCAGTACTGAAAAGGCCCTGGCTCTGGTTGAGGCTAATCTGACTTCCTTAGGGCCTGGGACCTCTAGGATGTTGTTCTAGGATGTTATATTATAAAATATAACCCCAAGAGATGCATTAGTCACCTGAGCAGGAGCACAGAGGTGTTAACAGGATGGGTTCCTGCTGCTTCCTCTTCTGCCAGAAGGAATGGAGTGGAGACCCTGGGAGAGGGGCTGGCTGGCTGGCTGGCTGGCTGGCCGGAACACTGAATGGGAGTGCTCCACAATGCAATGTTTTGTTGCAAGTCCTGCGTGCATTCTTAAACCCATCGGAGTTGTGTAGGTGTAAATAACATGAGGCATCTCAACATCACCCCTTCCTCTTCCAGCTGAATATGGTTCTTCTGTACTGTGGGATGCTTAGAGGTCTGGTTTCCTTTGAAATTACAAGTATAGGGATTCTTAAGGCAGCTTAGCAGCAACTTGGTTACATGTGATATCTGGCTTTGGGAGCATTGTGGCGCTGTGGTCTAAACTGTTAGGATATTTCCATTCCACCTTAAAAGGGAGCAGGCTTTGTGAGTCACAGAGTCTGTGTATTTCCTGTTCACGGGATGTTTCTGTTGTGTCTATGCTTTCGTTTCTCTCTCTGTGCCTGAGACACCGAAGCAGGCAGTCATGTTTTCTTTGTTCTGACCAACGCAGAATAAACTTGTAAATAATGCTCTCCTGCGTGCATCTTTCGCTGTGCATTATCTGCTGATAGAGCGTGCATCAGCTCTGGAATGTGGCAAGCTATTTCTGGAGCTCGTGTCGCTAATTGCTGATACTGCGTGTCTACGGGAGATCGATGGACGTCCGGAGGCGACGTGGAGTCTTGATGGATGATGTCTCCCTGGCATTATCCCAACTGAGCCTCTTGGGCTTGCCGATCAGAAGGTCAGCAGTTCAAATTCATGCAACGAAGTGAGCTCCCATTGCTCTCTCCCAGCTTCTGCCAACCTAGCAGTTCAAAAGCACGCCAGTGCGGCAGGAAGGTAAACGGCATTTCCATGTGCTCTGGCACTCGTCACAATGTTCCGTTGCACCAGAAGCAGTTTACTAATTCTGGCCACATGACCCGGAAAGCTGTCTGTGGACAAACACTGGCCTCCTCAGCCTGAAAGCAAGATGAGCACCACAACCCCATAGTCGCTTTTGACTGGACTTAACCATCCAGGGATCCAGTCTTTTTAGGAGCATTGTGCATTGTTAGTTTCTCTTATCTGCACATCAGCCTCTACTTATGCTGGCACATTTGCCCTTGGCGTGCAGACTGGAGCCATTGTTTTTTGAAAGGGAGACCAATGCGCCAATTCAGGACCAGAAGGGCCACTTCATTAGAGACCCTCTTTGGTGTGATTTCAAGGAGCACTTGTTCAGCTACAGCAAGATTAATGAGCCTCTCTCCATAAGTACTTTCTTAGGCTGTGTACACATCGCCATTTACTCTGGTTCCAGTGCGCTCCCACCACTGGCTTTCAGAGACATGTACACAAAACATCATGCATGATGCAGAGCTATCCTGCACTTCCTTGGGAAATACTGCTTTCTGATGAATTTCCCCTCAAACCAACCTCAATCTGAAAGGAAAACATTCACCGTTAAACGGAAGTGTGTATCTTTGAGACAGTTGTTTTGCATGCATGGGTGACTGGGCATGAGCAGATGACAGCTTCGTGAATAGGAGTTGGGGGATTGCGGGGACAAGGAAACAAAACAGGTCACGCACATGAAGTGTGTGTGTGTGTGTGTGTGTGTGTGTGTGTGTGTGTGTGTGTGTGTGTAAAACAGCATGTAAATATGACTTGAAATGCAATGGGGAAGATGGCCTTGCTGCATCTTAATCTGCAAAATTTCACTGGGCAGCTTCCCCAAAGACTATTGGATGCCCCATTACACTCATAGATTAAACTGAAGGGTTCACATTTGCATGAAAAAGTGAACTCAAAATATATTCGGAAGTTTTGAAAATGGTATGAAGATGCTACAGGGCCAGCAACAAATGTGTTTGAGAGTCATCAACAAGAGATAGTGATGGCCACCAACTTGGATGTCTTTAAAAGAGCAAATTCCTGGATGATAAAGCTATCCCTGGCTGCTAGCTGTGGTGGCTGTCTTCCAGGGCTGCTTTTTTTCAGCTGGAACTCAGTTCCAGCACCACTCAGGCAGGTGACACTGCCACTATAAGAGAACAAAGGAAGCATTCTTGGTGAGTGCTGGCACCTCTTTTTCTAGAAAAACAGCACTGTTTACTTCCATTGTCTACTTCCACTGTCAAAGGCTGCATGCCTTTGGAGACAAATTGCGGGGAATCGCAGGTGAAGAGAGTGCGGTTGCAGTTAGGTTCTGCTTCTGGGTTTCCCATGGGAATCTGGTTGGCCACTGTGAGGAGGGGTTGTTAAAGATTGCTGGGAACTGTGAGGGATAAACTACAGTGCCCATGAGGGGCAGGGCTCTGTGGGGGGTTAACTACGGTGCCCATAATTCTTTGTCGGGAAAGAATGTGCTTTGAGGTATGATGTGTCATGTGCACAGGTTGGGTCTCAAGGTGGACCTCGTGGCTACAATATCAGCCTTCTGCATTTTTTTAACCCACTCACTCCCCCCTCGCCCAGGCTTTGCATAGAGTTTTAGCCACAATGAGGAATCCTGGAGAACTTGGAAGCTTGCCATTGTTTGGGAACATTGTGGCTGATCCTAACACAGGTAATGCCCAACCATGAATTTCCAGTAGACAAAGTCAAGCACCTCTTTTGTTCCCCTTCAAAAGCACTCAGGTGCATGAAAACATCTGCAAATATGGGGTGAGCCTGGGTAAATAGAACAGCAGACATGTCTAGAATTGATGGTAGGAATTAATGAGACAGTGGTTAACCACAGAGTCTACAGCAGGGGTCAGCAAGCTTTTTCAGCAGGGGGCCGGTCCACTGTCCCTCAGACCTTGTGGGGGGGGGCAGACTATATTTTGAAGGGGGGGGGAGAATGAATTCCTATGCCCCACATATAACCCAGAGATGCATTTTAAATAAAAGCACACATTCTACTCATGTAAAAGCACGCTGATTCCCAGACGGTCCGTGGGCCAGATTTAGAAGGCGATTGGGCCTGATCCTGCCCCTGGACCTTAGTTTGCCTACCCAGGGTATACAGAGCAGGTAGAAACAACAGAGGAGAAGGGTAGAGGACATAGCATCTAGATGTCGCCTTTTTTACTTTAAAACAGACTTGGGAGAAGGATAGGGACATAGCTCAGTCGTAGAGTAGCAGACTTACATGGATAAATTTTCAGGTTCAATCCCCAGTCAGTGAAGGGCTTTGGGCCCTGTGCAATGCCCTGCTCCCCCCCACTCTGTTCTGCAGCATTGTTTTGGCACCCTCTGCAACGTGGCACCCACTCCAACCACACCAACTGGGCCACCCTAAAACCACCTCTGCTCTGGTATCTCCATGTAGGTCTGGGACAGCATCCAGACTGAAGCCCTACAGAGCCGCAGTGTACAGCAGTGCTTCTCCAGCTATCCAGTGTGTTGGATTAGCATCCCCACCCACCCGGACTGCAATGTGCCAGGGACCAGTAGCATGCTTGGTCCCTGAAGCATCCCACCCAACCTGGGCTGTAGTGGAGTCATTGGAGACTCCAACCACCCCTTTGAGTAGCACTGGTGTAGGAAATACTGAGTTAGATGCATCAATGCATCTGACTGGGAATAAGGCAACTTCCTATGTTTTTGGGACAGTCACGTTCTGGACTGCAGGGCATGGGGTTTTATGGGAGGGAAAGCTCACTCTTTCCCCCTCGCTCCAAGGGCCTGGTGAAATTCTAATCTCAGAAGCTGCTATTTGCCAAGGGAGGGAAGCTGCTGTTGGTGCCAGAAGCCTAATGGGCCATGTAAAGGAATATGGTGCTTGCTGTCTCTTCCCTTCTCCCCTCCCCCTGACTGCAAGAAGGTTAACCTGCCCGATTAAATTGGTTATTTTCTGTGGGGGGCCTGGGGGGCCTCTTCTAAATCAGCCCCCACTGGAGATGTGTTTATTCATTATAGTGGCTCATTAGACAAAGGGAGGGAAGGGAAGAGAATCGACTGCCACCTAGTGATTTAACTTCTCGTCTCCCACAAAGTTGCAGCCACCCGCCAATACGCCCTGCTGAAATTTGTGTTCCCAGCTCTGCCCGGCACCTCCCCTCCTCCAAGTCATGTCAGACAGCGCAGCAGGGAGGTGGGTGTAACTGAGCAGCAATCATCACAGTGTGGTGCCGGGTGGAGAATATTGGGTTTGTTTGACACACGGAAAGCATCACATTTAAATCTTTGTTCAGTCTTAAAGTTCATTAGGGGGTTGAGGGCCTTTGTTGCCTCACTTGGCTTACCTGACTGCAGGGATGGGGAACATCTGGCCCCCCAGGTACTGGTAGAAGAGCTCCCTAAACACATGAGAGCCCCATGGGGTGGTGATTAGTACATCATACTAGGCCAGAAGGGGCTGACCTGTGGCTCTCCAGATGTTGCTGGACTATTGCTCCCATAATCCTTGGTCATGCTGGCTGATGTTGTCATTGTGGCCATCTGAAAATTGCTGAACTGTGGGTTAACCACCCCTGTCCTAGGCCTAGAGAGACCCGGGTTCAAATTCCCACTTTGCCATCAAGCTCACGGGATGACTTTGGACCAGTCAATATTTGTAAAGGCGAAAGATATGGTGGTAGAAGATTGGTAAAACCATACATGCTACCAAGGAGAGGCAGGACTTAGATTTGGAGATATGCTTCAGAGCTCCAGACTATGGGGAGTCCCGAAAAATCAACAATTATAATTTGGTCTTTTTTATTTTTTATTTTAATTGGATTATGATTGGATATGTTAATTGGATGTTTTTTATTGGAAAATTAATAAAAATGATTTAAAAAAAACACAAAACCATACATGCTACCATGAGTTCCTTGAAGGCAAGGTGGGATGTAATTAAAATAAATGGCAGGTCACACACACACACACACACACACCTTCATAAACCCAGAGCCTCCAGTTTGGATTGCCTGTACGTGAATCTGTCCCTGAAGTAAGCTGTGTGTCTCTGCATATTATAGACTCACAGAACTGTAGAGTTGGAAGAGACCATGGGGTGCCATCTAGTCCAGCCCTCTGCAATGCAGGAATTTTTTAGCCCAATGTGTGGCTCAAACCCACAATCCTGAGATTAAGAGTCCCACACTCTACTGACTGAGCTATCTGTGTTCCTTCAATTGCTCGGGAACACAAATGGGGTGTTGCACCAAGGACCTACTCTCAGGTTACCCATAGGCACCTGGTTGGCCATTGTGAGAAGAGGACGCTGGAGTAGACGGGCCTTTGGTCTGACTCTTATCTTCAGCATTGCCAGCAGTGGAGGACTTTGGGCTCTCAACTTTCAGCGGCGCCCTGTGTTACTTTAAAATTAGGTGCTCCTCCCCAGCACCTCCATTCTACATCATTGTTGCAGCGCCCCTTGTGGTGCTGGCACCCAGTGTGACCAAATCTAAAACTGCTTCTGTGGCCAATGGTCAGGGGTGATGGGAGTTGGGAGATATAATATGAGACAGTGTCAAATTATAAGCAATCCTTGATGTGTAAGAAATCTAAGACACCAAACAGATGCAAGGAGGAGAGTTTCATCCCAGGTTACCATTAGCACTTTATATGTCACATTCCTGCCACAAGGCTTGCTTCTTCTAGGCTGCGATATGAGACAGAACATGATGGCTTAGTGGTCAGTAACAGCTAACCAGTAGCATTGGGGGGGGAGGGGCAGTGGCCCTGGGTGCAAAATTCTGATAAGGGTGCAACAAGGTGGAACACCTGCATGCTCCACCCCTGGGCTGGCTGGGCCAGAAGGTGGTGGAGCCGCCAAGGACACTGAGGTCCAGTGCCAAGGGTCTTCTGGTGGTTCCCTCACTGTAAGAATTGAAGTTACAGGGAATCAGACAGAGGGCCTTCTTGGTAGTGGCACCCGCCCTGTGGAACACCCTCCCACGAGATGTCAAAGAGAAGAACAACTACCAGATTTTTAGAAGATATCTGAAGGCAGCCCTGTTTAGGGAAGCTTTTAATGTTTAACAGACCACTGTATTTTAATATTCTGCTGGAAGCCGCCCAGAGTGGCTGGGGAAACCCAGGCATATGGGCAGGGTATAAATAAGTTGTTGTTGTAAGGTGTGCAGCCACCAGCAGTGGCAGCACCAGCAGTCATGTGCTTCATGGACTCCATGTGCCCCCCCCCCCGGGACATGCCTCCACCGCAGCTGCCCAGTTCACTAGGGAGGTGCAACACTTGCCCTGCGCCAGCAACCCATGCTACACCACTGCGGCTAACTACAAGTTTAGATCCACCGTGCCATATTTAAAATAGAAACAAAACAAAAAGCAGTACTCAGATGCTCTTCTTCATTCTGAACAATTCATTTCACTGTAGCGCTGGACTCTCTCTTCATCTCCTTAGTTTGCAGACCCGGAAAGCACAGAATTTCTGCCAAGGTCCCCTTTCTTTCCTCCTCTTTCAGATCCCCAGATACTGCCAACTCTTCCCTCCTCTCCTCCACTGCTGCATTTGCCCAGGTTCATTTATCTCGGGGCAGAGCAATTTGAATTCTATTGTGACGAATGCCTCTATGATTACTGCAATAAAAAGGAGAGATTTGCAGCCTCTTGTGTTTCTGAGCTAATACTGCCACCCATTTATTTCATCAATTGTGCATCGCACCAGTGGTTAATGGCATGCCCCTCTCAGGAATGAAGAGGGTGGGGGTGTGGGGGGGTGTGAATGGAAATGTTTCCAGTTTAAAAAGGAAGTTGCTTCAGTTTCATCTTCCCTTGTCACTTTTAAAGATGTGTGAAAAGAACAAATTCCTTTTTTGAGTGGCCAGGGGACAACCGCGAGATATATCATTGTGCAAGGGAAAACACAAGGACGTTACCAAAGATGGCTGTGCAACGGATTTTGCAGCAAGAACCCGCTTGTTGTGCAACAAGCTTCCACTAGCACAGTTGTTGCATTGGATTCCTTTGAACTCTGCCATCCACTAGTACATGGGCTCTTGTACTGGAAAACGGACCATTTCACAGGGGTTGAGATATGTCCCTTGATATCTAAAACTACGACGCCTACAATGATGAAAATCAGGAGCAGTGTTTGTGTTCTGGAAGAATGAAAACTTCCATTCCGGTATGAATACCTATTTTACAAGCTATAAATTTGGGAGATCCAGGATGGTTATCTTAGAATCGTAGAATTGTAGAGTTGGGAGGGACTTTAAGGCATAGCTGTCAACTTTTCCATTTTTTTTGTGAGGAATCCTATTCAGAACAAGGGAATTTCCCTTTAAAAAAGGAAAACGTTGACAGCTATGCTTTCAGGGTCTTCAAATTCAACCGCCTGCAATGCAGTAATCTTTTGTCCAATGTGGGGCTCATATTATGATAATGTCACATGCCCCATAGGAGTCTCTAAGCATCTTACAAAAATTTTAGAGCATAAATTTTTATATGGCTAGTATTGGGGAGAATCGGTTAAAAAACTCCTTTGCAGATTTTAATACCTGTTTTACAAGTTGTACACTTGGAGAGTCAGTGTGATAGGAGGTTCAAATACAGTCATACCTTGGTTCTCGAATGTTATGCATTCCAGAAATCCATTCAACTTCCAAAACGTTTGAAAACCAAGGCATGGCTTCCGATTGGCTGCAGGAGCTTCCTGCACTCAATCGGAAGCCACGCTGGACATTTGGCCTCCAAAAAACATTCGCAAACCAGAACACTCACTTCCGAGTTTGTGGCATTTGGGAGGCAAAACGTTCAAGTCACAAGGCGTTCAAGAACCAAGGTACGACTGTACCTGTTCAGCCATAAAGTTGACTGGGTGCCCTTTGGCTAGTCAGTAACCATTTCCCAGTCTCACTTGTTTCATAGGGTTGTTGTAAGTAAGGATGGCAGACCAATCCAATCCAATCCAGTTTAATGATTTATTAAATGTGTATACCATCCTTTATCTGTAGATCTCAAGGTGGTTCACAACATAAAAATACAGGATAAAAACACAAGATACATGATTTTAAAAAAAGAACCAAAAACCACAAATCAATAGCCACCTTCCTCCTTCCGCAAGTACATTTAAAAGGGGTATAAGATAATTTTATTTCACATAAATAATTCACTCTTTTGGAAACAATGCATAAATTGAAACACCGTCATCCAAATTTGCCTTTCTGAATTTTGCAGGCAGTTTCCCCAACCAAGTCATATGTACAAAAAGGCACATGCTAGAGTTAAAGTGTGCAGAAAATTGCATATGCTGGTGGAAAATGACACAAAAAATGCCGTGTATTGAGGGGGAAATACTTTGCAAAAAAATATGCAAAGTAGCATTAAATGTGTATAGCAGGGAAAAAATTGCATTAAAATGCTAATGAATTTTCAGTAGGACTTCAAAAAAATGTATAGCAGGCATGGAAATGTGGGGTATTGAACCTAAGGATGGAAAAATTATATCTGTGGGACTTCATTCTACCACACCACCTATACAGGGTCTATAGAATGGCAACAGCACCTCCTGCCCCTTTATTTGTTTTTTCCATGAAAAAATCAGTGATCTCAGCACCTCCTTGCTGGCTCAAACCAATAGGCTTGTTTGGCTCCGGCGAACTGCTAAGAAACCATCCTGGGAATGCTACAGATTCAAAGCTGCCAGTCTCCTTGCCGCTGGCGGTCTTGCAGAGGAAACTGAAGTTCTTGGATTCCTGTTTTTTATTATATAGATCCATAATTTTTTCTCCCTTAAAAACAAACAAACATTTTCACAACAATCGGCCAAATAATTTATTTAAATTCATCCAACAAAACAAGAGACCCTCTGTTGCCTCATAAAATCCTCTGCAGGGTTAAGGAGGCATGGCAGTACTGAGCAATCCTAAGTATTGGAAGCCAGTAGAACTCACACAAGCCAGCCTAAGTTACCCCTGCTCCCAATTCCATTATGTTGGCGGCAAGGAAATAAATATAGGTATTAGAAGAGAATTCCTGGATGCCAGGGTGCAGGTTTGGGGCAAGTACTCTTTGGTGAGAGAACCCCAGCAGAAATTTAAAATCACAAAATATGTAGCAAAGTAAAGGGTGGAAATATAGGCTGTTAGACCTTTAAAATGTGCCTTTCTAAGTTCCTTCAAAGTTTGTCTCTTCCCCCAAAGGCAAAAAAATAAGTTAAAAATTGGTTTACTTACAAACACTTCAAAGGCCAGGTTCATGTGCTTTCCCATACATCAGTCAGAAGACACAGGCAGTAAAAATTGGCTTAGTTACAGTGGTGAAAGTTCCTAAATTATTGGTACAGGAACTCAAGGGAGGCTTGTTAGAGCCATGTGGTCTGAGTTTGGAGCAGCCAGCTCAGACCTCATATGCTGAGCTTCTCATATAGACTAGGGGTGACAAATATGGAATCAAAAGAGACATTGAAGCACAAATGATACTCACCACTAACTTTAGCCGAGGTTGACCACCAACTTCCACACAGGACAAAGTACGTTGCCCATCTTCCTTACCCATAAAGATGGCGGATGTTCTGTCATCTTTTTCCCCAATAATTTTATCTGGGACCACAGCAATTAACCCCTCTGGAGGTGAGCAGCTCAGAAACAGGATCAGTGGAGGGAAAGAGAGAGGAAGAGCGGGAGGAAGGGAGAGAGAGCATTATTGGTACAGGAGTCTTAGGTGACTGGAAGGCCATCAATCAGAATGAAAGCTGTTGAAGTGACCCATAAGAACAAGTCTCTAGAAAGGAGCTCAACCCCTATACTAGAAGTATGTTCAATGTTCATATCATGAGAGGTCCACTGCATAGCACAGGAGCTTCCACAACGCACAAGCAATTTTGTATCTTGAAGTGACCTTCAGTCCTCTTACACATTGTTTTTACTCCTAAAATGGGTGCTAAGCTCAGAGGTAGCACACATTGTTCTGCAGGCATGTGTTCTACCAGTGAATTACAGACCTTCCCTGTCAACCATTATAACAGGTGAGGGTAAAGCAACAGCTCTCAACACCCTTGGCTATTGGCCATGCCTCTTAGGGCAACTGGAGGGTCAAACTTTCCCTGCACCTGCATTAGAGGCTTGTTTCGTAACATTGTTCTTTGTTGCTTCTGTGCAGTGCCTGCTGCTTGCATCTTGTCCATGGTGCCTCATTTTAGTCCATACCGGCCTTTCCCTCTGCAATCTCAGAGTTATTTGTTCCATTTGGGGAGCTGTTCTCAAGCTGGATGGGTTTTTCCAATTGAAACACCCTGCCAGCTGTATCTTCCTGCTATGGCTTGCTAACTATCCAAATGTGTAGATCTGAAAGAAGGGAGGCACAGAAAGATATTTCAATATAAGGCTGTGGTGAATCTACTATGGAGGCCACTCACCACAGTTGCAACACACATGCAACATCTTTTCCTGTAGCATGAAGACGGCATTTTCTAGGCTGATGAGAAGCAAAGCTTGCACAATGCTGATTGACTGGCTCCATCTGTCATCTGAAGCTGAAGCAGGAATGGAGGACCTGTCCCTCCCACTCATGGTTGTTCTTAGACGTCAACTTCCAGCCAACATGGCCAATGGTCCATGCAATATTTGGAGGGGCACAGGCTCCCCATCTCCAAGTTAAAAAGTTCATGTGGCAGGTGGTATGACAGATCATTCTCTGACTGATACCCTTGGAGAACCACTGCCAATTGGAATAAGTGAGACAAGATGGACTAACCTTGGAATAAGAGAGATGGACCAGTGATCTGGGCAGGAAGGAGCAATGGTTTGACTTGGTATAAGGCACCTGCCTATGCAACTAGTGACTAAAGGCATTGCATTAGAACAGACTCAGCCCAGAACTCTCCTCTTCCCCATTTCACAGTGGCTCTCATGAACCCCATGGATAAGTCCCACAAGAGGATTGCTGAGCCTTGTTTAAGAAGATGCTGCCGAGTCACTGGGTTGGCCTTGCAACTAGGCAAAGTGGGACACTCACTTCAGGCAGCACATCCCTGTGTACCTAAGCTAGTCCATTTCCCCTGGGTGTGGTCAAGGATGTTGTCCCATTACTAGTGTTGAAGTAAGATTCAACTGCCAATGCCAGGCAGATTCTAGCATATGTGGAATGGGAAGACACTATCTTGTCCTTCACCCAAGACAACAGGGCCTGCCCTACCATTAGGAAGAGTGAACCTATCTTGTTCCTAGCATTAAAAAAAATATTCAACTGCCAATCCAATTAGCTTCCATGCCTAGAATGAAGGATGGGCATTAGCTTGTCCTTTGCCTCAGGCAGAAAAATGTATTGGACCAGCCCTGCTGAATCAGACACCTCCCTGAAACTAGGTTACCTAGTTCCACTTGAAAACAGCCAGCCACCTGGGGTGGAGGAACTGAGAAACATGGTAGGAGCTGTTACCTGGTGAGTTGGAATTTCTGGGAGCTGAGAGCAGCTGGTCACCCACTAACAAGAGGTACTTCTGGTTAATATCCCAAATTTTGAAGTACCAGGGATCTGGTAATGACTGGATCACAACCGTACCTGGATGGTTAAAAAGGCAAAAATGTAAAAATCGAAACTATTGGCATAATGATGATTGGCATAGTTTGGAAACTTAGCTTGAGCTATGAATAGAAAAGTAAAGAATCATTTTTCACCTGGAGGTGGCTTCTTAAAATGATTGAATAAATCTTTCATTTCCTGCTGTACAGTTTTGTGGGGCTTCCTCATTTCAGCCTCTCCCATTTTCTCCATTTCTTCTTGATGAGTGGTTGAGGTTCAGACTGTATGAAGTTCGGATTTCTGCAGGTGGAGCTTTTAAAAAAGAGTGACGTCTTACGCTGCGATCCCCGATGAGCTTCCGTTTTGGTTTATTTCATCTATAGATCATAGAATGACAAACAGACAGTAGCAATATATGAAACTACACAATTCTTATAACTAACATCCTTTGTACTCCCAATGATGTGAACTATTGTAAAACCTTTGTCAATTCATAGTTTGTTTGTTTATTTGTTTGTTTGTTTGTTTGTTTGTTGGTTGGTTGGTTGGTTGGTTTGCTTTCTTGGCATAAATGTATCTATTTTAAAGCAATAAAGATATACACATATGTCAGGGTTGCTTCAAGATCCTAGCTCACAGAGGATCACGCTAGCCAACGGTCATTAAGTAAAAGTCTTTATTGAGTTACAGTTTCCATTCTCAAGCTGCTGCGTGCAACCCTACGTCTAGTAGCTAGATCGGCGAAGCTCCGTCTGAATCTCCGCCCCTCGTACACCAACTTAATATCCTAGCCCTGCTCCACCTTTTCCGCCTGACTGTTCTTCTCTGGGTCCCTCTGCCCCCCTGGGTCTCTTCCTTCCGGGATTCTTCGGACGCTGACCCCCCGGACTCTCCTGTCTCCTTGCGCCGGGCTTTAGGACCCGGCTCTCTTTCCGGGCTGCCTACTGCGCCTCCTTCCTGTGCATTTGAACTTGGCGCGCGCGCCCAACCTTCCACCTTCCGTCTAACCGTTTCTTCGCTCCCAGATGGAGGTGTGGCCACCCCTGACTCGTGCCCTCCCTCCTGCTGTGAGCTGCCAGCGCTTGCCCCCTGGCTCCTTTCCTCTTCCCTGCTCTCTGGCGGTGACGCTGGACCCGATCTCCAACTGCTCTCCTCTGATTCCCCTCTGGCTCTATCTCCCTGGGGTGCCCCCCTAAACTCCCCCCTTGCTTTGGCCACTGGTGCTCCTTTCTGTGAATCCTCCGACTCACTGGAGAGACTCGGAGATCTCGGGTCGTCGTCATCGCTCATCCTTTCTTCTGCCTCCTCCCCTTCGCTCTCTGTTTCCTCCCTTGCCCTTGCCTCTGCTCCTGAACCCCTGACATCCATCCCCCCCTCGAAGCCCCCCACTCCCCCTTCCCCTCCTTCCGGTGCTGGAGCTGGGTGCTGCTGCGTCAAGGAGACGAATGTCGGGTACCGTTCGGTTCCCGTAGCGGGCCTCCCTCCGAAGTCTTCCGGTTCTTCCTCCCTTCTCTCGTCGACGACGGTCACCTCTGCTTCCATCTCTGTGCCGCCGTGCTCGAAACCTGGATCGTCCCCGAAAATGTCCATGTCCGTCTCTCCCTCGCTTCCTCCAGGCGGCGTTGCTCGGCCTGGACCTTCTTGCCACTTCCTGCGCCACTGTTCCTCTGGTTTGTCGTCCCACCAATACGAGGGTTCTGAGGCAGATCCCGAGGGCGACCCCTCCGGGGAACGGACGTCTCGTATCGGGTCCTCGTCAGAGTCGAACCCCCGGAACGTGCTGCCCGAAAGCGTGGGTGTGAAAAGCCAGTCGTCGAAAAAGTCTGCTGGCATCGGTCTATGTGGGAAGAGGGCATGAAACTCGTCTTTGAGCAGAGGTTCGTCCAAGGCGTAGTCCGGCACCCAACTGTTCGCACTGGCCGGGGTGCCCTCCCTGGCGAGAAAGTATTCTACCCCTTCTTCCCCCCATCTGGAATCCAAAATCTCTGTGACTTCGTTGATGCGCTCCTTCCGTGCCACTCCTGCGTGCCCTGTTCTGTCTCTGGCCGGACTCTGCGCCGTTCCGGGTTCCTGAAACCTGTGCGGTGCCTTGTAGGGAGTGAGCACCGATCTGTGGAATACCGGATGCATTCTGGAACCCTCCGGAAGCGCCAGCCTGAAGGCCACCGGGTTGACCTGCTCTTCGACTTGATAGGGCCCCAGTTGCTTATGCCCTAGTTTCTTCTTGGCCAACGACCTGGCCGGCACTGCGTGGGCTGCTAACCAGACCCAGTCCCCCACGTGTAGCTCTTCGCCAACCCTTCTGCGTTTGTCCGCTTGTACCTTGTATGCGTGCTTGGCCAGCTCCAGGTGGCGCCTCAGCTGATCGTGGACTTCCTGCAGTTCCGACGCGAACGCATCTGCCGTCTGCGGCTCCCCTTCCCCCAGCCTTTCCAGTCCCGGGAAGGTTCTGGGGTGCCTCCCGTTGTTGGCGAAGAACGGTGTGACCCCCGTGGACACGTGCTTCGTGTTGTTGTAAGCGAACTCGGCGAGCGGCAGGTAATCCACCCACGTCGCAGGCTGTTGATTTGCATAGCACCTCAAGTACTGCTGCATGATGGCATTGACCCGCTCTGCTTGCCCGTTGGTTTGCGGGTGTCTCGCCGACGCCAGGTTGATCTTGACGTTCAGGAAGCCCATCAGCCGCTGCCAGAAATTTGAGATGAACTGCCGCCCCCGGTCGGACAGAATAGACCGTGGCAGACCGTGAACCTTGAACACGTGGTCTATGAACAGTTTGGCGGTTTGTTCCGCCGTGGCCACCTTCGCACACGGAATGAAATGTGCCATCTTGGAGAACAAGTCCACCACCACCAGCACTGCCGTCTTGCCCCTCGAGCTGGGCAGATCCGTGACAAAGTCCAGGGCCACCCTCTCCCAAGGTTCAGCCGGAGTTTGCAGCGGTTCCAACAGTCCGGCCGGCGGTCTAAGCACTGGCTTCGCCCTCTGGCAGGTGTCACACCTCGCCACGTAGTCCGCGACCTCCCTTCTCATTCCAGGCCACCAGAAATCCCTGGCTACTAGTTCCACCGTCTTCTCCTTGCCGAAGTGCCCTGCAGTGGGCGCGTCGTGCAGTTGCTGCAGCACCTTGGCGCGAAGTTCGTCTCCCGGCACGTAGATGGCCCCTTTACGGATGAGCAATCCATCTCTTAGCTGGAAACCGTCGGCCGCTGCTTTGCCCCTTTGCACCTCTGAGATCTTTGCTCGCGCGAAGGAGTCCCCTTGCAACGCTCGTCGCACCGCCTCCAGATCCACGGTTGCCGCGGCGCACGCCCACACTGTTGGTGCGAAGATGTGCATGGCGGCCGCTGGCGTTGCTTCCTCCAGATACTGTGGCTTGCGGGAGAGAGCGTCCGCCATGATGTTGGTGTCCCCCGGGACATACTCTATTCGGAAGTCGAAGTTCGCAAAGAACTCAGCCCAACGTATCTGCCTCTGGTTCAGGAACTGTGCCGTGCGCCAGTGCTCTAGGTTCTTGTGGTCCGTGCAAACCTGCACCGTGTGCTTGGCGCCGATCAGAAAGTGCCTCCACGCCTTGAACGCTGCATGAATGGCCAGCAACTCCCTGTCCCATATGGTGTAGTTCTGCTCGGACTTGCTGAGCTTCCTGGAGTAAAACGCTCCCGGTCGCCACACCCCCTGCGGGTCTTTCTGCAGCAGGACCGCCCCCACGGCTCTGTCCGAGGCGTCAGTCTCCACCCTCATCGGCTTGCTGGGGTTGACATGAAGCAGCTGCTCTTCCGACGCGAAGAGACGCTTGAGTGCCTGAAAGGACTGTTCCGCCTGCTCTGTCCAAATGAACTTCTTTTTCTTGGAGCTAAGCGTGTCAGTGATGGCCGCCGTCTGCATAGCGAAGCCCTTGATAAACTTGCGATAGAAGTTCGCAAAGCCGACAAACCGTTGGACCTCCTTCCGGTTGCGCGGGCTCTTCCAATCCAACACCGCTCGAACCTTGGCGCTGTCCATGGCGAGCCCCTTGTCAGACAGCTTGTAGCCCAGAAAATCCACCTCCGTCACGTCAAATTGGCACTTCTCCAGCTTGGCGTAGAGCCTATGGTGCTTCAGCCTGTTCAGTACTTCCTTGACGTGTTTGTCATGCTCCTGTTGCGACTCCGAAAAGATCAGGATGTCATCTAAGAAACAGACGCACGTCTTGTAGAGGAGTCCCGCCAACACGTGATGCATGAATGCTTGAAAAACGTGGGAGCCATTTTGCAATCCAAAAGGCATAACTCTATATTCGTAGGTCCCCAGTGGCGTGAACATGGCTGTTTTCCACTCGTCTCCCTCCCGCATGCGAATGAGGTTGTACGCACCTCGCAGATCCAATTTGGTGAACACTCTGCCCTTCCGCACCTTTGCGAGGAGGTCGTCAATTCGGGGCATGGGGAAGTCCGACGGCTTAGTCACACTGTTCAAGATCCTGTAATCCACTACGAGCCTCTTTTGGGGCGTATCCCGCTTCTTAACGAAGAACACCGGGCTGCCTCCCACCGCCTTGGACTCTCGGATGAAGCCGCGCTCCAAATTATGATCTATGAACTCCTTGAGTTCTTGCAGCTCGTCCTCTGACATGGAATACAGTCTCCCCTTAGGCAGCGCCGCCCCTGGCAGCAGGTCAATCTTGCAGTCATATGGCCTGTGAGGGGGTAGCCTGTCTGCCTCCTTCTCGCAGAAAACTTCCAAAAATTCTGCGTACTTGTGGGGAATCGCTTGCAGCGTGCCTAGCAGTAGCTGTGACTCCTCTTCCTCTCCTTCCTGCCTGGGCACGATGCAGTGTTCAGCACAAAAGGAAGAGCCGAAGGTCAGCTGCCTCTGGTACCAAGCCAGCGTTGGGCTGTGTTTGTCCAGCCAACTCATGCCCAACACAATGGGCGTGTCCGACAATTGAGTGACGTTAAAGCTGATGACTTCTTGGTGATTCCCAAGTCGCATCACCATCGGTGGCGTCTGCTGCACCACTTGCCCTCCTAGCAGCTCCCTGCCATCCACCGTGACAACCTGCAGGGGCAGTGTGGCCGGCAGCAACTGTATAGCATGCTTGTTGACAAAGTCCTGCCCTATAAAGTCCGCATTGCTGCCTGAGTCAATGGTGATTGGCACGTCCATGGTGATGCCATTGGGCAGCTGGAGCGACGCGGTGAGCCTCACCACTGGTTTGGGCGGGAGGGGGTTCACGGGCTGTAAAATCTCTGGGGACTGCATCATTAATACGTCTGGCTGGGCCCCAGTGCCTCTTCCTCCAGCCAGACAGCGTCGTTTCCCTGCTGTGGTTCTCCTTGCTGCGTTGCTGCAGTCGCCATTGCTGAGGCTGCAGTGAGCTTGTGGAGCCTCTGGGGACACTCTTTCGCCATATGCCCTGGCTCCTCACAGACGTAACACTTCCTGTTCCCTCTAGGAGGCTTCGCTTTCACTGCTGCTGGTGCTAGGGCTCTGGTTGCTGACTGAGCCCTGGCACCTCCAACCTCCATCGGTTCAGCTCCTCCCCCTGGCGGAGGCGTGGATTGCGTACGTGCTGCTTCTCTGGGAAAGAAGGAGGAGCCCCTGGCTGGTTCGCGCCCTCCACGCCCTTCGTCCCTGCTCCACGGACGTCCTTCCAGCCGTACCCCCACTGCCAGCGCCCTCTGCACGACCTCCTGGGTGGTCCGGGGTCTCTCCCCCCTCGCAATCTCATCTTTTACAGAGCTGTTTAGTCCCTCCCAGAAAAGGTCTCTTACAGGGGTCGCATCTCTGTCCCATTCTAGGGCACTGGCCAAGGCGAAAAAGCGGGCATGGTACTGCCGTACGCTGGCCCTTCCCTGCTTCAGTCCATGAATCTGTTGCCGAGCAAGATCCACGTCAATGCTTGATAAAAAACACGCATCCATCGCTTTAATAAAGGCATTCGCATTTTGGAGCGCCGGATCGTTATCCCTCCATAAATTGCGCAGCCATGCTCTGGCATCCCCATGCAAATAAGACATGATGAACCCCACTTTCTCTTGCTCATCTCTAAAATCTTTACTCAGCAGTTGCAGTGCACACAGTACGTCTGCTTTAAAATTGGGATACTGTTGCAGGTTCCCATCGAAGTGAGAGACCAGACCGCCTGTGCGTCTCCCCAACCCAATCCCCTCTGGTTTGGGTGTCTGTTGCCCTTGCTTCGTAAGCACTTCCAACCTGACCTGGAGATCCCTGTAGGCGGCAGCTGCGTCCTCCTCTCTCTTCCTGGATGCGAGAGCCTCGGCATTCAGCTGTGACACTGCTTCTCTGAGTTCCGCTATCTGCTGTTCAGCCGTCATGTCGGCTGCCGTTCGTGAGCTCACTAGTAGGCACCTGCTTCTCTCCTCTCCTCGAGGCTGTAGATGCCCACAATACGAGAGACGGAGCTTACTGTCAGGGTTGCTTCAAGATCCTAGCTCACAGAGGATCACGCTAGCCAACGGTCATTAAGTAAAAGTCTTTATTGAGTTACAGTTTCCATTCTCAAGCTGCTGCGTGCAACCCTACGTCTAGTAGCTAGATCGGCGAAGCTCCGTCTGAATCTCCGCCCCTCGTACACCAACTTAATATCCTAGCCCTGCTCCACCTTTTCCGCCTGACTGTTCTTCTCTGGGTCCCTCTGCCCCCCTGGGTCTCTTCCTTCCGGGATTCTTCGGACGCTGACCCCCCGGACTCTCCTGTCTCCTTGCGCCGGGCTTTAGGACCCGGCTCTCTTTCCGGGCTGCCTACTGCGCCTCCTTCCTGTGCATTTGAACTTGGCGCGCGCGCCCAACCTTCCACCTTCCGTCTAACCGTTTCTTCGCTCCCAGATGGAGGTGTGGCCACCCCTGACTCGTGCCCTCCCTCCTGCTGTGAGCTGCCAGCGCTTGCCCCCTGGCTCCTTTCCTCTTCCCTGCTCTCTGGCGGTGACGCTGGACCCGATCTCCAACTGCTCTCCTCTGATTCCCCTCTGGCTCTATCTCCCTGGGGTGCCCCCCTAAACTCCCCCCTTGCTTTGGCCACTGGTGCTCCTTTCTGTGAATCCTCCGACTCACTGGAGAGACTCGGAGATCTCGGGTCGTCGTCATCGCTCATCCTTTCTTCTGCCTCCTCCCCTTCGCTCTCTGTTTCCTCCCTTGCCCTTGCCTCTGCTCCTGAACCCCTGACAACATAGATCATAGAATGGTAGAGTTGAAAGGGACAATTCGGGTCAACTAATCCAATCCCTTGAAATATAGGAATCTCAACTAAAGCGTGCAGGACAGTGTCTTGCCAAAGGCAAGGTGGTTCTTTTAAAATGAGATTCAGAAGCAATACAAAATACACAAGTGAGTGAGAAGATTAAAGATTTTATTCTGAAACAGTAAGCAATGTATACATACCAAGCAAGTACTTCAATCTGCCACTTGGAAGCCCTCAAGAAGTGGCAAAGTGACTCCTCCAGGTAGCCTCCGTTTGCACAGCCCTGCAGCCGATCAGTCCATGCATGGGCTTCAGAGAAACTCTGCCCAAACCGTCAGATTTTATAGATAACCTGTGTAGCCTTCAAGACTGGCTACGTGCCGATCATCCATTAGCTACTCCCTCCCAGTGCCTCACTTTCTCAAACCACAACAAACATGAAAGAAGGTACCCAGCACTATCCTCCACAACTGATAAGGCAGCTTCACCTCCTGCCAACATTCCCAAACATTGAGGACTGTTCTCAAAAACATTCATATTGAAAAATAGCAATGAGAAGCCAAAATACATTCCATCAGAAAACTTAACAAGAGAGAGGGAAGGGGAAAGAACAGAGGCAGGAAGGGCTCCTTGTCAGACCACTAGCTCCTGGAGACATTCTGTCTTCCAGATGCATTTCTCATACATTCAAACCTTGGTTCCCGAACGGCTTAGTTGCCGAACAAATTGGCTCCTGAACACCGCAAACCCAGAAGTAAGTGTTCCGGTTTGCAAATGTTTTTTGGAAGACAACCATCCAACATGGCTTCGGCATGAGTGCAGGACGCTCCTGCAGCCAACCGGAAGCCACTCCTTGGTTTTCGAACGGTTTCAGGACTCCTGGAACAGATTAAGTTCGAGAACCAAGGTACCACTGTACAGACAAATAGCCATCCAAGCTCTGCTTAAAAACCTCTAAGGAGAGTCCACTATCTCCCAAGGGAATCCGTTCCACTGTCCAAAACAGCCCATAGTTTGAAGCTGCCTTGTTTCGAAAGATATATCTTGCACAAAAAGAAACATGATAGATGGTGAACATTGGCAAGAGGAAAGACCAGATACAAATCCATTGCTTCACAGATGATTTGGCAGTGGAAGCAGACAATCTATCAGACTGTTCCTTAACCTGGTGCCTTCCAAATGTTGTGGACTCCAACCCGACTTAGGCAACGTTCATAGAAGATGGGAATAGCAGTCCAATAATATCTGGAAGGCAGCAGGTTGTAGACGACTAACATTTCAACACAGAGACAGGCAATTCAGATAAGTAATTAAGGAAGTGGTACCTGCGCTGGTGCGATAAAGTCCCGTGCCTTGGGAGAAATCCTTCTCTCTCTGCTCTCCCCTGGGATTTGCACAGCATTATATTGCTGCTCAGTGAGGCTGGTAGGTGTGGTTTGCATGCTTCATGCTTATTTACATGTCAGATTCTTGGCACTTGAAATACTAATTTAACCAGTTTTTCAGGTCTATCATCTGCACAAAACTTCACAGGCTCTTTGGGAAATGCCTAGTTGGATTTCCATCTGTTTTTTTGTTTGTTTTTTGAAGTTCAGTGATAGAAGTCCTTCTGAACAAGGATGGATTCACTTGACCATTTGTATTATAAAACATTTGAGAGAAAAGAGGAGACAGATCATTCTGCAATGCTGCTTGCGTAAGTCTATTGCATACAGGATGTGCTACCAAGTTTCACACTTGCGTTGCTAAAAGAACTAACTAGAAAGACTCAGCTGCTGAGTGTATTAATTGATTGAGATTGACCAACAAGCCTCATCCCCCATCTCAATTAAATACTGTTGCTTCCTCATTCCTTTGATCTCCACCATTAACTGCTAGCAGCCTGGCACCAACTTTTACACAGTAAGGAATCCAAAATTCCAGAGACAAAGGCTTGAAGCTTCTTTATTCCATCAACTCCCTGAAGGAATACTCCATTCCACCCTTCTCCAAACACTTATTCCCCACCTTTTCCTCTCTTCCAGATCTGCTCTGGTCAAGAGTTAATGTGCTGGGGGTGAGGCTGACATTTGCTGGGCTCATAGTCTGCACCAACCACAAGAACAACCTGGAAGGCTCTCGTGCTCAGCTTAACAAATGGTAGCACATTGGGCATTATGCATCTTGTGTGGAAGCAAGTGCATCTTGCACACTCGAAAATGACATTAAAACTAACTGCCTTGAAAGAACTTCTTGAAAAGGTTGGCTCCGACCCTACTTAGAATGCTAAGAATGAAACCCGCTCCCTGAACATTATGAAGAGTCCTTTGATTACAACACAATCATTCCTTTGCTTCCTCAGTACCTGAATAACATTTGCTGGGGACTAGGAACCTCAGATATGCAGATGACACAACCTTGATGGCAGAAAGTGAGGAGGAATTAAGGAACCTTTTAATGAGGGTGAAAGAGGAGAGCGCAAACTATGGTCTGAAGCTCAACATCAAAAAAACGAAGATCATGGCCACTGGGCCCATCACCTCCTGGCAAATAGACGGGGAAGAAATGGAGGCAGTGAGAGATTTTACTTTCTTGGGCTCCATGATCACTGCAGATGGTGACAGCAGTCACGAAATTAAAAGACACCTGCTCCTTGGGAGAAAAGCAATGACAAACCTAGACAACATCTTAAAAAACAGAGACATCACCTTGCCAACAAAGGTCTGTATAGTTAAAGCTATGGTTTTCCCAGTAGTGATGTATGGAAGTGAGAGCTGGATCATAAAGAAGGCTGACTGCTGAAGAATTGATGCTTTTGAACTATGGTGCTGGAGGAGACTCTTGAGAGTCCAATGGACTGCAAGAAGATCAAACGTATCCATTCTTAAGGAGATCAGCCCTGAGTGCTCACTGGAAGGACAGATCCTGAAGTTGAGGCTCCAATACTTTGGCCACCTCATGAGAAGAGAAGACTCCCTGGAAAAGACCCTGATATTGGGAAAGATGGAGGGCACAAGGAGAAGGGGACGACAGAGGACGAGATGGTTGGACAGTGTTCTCGAATCTACTAACGTGAGTTTGACCAAACTGCGGAAGGCAGTGGAAGACAGAAGTGCCTGGTGTGCTCTGGTCCATGGGGTCACGAAGAGTTGGACACGACTAAACAATTAAACCACAACAACAACAGGGAGATCATTAATGTGTGTAGGTCCCTGGCTAGCAGTTGTGGGAACACCATGCTGGGCTAGATCACCTACTAGCTTCATCCAGTGGCCTCGTCTTACATTCTATTTTTTCTGGGGGTGGGGTTTTAATAAATGAGGAACAGTCATTTATTGCCAAATCCTTGGGGTAACCTGAAACCTAATTAGCAGAGACTAATTCAGTATGCAGCCTCCATTTGGGGATTAACTCTAAACCCCGGTTCATCCCTATAATATCCGCCTAATATCTGTAGCTTCCGTTGTTGTTTCCTCATCTGGCCCCTGCTTTTTGTAACATGGATGGAGAACCTCCACACTATTTTGTTACATTTGGGACATAATAAGGGCTTCTGGCCACCACTGTAGATTTTGACCCTACATATTTGTGGTTATCAACACCAAAACCTGCCAACACCAAATATTAAAATGACCGGGGGCTCACACTATTGTGAAATTGCAAAACATATTTCCCATTTCCTCACTCAGTAGCTGGTAACTTTCCAGCTCTTGTGCCTTGGCTGTGTGAGAGTGATTTTATCTTTGCCTTCGTGGTTGAAATGGAAACAGAGTATTTTGGCAATACTCCGGGAGAAGGGACAGAAGCAAGTTTTTACTTTCACCTGGATTCACCTGGCATGAAGCTGCCTTTAAGCAAGTCCAGAGTGCTTCTCTTTCACCACTAACTTTGGAAAACCTTCACACAAGAGAAATTAGGGGAAGGGTCTCCAAGCTGTATACAGCTGTAACGTCACGCTTTAACAATCTAACTGTAAGGCACCATCCCATCTAGATATTTCTTTTTTTAAAAGCCTGCAACCATTGTCTGAGACTTCACCTTATACCACCTAAGGATTTTTGAACCTTTGTTATGGTGTTCAGAATCATCACATGTGAGTAACCTAACAAGTTTACTTGCAGGGTTTTAGAGAGCTTCCTGGGAGAGTTTTTAATCCAAGCCCGGTGGTCAATTGGCAGACCAACTCTGCATTATGAAGATGACTGCAAACGTGACATGAAGGCTGACAACGTCAACACTGCATTGCAGACAACTACCGTGCCTGGAGACAGACAGTCAAGTTGTGTATCCATAGCAGTGAGCAGAGAAGAAATGACCACTGTGAGGAGAGCAGACAGAAGAAACGCCATGGTGCATCCGCAGCACTACAACCGGACGCCTTCATCTGCCCTAGCTGCAACAAAACATGTCTCTCCTGCATTGGTCTCCACAGCACCAGCAAGCACTGTAATTCTCCAACAGTTTGTCCTCACCCCCTAAGGTACACTGACCCATTGTCTCTCAAGACAGACAGGTGCCAAGCATGGATAGCAGCAACATTCTGATTTCCCCCCCTAATACCAGTGAATTTGATCTATTAAAAATGGTTGTTGTTTTCAAAATGAAATGAAATGATTTCAGCAACTGACTCTGAGCAAGTGGCTTGTTTGGCTCAAAAAGGGCGCTGATGAACCAACCCAGAAACATCATGGATTCAAAAGAGAAAATCCCTTAGCTCTCTCCAGATCTACTGTAAATAGTGAACCTCTTTTGGGGTTTTTTTTGTTTTTTGTTTTAAAAATAAAGCTCTGTAATGCATGTTTCCTAAGAAATTATGAATGCTTAATAAAAATGAAAGGCTTGTTGTATCAATAAGACAGTGTGGCTGTTGGATTAGCAATATCTCCACCCCCGGGAACTTTAATTACCTGTTTACTTTATTCTTTTTCTTTTCTCAGTTTTACAGCAAAGAAAAGACAAGACAAAAAAATAACTGAAATCAGTAAAAGCAAACTCACAAAGCTTTCAATTAAAAGGACAGTAACCCTTAAAAGTCTGCATAGTGCTTTACCTCTCCAGACTGGGCAGGCTGCCACTGCAATGATGTCCTGTTGCAAAAAGACTACCAACCTATGAGGTCTGAAAAATCATGAAAGGGTGGTGCAAGACCCTATATTGTGATTTGGAATGCTTACAGAACAAATAGGATCCTGGGTTTTGCCTCCATCCAATGTGCTTCTAAAGTTTGATTCCTCCTCCTACATTATTTCCACCACCACCATCATCAACAACAACACTGGCTAACTGGTGTGAACTAGGACTAACTGGTGTGAATTGGCTAACTCAGATATGTGGAGGGAGATTTATTTGGTGGTAGGATACTAACTGCTAGAATATTTCCCACACAACACTGCTAAGCTCCCGAACAGAATTTGGATCAATATCTCCACTTTGTGGAATAAAGGAGGAACAGCACTTCCATAATTCTGTGTTTTATTCTGCTTTTCTCTTGTACATGGCTTTATGCTCTGAAGCAGTCTATAAATTTGTAGAATACTAATACTGCAGTCCGGGGGCGAGGAACCCATGACACTCCAGATGTTGGTGGACTCTAATTACTGTCAGCCCAAGCCAGCCAGGAATGATGGTGACTATAGAGTCCATCACATACAGTAACATTTGTGCAAACAAATCAGGAAGGACATGCACTGTTATATAACCACCCCACAAGCAAATCAGAACAAATGCTCAATGAAGTATATTGTATAACCTCTGCACAAGCAGATCAGGAAGAGTGCTAAATGAACAGATCGTCTAGGGGAGCCCTTAGACTAAAGAAGCCACTTTCCCTCCATCTATATGAGCTTGAATATTTCTGTGCAGCTGCACCTCCAACTTCACCCCCAATGAACTATGGACCCCACCTTGATAGAATAAGTTGTCAAAACCAGGCAAAGGGTCTGCAAAATTCAAGCAGGCAGATGCAAGGGAGGTTTGATTGCTTTCTCACTGAAGCTAGTGCAGCATATAGCTTGAAATCAAAGAGTTAAAAGAACCAGTTACTGTATGTAGAAAGACCTTTGCCTAAGAAATCTGCTGCGGTTTATTCTTAATGCTTGTTGCTAATTTTAGAAGTATTTTTATTCCCCTTGCACCATTTAAATACCAGGTGGACTCTGACCACCATAAATGCATGTACAGTGGTACCTCGGGCTAAGAACTTAATTAGTTCTGGAGGTCCGTTCTTACCCTGAAACTGTTCTTAATCTGAAGCACCACTTTAGCTAATGGGGCCTCCTGCTGCCGCTGCGCCACTGCTGCACAATTTCTGTTCTCATCCTGAAGCAAAGTTCTTAACCTGAGGTACGATTTCTGGGTTCGCAGAGTCTGTAACCTGAAGCGTATGTAACCTGAAGCATCTGTAGCCCGAGGTACCACTGTAGTTTTATGTTTTGATTACATAGAAATCCTGTTTGGGTGTTGCCTTCTATGGGATCTAGTCCATATCACACCCACAGAGCATCATGCTTACACAGCTCAGTAGATGGTATAGAAAGCTGTCTAGAAAGCAGAAGGTTGGGGAAAGCTAACATTCTAACCAGTGCCAGATTTAGGGCAGGAAGGAAGGAAGGAAGGAAGGAAGGAAGGAAGGAAGGAAGGAAGGAAGGAAGGAAGGAAGGAAGGCTCTATTTATGCAGTTACCTACTGAGAAGATTCATAAAAAGCAACTGCACCAAAATGAAGTTATGTGAAAATAAGAAATATTTAAGGGGCGGTGCCAAATTATAGCTTCGCTCAGGGCGACATATTACCAAAGTCTGCCCCTGTTCTAACACACGGGTAGAAAGTCCAGAGCAATAGTTGAAGGCGCTGATGTGAGAAAGTACTGTGCCTTAGTGTGAAAGATCCCTCTCTGAAGTCTCTCCTGGGCTTTACACAACATTTCATAGCTGCTTAATGGCACTGGTGGGTGTGATTTGCATGCTCCTGTGTTTCAGGATGCTTGAGTAAGGCTTGTGGCATCCTATTGTTCCCAGAAGCTGACACTTGGAAAAGTGAAGTAAAGCAACAAGCTTTTATAGGCAAGAGTCTCCTCCCTCACCTGCTTCAGCATCTCTCAGGCCCTTTTGAGAATGCCCAGGTGGATTTTACCTCTTGTATTCAAAAGGTGTTCGGGATTAGAAACACCTCTGAATCCATATAACTAATTTTTTTAGTCTTTAAGAGAGAGAGGTGGAGACAGTGCCTTCTGCAATGCTGGTTGTAGAAGTTGGTTGTTGTTAGAAATGAAATAATGGCCCCCAAGACTTAATACCTTGAGTGTCTTAAAAAGAAAACTATCTTGGACAATATTGGTAAATTAGGAAGGCTTTATTAGTTCATTTGCGCAGATGGGTGCGTTAGCATGGGATGCCAACCAGCAGCACACTGATCGAGAATTATACATGGGTTTTTAAAGTCACTCTCTCTCTCTGCTCCCTCACAGAGAAGATGTAGAAAACCCCAGTTGGTCAAAGACAAGCTGTAAATGACATAGGAAGATTTTCAAGCTAAGATTCTGGCATAATTTATAGCATAGGATTTGCAGCGAGTCAAGGAACCTGTCTGATGTATACATTTGGCAATCGTACAATACCGGAGACCTTGATCCTCAAAGCATGGCCCTTAGATAAGGGTGCTTCCCTTGAGTTAGCCAGCTTCCCAGCTTCCTAGCTTCCTACAGCAGTTCAGCTGGTCAGGTCAGGTCAGGTCGGCTTAGTTCACTCACAGTTCACTCTTTACAAGTATTTAGCCTGGGAGACTTACTTTCTGGTGTTACTTTCAGTGTCGGGGTGTCCCTATTAGCATACCCTAGTTTTAGCTTTTGAGGTATATTCTGTCTTTGGTCCCTTAAGAGCAATCTTACAAACTTACATTTTTCAAAGCATTATTCTCTATTGCTCAAAAGTGTCTCTGCTCTGGGCTATTTTGAGACGTGCCGGGTAACCCGTCCCCAAGGTAACTGTCTGCCTCTTATCTTCAGGTTCATAAATCCAGTTGTCTTGTCCTTTCTAAAGCAGTTTTCAGAGTTTCCCTATTATCACAGTATTAAGAATTCTTAGCTGTCTTCTGTTCAGACAAACTCTCTCTACTCAGCTTTTAGGGTGCCTTTTTAGGTCCCCGCATAAATAGTACTATCTGAGGACAGACAGTCTTTTATGGATTTTGATAGCCTTTAAAATCATTATCTATAAAGCACCTTTAAATTCCATTGTATACAATAAGCAGCTCTGTACATTTTTTAGTCCCTAGGGGTCTCTCTTGGACAGGTTTAACTCCTTGCCTTTCCTGGAAACACAGCTGCAATGTGCCGATCAGAAGGTCGGCGGTTCAAATCCTCGTGATGAGGTGAGCTCCCATTGCTCGGTCCCAGCTCCTGCCAACCTAGCAGTTTGAAAGCACACCAAAAAAAGTGCAAGTAGATAAATAGGTACCGCTCCGGTGGGAAGATAAACAGCGTTTCCGTGCGCTGCTCTGGTTGGTTTCGCCAGAAGCGGCTTAGTCATGCTGGCCACATGACCCAGAAAAACTGTCTTCAGACAAACATCGGCTCCCTCAGCCAGTAAAGCGAGGGACCCCACAACCCCAGAATCGTTCACAACTGGACTTAACTGTCAGGGGTCCTTTACCTTTTAGCTTCAAAAGAAGTCTGCTTCCTTTGCCAAGTCTGACTGTTCAGCGGTCAGAGTGAACCTTTTACTTTTCCGTAAAAAAGATAGCTGCAATTTCCTTGTGTTTTTGTAGCTTGAGTGAATACTGGAAGTTCTGAACATGTTAGAACTGAAAGGCATTTTGCTACTTGATTATGATATACATACATTGACATTAAAACCTCCCTCCTCTTTCAGAAGTTCTAATCCTCTTTTACTTTTTCAAAATAAAACTGAGTGATCTCAGCACCTCCTTGATGACTCAAACAAATAGGCTGGTTTGGCTCAGTCAAGGTGCTTAGGAACCAACCCGGGAATGCTGCAGATTCAAAGCTGCCAGTCTCTATTCTGATGCCACTTTTAGAAAAGAAAGTAAAGTCCTTGTGTTCCTTGCCATCGTTGTAGAGATCCATAATGCCTTTACCCTATTTTAGATAAAAAAGCATACAAAAGGTTCAGTAGAAAGAAGAGTTGTGCTGCATCACAAATGAATGCCACCAGTTGCCTGGTAGAAAGCGAGACTTGGGGCTAAATCCCAATGATTGTAACCAAAGCATATAAAAATTCAAAGTTTACTGGGAGCCTCAAGTTTAAATCGGGATTGTGTCATGAATACACCAAGCATTCAGCCATGAGATAAGCCTTTCATTCAAAGGATGGGAGGACCTGTGGCTCTCTAGACGTTGTTGGACTACAATTCCTATCATCTCTTACCTTTGGCTGTCCTGGATGGGGCTGATGGGAGTTAAAGTCCAACAAGATCTGACCCACCACTGGTTCTTCTGCTTCAATTCCTGTCTGCCTTTCATAAGTTTGAATCTTTGTTTATATACCAAAACAGGAATTGTTTCACTCCTGAATTTAAAAAACAAAACAGGAAATAGAACCAGAAGCTGGATAATTAAGGAGAAATTCATAACTAATGAAGAAGAGTGCAGAACCTACAATCAGGAAATGTTTGCTTTCACTAAAAGGACAGAAGCAACCCGTAAAAACCTCAGCAGATCTTTGCCTCTCCCAAGAGACAGGCTAAGAAGACAAAGGAGAGGGAAGAAGCCCAGAAGGATAACAGAGAGAATAATGGAATGCAGTGATTAAGGAAAAAAAGAGTGAGCAAACAGCAGAGAATATCTAAAGTCTTTATCGTGGTGGATGCATCTAAACAAGCAGAAGAAATTTGAAACAATCGAATGTGGCTTTGAACCAGAAGTGAAACCCACCTCCAAAGTCAGCTGAGGTTGACCACCAGATTCACCACAGGAGAGGGTTTGTGCTCCATCTTGGGTGCCCAAAAAGATGGGGAATTTGTTTTCATCTATCCCTCTTCTGGGGGTCATAGCCAACAAGTAATCTGGAAGCAAAAAACAGGCAAAGATCAGTGTGATAAGAGTGGGGTGTGACCATCGAAAGTTAAGGTGCACCATTTCTGACCCTACTTGAAGACAGTGCTGCTGTATCAGAGACTTCCTGACACCTGGTTACCCAGTCCCAGAATTTGCACAAGTGTTCAATCAGTAACAGTGTAGGTCGCAGCAGAGAGATGTCAAGGGATCATAGCCATTGTTACCGGGTGAGTTGCCATCTTTGGGGGCTGCTACCAGCATGTCGTTCTTCAGGAACAGGAACTTCTGGTTAATATCCCAAACCCTGAAGAGCCATGGCGTTTCTATGGGCCTTAAATGATCTGTGATAAAAAGAAGTAACACAAATTTATCAACACACAAGAAAAAATGGAATATTCTAAAGAAGGAACAAGCAACTTTTCAGACATATCTTTTTTCTTCTGTGTTGGAGCTGCAATTCTTTTCTCCCCCTTTTGCATGAAGTGGTGATAGCCATGGTTGGCACAACACATTTTCCATGGTGGCAACATTGTGGAGTTTCTGATGTGAGTTTAGGACTTCCTCTATCCTTAAGATATTGCGCATGCAAGTCATTAAATGTGTTCCGAGTGTATCTTTTTTCATTTGGTATTAAGAATACAGGTTTATATATTGCCAAAGAGACAGCCTAGTTGCAAGCACTATTGACTGGCTGTTTTCAGCTTTTATTCAATGGGATCCAACCTGGCTGAAACCCAAGGACACTAGTTTGACTGGTTTATCCAGGTGAAATCCACCGACTCCCCCTGCTGGTGTGTGTATCAGTTTCCTTTTGACTAAAGGCCCCTGCTTTTTAGAGGAGTTTTGATTCTGACCATGTTCTTGCCCACCTGAACCATGGGAGAAAGGCATAAGCAAAATAACCTAGGGCACAGAGCATGGATGTATGCACATACGAATGACTGAATGACTGAATGAATGAATGAATGAATGAATGAATGAATGAGGTTAGCTAATGAAGCAGGATATCTATTTGGTTATCTGCAATTTGCACACAATATCGTACATGAAATATGTACTTTAAAAAAACAGTCCTGATTGTTTACCACCCCCATCCCACCCCCCAAAATTACCCAATAATTCAGGATAATAATTCATGCATCTGGTGAAATGGGCTATAGTTCACGAAAGCTTATATTGTTAGGAAAATTGTCCAACAGGTACCACTCGTTCTTTGCTGAAACAGACTAACATGGCTCGATTTTTTAGGAACAAGTCCTCCTTGCTTTTATGTTAAACCACCAACATGGAAAATATCCCCATGGGGAATGTCATTTCACTCAGCAGGTGTACATGCATATGGTGACGTAGCATGGTTTGCTGGCTTCCAGAGCAGGTGGGAGCCAGGTGGAGGCACGCACACTAGGGCGTGGGATGCGGAAAATGAAGGGAACCTGCCACAGAAAGCTAGCCCTCGCTGTTGATGCCGCACTGCAATGCCTGCCTGCCCCTGCAGGGTGGAAGCCAGCTAGCAAATTGTGGCCCTTGGCAGGTGAATCCCCCTGATGCCCTTGGAGAGGAGTGCCAGGCTTTGCTCGGGTTGCCCCTTGTCTGGTTCCCTCCATCCGTGCCCACTCACCATTGGGAGAGCATACTGAGCGAGGAGTAAGTGAGCACTAGGCGTAGGTCGGGCGGCCATTCAGAGAGGAGGTTGGCCATTTAGGGAGGGGCCTGGAATGTAGTGGCAATGCCAGGTCAGACTCTGGGGCCCAGATAGCCCTGCAGCAGGCAGGGAAGGATGAGGAGCTGAGGACAGGGCCCAACAGGACGTGCCTGGACAGGAATCCCCACAGAAGCCAGCACCTGCATAGGGGTGGTTGGTTTGCGCCCCCTCAAAATTGTGCCCCCAGGGGTCACGGCCTCCCTGTCCCCCCAGGATATTATGCCCCTGTGAGCCTATATGGATAATTGAAATTCTAATTTAATTTAAGGATCACTGCAGGTTTTCAGAACTTGTCTTGGGCAGGAAATATAAAAGCAAAGCATTGTTTTCACCTGGCTTAGGAAAGTGGTGGAATAAATCTCTCATTTTCTGGTCTGCAGTCATCTTGTGGGGCTTCTCCCTTAAAGTCTCTGTGTCTACTTTCTCCATTGCTTCCCAAGAATTGGTTAAGATTCAGGCTACAAACTCACTCTTCTGCAGTTGTAGCTATTAAAAGAGAGGGATGTAAAATGTTAGGGGCTGCAAAAATCCAAAGTTCCATTGATTGCCCTTCTGCACAATATCCCAGGATCAACATAGATGCATATGTACATAGGTAATTTTATTCATAAGCCACCTTTACATAGTTCAAACCATGCTCAAGGCGGCTAACAACATTTGAAAACTACATAATCACAAAATAACAACCAAACTGAACAAGTTCCACCTAAATCATAATAAGATCTAAAATAAAATATCAGTATCAATCAAAAATTCAGTGTCAATAATAGCAACAACCCATTGCCTAAACAATACCCCAGGACAAGCCTCAGCTTTTGTAGTTGGAGTCAGCCCTGGCCCCACCTCCCAGGCCAGGTGGAAAAGGCCTGCAAGGAAGGAAGCAAGTCTTCCAGGACTCACAGCCAATATAAATTAGCCAGGGTGAGGCGGGGCTAATTACGCAACCAATCTCCAGGAATAAGAATACAACAACAGAGAATCAGATGTTATGCCACTGGTATGAACTGATGCAATATAAAAGGTAAAGGTAAAGGTACCCCTGCCCGTACGGGCCAGTCTTGACAGACTCTAGGGTTGTGCGCCCATCTCACTCTAGAGGCCGGGGGCCAGCGCTGTTCGGAGACACTTCCGGGTCACGGAAACGCTGTTTACCTTCCCGCTAGTAAGCGGTCCCTATTTATCTACTTGCACCCGGGGGTGCTTTCGAACTGCTAGGTTGGCAGGCGCTGGGACCGAGCAACGGGAGCGCACCCCGCCACAGGGATTCGAACCGCCGACCTTTCGATCGGCATGCCCTAGGCACTGAGGCTTTTACCCACATCAGATCTTCCACCTTCTTGAAATTTAAAACAGATACACAGGCTTCCAGTTTCTATTAGGATAGAGGCTCTGGAGGTGAATTTTTAATCCTTTCCCTTGTGCTCAATCAAGCTTAACCCTCCGTCTCCAAACATTTGTATTACCCTCTTTAAGGGGAGAAGGAATGAAGGACAGACCTGCTGGGCTGGGCTGGACTAGGCAGGCGATATATTTCTTTAAAAACATATATCCTGCACAAAAGAACATTACAAAAGAAACAAATGTCTCTGCCTTTGTATTACAAGAAATTCTCAAAATAGCTTACAATAAATTAATTTTTAAAAATAGCAATGCCACTTACAGCCAAAGTAAAACGAGAATAAAGTAAACAGCAGTCCAGAATGCTTAGAAAGGGGAAACAAAAAGTACACCTGAATTAGTGTTGTTAATTACAATTAATTGACATGAAAATCAAGGAAATATGTCTCCCTCAGCTTCACTGCCCCCCACCCACCAAAAGACTATAATGATAGGTGGGGGAAATGGGTCTGAGGAAAGGCAAAACAGAGATTTCCTGCCTCTGAGATAATATGGCATTTGAAGCAGACAATTTAGCATAGTCTTCCCTAATCTGAGGCCCTCCACATGTTGTGGACCACAGCTCCCATCAGCCTCAACCAGGATACCCAATGATCATGGATGATGGAATCTGTAAAATCTGTAATACAACAATATCAGGAAGGTAACTAGTTAGGAAAGGCTATGATCTCAACTAGTTGCCTTCCAGATATTGCTGGATATCTGGATAGAAGATTCAGAGAAATAATTGAGGAGATGCTACCTGTCCTGGTGTGAGGAAGTCCTGTGCCTTGCTATGAATTGTCTTCTGAGATTTACACAGCATCTTATAGCTTAGTCAGACCAGTGGGTGTGGTTTACCATATATGCTCTATGGCACCTTACATGCCACAAACACTAATCCAAGTCTTGCAGCAGCAGCCAGCTGTTCCGAGAAGCTACAAATGCTGTGATAGTTCAAAACTGAGGGCTCCTCCCAACATCCTTTTTATTCTGCATTGGTGATCATTTATGCTCATGATGGTACTGAGGTGGTCATATGCAACCCCAGTTTCAATACTCTTTGAGACTAGCGATAGAGGAGAAATTTCATTCAGTGCTCATATAAAGCTGAATCTTATCAAATTTGCACATTCCAAACAATATGTGAACTGAAACAAAGCTATCCTACGTTTGTGGTTCTCCAGATTTCGCAATGCAGTTCTCCATCCAATCAAACAATGTTTGTGGAATTGCATATATTACAGGAAAGTGTCAGAATAATGGACACATTAGTAAAATGGCCTTGGGGAGCCTTTTTTCGCCTACTTCATACTGTTGGGAGTTTTGTGTTGGAGTGGCATTTTTGGTTGGTTTTACTGGCTTTTAGACTGAACATGTAAGGAAAAAGGATGCATACCTGAGGTATTAATGGGTTAAGGGGTGTTATGGGGAGGGGCAGCACCAGCAGTGGTGGATCCATGGTGCTCCTTCTGGGGTCGTTTGTCCACCTTTGGTCCCCACTCCCTTCAGCTGTCACCTGTAACTCCTAGAAGCTGTCAGCATGCAACAGCAACCACACCCTGGGAACAGTTTCGACTAGCCAGTTAAACCAGGTGAGGGTAACTGATAGACCTCAAACCCACAGTGAGTGCATGTGAAGACAGACTCTGGCAGATGAGACCAATAGTGGGTCTATGTGCTGCATGTGCTGTAAGAGAAATAAGGGGCAGTTGGCACTCGTCAGTCTGGGAAGGTAGCCCATCTAGGAGAAGGAAAACACTGATCCTAAACGTACACACCCTTGCAAAATATTTTTGGGAGAGGAAAAGCCAAAGGAGGTTTGACAGTGCCTTGTACACCTCCTTCTGGCCACTCCTACAGCCAAGCTGGTTCCAAATGTACTGCTCTGTTTCCCTTTGGGTCACATCTGTGTCTTGTCATCTGGGCAGCCCAGGACCTCCATACACATCCTGGGGAGGTCACTTCTGAGCTGCTAACACTGACTTTAGCCCCAGAGACAAACTCCATTGTTTCTCGAAACAGATGGATGCCACAATTGGGTTTAGGGCACCCTTAGGTTACCCAACACCAGTTTAGGTTTGGCAGCTCCCTTGGGGGGCCCTTTAGACTTGGCATACACACCAGGCAGAACACCAAATCATCTGTGCCATGGGGCACTTGTCAAATTCACTTACCCAAGGAGGAATAACTCCTTCCAATCATTTGTTGGCCACAGGATGAGCCTGTAAACATGCCCAAGAGTGGAGGGAGTTGATTCCTCCTGCCTTAGGAAACTACCCTGCCTGGACTATCTTTTGATTTGGTTAATTGTTGTCATTTGGTTGTTTAGTCGTGTCCGATGCTTCATGACCCCATGGACCAGAGCACGCCAGGCACTCCTGTCTTCCACTGCCTCCCGCAGTTTGGTCAAGCTCATGCTGGTAGCTTCGAGAACACTGTCCAACCATCTCGTCCTCTGTCGTCCCCTTCTCTTTGTGCCCTCCATCTTTCCCAACATCAGGGTCTTTTCCAGGGAGTCTTCTCTTCTCATGAGGTGACCAAAATATTGGAGCCTTAGCTTCAGGATCTGTCCTTCCAGTGAGCACTCAGGGCTGATTTCCTTCAGAATGGATAGGTTTGATCTTCTTGCAGTCCATGGGACTCTCAAGAGCCTCCACCAGCACCATAATTCAAAAGCATCGATTCTTCAGCGATCAGCCTTCTTTATCGTCCAGCTCTCACTTCCATACGTCACTACTGTGAAAACCATGGCTTTAACTATACGGACCTTTGTTGGCAAGGTGATGTCTCTGCTTTTTAAGATGCTGTCTAGGTTTGTCGGTTACATACAGAATATGCAACAGATTTTCTCATTTGGATTGTTGAAAAAGCCCATTAGGAAGACTCAGCCACTGCTTGGGATTGGTTGGTTGGTTGGTTGGTTGGTTGGTTGGTTGGGAGACACAAATAAATAAGCCTCATCTCCAGTGCTTTTTTTAAAATAAAAAATAAAAAATGGTGCTGGTACTCACCATGAACTTGATACAGTAAATGACAGACTTTTGACATTTGGGGGGGGGGCAGGTGCCTGTACTTTGTACCCATGAGTACCCCCAGAAAAAAACACTGCTCATCCCTTTTGCTACATCAGCCCCCAGCATTCATAGGACTGGAAATCAACCTACAAGTGCTGTGTGCCCCACATAACAGATGAACACAATTTGTACATTCCTAATCTCATGTTTACATAAGTGGATCTTGCACACTCATAACTGAAATTAGAGCTGACTGCACCCAAAAACCTTTACGGAAATATCAGCTGAAGCCCTACTTGGTATGTAAATAATAACCAACAACTCCGTACACATTGTTAAAACTCATTTGATTACAACACCACCTTTCCTGTATTTCCACAGCACATGAATAATATTAGCTGACGTATCTCTGATCATTGCTAAATTGAGACTCATATAATTTGCTTACTAATTTTAAGAAACAGAAATTAGTACTAGTGCTGATTAGTACAAGTTTGAAACAGGATACAAATTTCTTTTTAAAATACTGTATCTCTTCCATATAAAATATAGCTGGACAGAAGATTCCCTCATAACCTCACCATGTTAGATGAGCAGTTTGCACTAATGTCTTGGTGGGGGGGTATCACTTCAAAACTTTAGTCTTCAGCTTTCTTCCACTCTTAATCTCAAACCATAACTGATAATCTAGTTTCAACATATATGTCCTCCTTTTGCCTTAACTTTAAGAAGAGCCCAGCTGAATCAGACCAGCTCTCCTAAAGTGGCCAACTATATTCACTAGGGAATCCTAGAAGCAGGACAATGACCCTCCCCCAATTTTGATTCCAAATAAATGGCACTCAGTGACACAATACCTTTAATATAGAGGTCCCATTTAGATTTTTAAGATCTATTGTCCCTTTAATTAAAAGCTTTCTGTGTTTACAGGTTTTACCTGTTTTATTGATATGTGTTTGTCCCTGATGGGGAATAAGTTGTGAATTGTCCCTTAGTTAGCTGGCTTTTCAAAGGAACAGAATGGCCTTTAATTAGTGGTTTCCATTATTTTTGCTTTCTTTTTCCTTTTGTGGGGAAATTGTGTCATTTGCTGTAAAAGTGAGAAAAGAATAATGGAAGCCAATAATTAGAGCCCCCTTGGAGGGAACAGAAACTTCCTCAGGACAATTTACTGCTAATCCAACAGCCATTGGTACAATTGCCCTTTTAAAAAATAGATTGATCAAGTTTTCCTTTTCAATTTAGCATTCATATTTTATTACATTCGTGTGTTTTATTTTTTAAAATGCAGTAACTTCACTTTCTACAGTAACGCCACCCACGTCCCTTGTTGTCCTCCTACCTTCATCCTAAAGCCTCATTAGAACTTGCCCAACTTTGGGAAGGAGGTAGGATGGATCTAGGTCTCACGCCTCCTCCCCAAAGCCTGGTGCCTCCCTTACCCAGCTTTGGGCTGGAAGAGGGTTAAATTTTGAAGGTCTGTCCCTGCATCAGGATGATGGGAGTTGTGTTCAACATCTAGAGGGCCACAGGTTCCCCACACCTATTCTTAAAAGATAGTCGAATCAACCTGCCTCAGCAGGATGGAAAAAGGCTCCCCAAGGCCAATCAGAGACTCTTCCAAATATTCATTCTCTCTCACACACACACACCCCAAGCAGGCAACTGGCCCAAAGTCCACACTGCACAGGGAAGGAGGGCACTGCAAAAGAGGAGTGTGGGCAGAAATTCAGTTCTCTACATTTGCAGGAATTTGCATTTTTAAAAAATTCCTCATGAAGATTCACTAGTATTTTACTGCAAATTTATCCCTCTAAACACATTTTCTATGCAGTTATGACTAGTGTACACATTTTTGTGATCAATTTCCCCCGATATAATGCATTTCTGTAGATTTTTACTAATGTGTCCATTATACTGCACACTTTCCTGTAATATATGCAATTCCACAAACATTATTTGATTGGATGGAGAACTGCATTGCGAAATCTGGAGAACCGCAAACGTAGGATAGCTTTGTTTCAGTTTGCATATTGTTTGGAATGTGCAAATTTAATAAGATTCAGGTTTATATGAGCACTGAATCAAATTTCTCCTCTATCCCTAGTGACAAACAGTATTGAAACTGGGGTTGCATATGACCACCTCAGTACCATCATGAGCATAAATGATCACCAATGCAGAATAAAAAAGATGTTGGGAGCAGCCCTCAGCTTTTGAACTATCACAGCATTTGTAGCTTCTCGGAACAGCTGGCTGCTGCTGCAAGACTTGGATTAGTGTTTGTGGCATGTAAGGTGCCATAGAGCATATAAACCACACCCACTGGTCTGACTAAGCTATAAGATGCTGTGCAAATCTCAGAAGACAATTCATAGCAAGGCACAGGACTTCCTCACACCAGGACAGGTAGCATCTCCTCAATTATTTCTCTGAACCTTCTATCCAGATATCCAACAATATCTGGAAGGCAACTAGTTGAGATCATGGCCATTCCCAACTAGTTACCTTCCTGATATTGTTGTATTACAGCTTCCATCATCCATGATCATTGGGTATCCTGGTTGAGGCTGATGGGAGCTGTGGTCCACAACATGTGGAGGGCCTCAGATTAGGGAAGACTATGCTAAATTGTCTGCTTCAAATGCCAAATTATCTCAGAGGCAGGAAATCTCTGTTTTGCCTTTCCTCAGACCCATTTCCCCCACATATCATTATAGTCTTTTGGTGGGTGGGGGGCAGTGAAGCTGAGGGAGACATATTTCCTTGATTTTAATGTCAATTAATTGTAATTAACAATACTACTTCAGATGTCCTTTTTGTTTCTCCTTTCTAAACATTCTGAACTGCTGTTCAGTTTATTCTCATTTTACTTTGGCTTTAAGTGGCATTGCTATTTTTTAAAATAAATTTATTGTAAGCTATTTTGAGATTTTTTTGTAATCTGTAGTTCTTTTGTGCAGGAAGAAATACACCACCTCCCCAGCCCAGCCCAGCACAGCCCAGCAGGTCTGTAACAAGGGGGGAAAAATGTTGCCCTTCGTTCCCTCTCCCCTTAAAGAGGGTACAAATGTTTGGAGAAGGAGGGTTAATCTTGATTCAGCACAAGGGAAAGGATTAAAAATTCACCCCTAGAGCCTCAATCCTGATAGAAACTGGAAGCCTGTATATCTGTTTTAAATTTCAAGAAGGTGGAAACTCTGGTTTAGTGATCTGCTCTATTGCATCAGTTCATACCAGTGGCATATCATCTGATTCTCTGTTGCTGTATTCTTACTCCTGGAGATTGGTTGCATAATTAGCCCCGCCTCACCCTGGCTAATTTATATTGGCTGTGAGTCCTGGAAGACTTCCTTCCTGCCTTGCAGGCCTGTTCCACCTGGCCTGGGAGGGTGGGGCCAGGACGGACTCCAACTACAAAAGCTGAGGCTGCTGAATGACCTTGTCCTGGGGTATAGTTAAGGCAGTGGGTTGTTGCTATTATTGATACTGATTTTTTGATTGATACTGATATTTTATTTTAGATCTTATTATGATTTAGGTGGAACTTGTTCAGCTTGGTTGTTATTTTGTGATTATGTAGTTTTTAAATGTTGTTAGCCGCCTTGAGCATGGTTTGAACTATGTAAAGGTGGCTTATGAATAAAATTACCTATGTACATATGCATCTATGTTGATCCTGGGATACTGTGCAGAAGGGCAATCAATGGAACTTTGGATTTTTGCAGCCTCTCCTCTAACATTTTACATCCCTCTCTTTTAGTAGCTACAACTGCAGAAGAGTAAGTTTGTAGCCTGAATCTCAACCAATCCTTGGGAAGCAATGGAGAAAGTAGACACAGAGACTTTAAGGGAGAAGCCCCACAAGATGACTGTGGACCAGAAAATGAGAGATTTATTCCATCACTTTCCTAAGCCAGGTGAAAACAATGCTTTGCTTATCTATTTCCTGCCCAAGAGAACCTCTGAAAACCTGCAGTGAGCCTTAAATTAAATTAGAATTTCCATTATCCATGTAGGCTCACAGGGGCATAACATCCTGGGGGGACAGGGAGGCTGTGTCTCCTGGGGGCACAATTTTGAGGGGGCGCAAACCAAGCACCCGTATGCAGGTGCTGGCTTCTGTGAGGATTCCTGTCCAGGCACGTCCTGGTGGGCCCTGTCCTCAGCTCCTCATCCTTCCCTGCCTGCTGCAAGGCTATCTGGGCCCCAGTGTCTGACCTGGCATTGCCGCTACATTCCAGGCCCCTCCCTAAATGGCCAACCTCCTCTCTGAATGGCCGCCTGACCAACGCCTAGTGCTCACCTACTCCTCGCTCAGTATGCTCTCCCAATGGTGAGTGGGCACAGATGAAGGGAAGCAGACAAGGGGCAACCCGAGCAAAGCCTGGCACTCCTCTCCAAGGGCATCAGGGGGATTCACCTGCCAAGGGCCACAATTTGCTACCTGGCTTCCACCCAACGTGGGCAGGCAGGCATTGCAGTGCAGCATCAACAGCGAGGGCTGGCTTTCTGGGGCAGGTTCCCTTCATTTTCCGCATCCCACGCCCTAGTGTGCGTGCGTCCACCTGGCTCCCACCTGCCCTGGAAACCAGCAAACCATGCTACGTCACCGTATGCATGTACACCAGCTGAGTGAAACGACATTTCCCATGGGGATATTTTCCATGTTGGTGGTTTAACATAAAGGCAATGAGGACTTGTTCCCCAAAATCTAGCTGTGTTAGTCTGTTTCAGCAAAGAACGAGTGGTACCTGTTGGACTATTTTCCTAACAATATAAGCTTTCATGAACTACAGCTCATTTTACCAGATGCATGAAGTATTATCCTGAATTATTGGGTTATAGAATTGGGAGGGGGAGGAGGGTCGTAAACAATCACGACTGTTTTTTTAAAGTACATATTTCATGGACGATATTGTGTGCAAATATACTTGCTGATAACCAAATAGATATCCTGCTTCATTAGCTAACCTCATTCATTCATTAATTCATTCGTACATGCATGCGTGCTCTGTGCCCTAGGTTATTTTGCTTATGCCTTTCTCCCATTGTACAGGAGGGCAAGAACATGGTCAGAATCACAACTCCTCTAAAAAGCAGGGGCCTTTAGTCAAAAGGAAACTGATACACACACCAGCAGGGGGAGTCGGTGGATTTCACCTGGAGAAACCAGTCAAACTAGTGTCCTTGGGTTTCAGCCAGGTTGGATCCCATTGGATTAAAGCTGAAAACAGCCAGACAACTAGGCTGTCTCTTTGGCAATATATAAACCTGTGTTCTTAATACCAAATGAAAAAAGATACACTAGGAACACATTTAATGACTTGCATGCGCAATATCTTAAGGATAGAGGAAGTCCTAGACTCACATCAGAAACTCCACAATGTTGCCACCATGGAAAATGTGTTGTGCCAACCATAGCTATTACCACTTCATGCAAAAGGGGGAGAAAAGAATTGCAGCTCCAACACAGAAGAAATGTTATGTCTGAAAAGTTGTTTGTTCCTTCTTTAGAATATCCCATTTTTTCTTGTGTGTTGATAAATTTGTGTTACTTCTTTTCATCACAGATCCTTCCCTTCGGTTAGGGAGCCCATGGCTCTACAGGGTTTGGGATATCAACCAGAAGTTCCTGTTCCTGAAGAACAACATGCTGGTAGCAGCTCCCAAAGGTGGCAACTCACCCGGTAACAATGATCACGATCCTTTCACATCTCACAGCTGCGACCTACACTGTTACCGATTGAACACTTGTGCAAATTCTGGGGCTGGGTAACCAGGTGTCAGGAAGTGTCTGATACAGCAGCACTGTCTTCAAGTAGGGTCAGAAATGGTGCTCCATAACTTTTCCATGGTCACACCCCACTCTTATCACACTGATCTTTGCCTGTTTTTTGCTTCCAGATTACTTGTTGGCTATGACCCCCAACAGAGGAATAACCCCAAAAGATGGAAACACATTTGCCGTCTTTTTGGGCACCCAAGATGGAGCACAAACCCTCTCCTGTGGTGAACCTGGTGGTCAACCTCAGCTGACCCTGGAGGTCGGTTTCACTTCTGGTTCAAAGCCACATTCGATTGTTTCAAATTTCTTCTGCTTGTTCTGTGGCATCCACCATGACAAAGATTTTAGATATTCTCTGCTGTTTGCTCACTCTTTTTTCTTAATCAGGGAATCCAATGGACATCTTTGCTAAATCACTGCATTCCATTCTTCTCTCTGTTATCCTTCTGGGCTTCTTCCCTCTCCTTTGTCGTCTTAGCCTTTCTACTGGGAGAGGAAAAGATCTACTGAGGTTTTTTAGGGCTGCTTCTGTCCTTTTAGTGAAAGCAAACACTTCCTGATTGTACGTTCTGCACTCTTCTCCATTAGTGATGAATTTCTCCTTAATTATCCAGCTTCTGGTTCTATTTCCTGTTTTGTTTTTTAAATTCAGGAGTGAAACAATTCCTGTTTTGGTATATAAGCAAAGATTCAAACTTATGAAAGGCAGACAGGAATTGAAGCTGAAGAACCAGTGGTGGTTCAGATCTTGTTGGACCTTAACTGCCATCGGCCCCATCCTGGACAGCCAATGGTCAGAGATGATAGAAATTGTAGTCCAACAATGTCTAGAGGGCCACAGGTCCTCCCATCCTTTGAATGAAAGGCTTATCTCATGGCTGAATGCTTGGTGTATTCATGACACAATCCAGATTTAAACTTGAGGCTTCCAGTAAACTTTGAATTTGTATATGATTTGGTTACAATTATTGGGATTTAGCCCCCAAGTCTCGCTTTCTACCAGGCAACTGATGGCATTCATTTGTGATGTAGCACAAGCTTTCTTTCTACTAAACCTTTTGTATGCTTTTTTATCTAAAATAGAGTAAAGGCATTATGGATCTCTACAACGATGACAAGGAACACAAGAACTTCACTTTCTTTTGTAAAAGTGGCAGCAGCACAGAGACTGGCAGCTTTGAATCTGCAGCATTCCCAGGTTGGTTCCTAAGCACGTTGACTGAGCCAAACCAGCCGATTCGTTTGAGTCATCAAGGAGGTGCTGAGATCACTCAGTTTTATTTTGATAAAGTTAAAGGTGATTAGAACTTCTGAAAGAGGAGGGAGGTTTTAATGCCAATGTATGTATATCATAATCAAGTAGCAAAATGCCTTTCAGTTCTAACATGTTCAGAACTTCCAGTATTCACTCAAGCTACAAAAACACAAGGAAATTGCATCTATCAAGAGTAGGGATGGCTGGATATGTCAATTTTGGTTGCTCTCGGTTTCTCATTTTTCCAGTCTTGTTCAGTTCTCCTCATTTCCATATTAGTTTGCATTTTGTTTTAAAAAGAGTCCTTGTGTTTAATCTTGTATTTTATTCAGATGTTTTATCCTAAGCTTGTTTCTTTGTCCTTATCCGCTTTAACATTTATCAGTTAAAAAAATCCTAACTGGTATTTTATTTATCTGTTTGTTTTTTTATCCTGGTCTGTGACCGTAATAAAGTTCATTCATTTTGTTTTAAAAAGAGTCCTCAGGAATATTCATCAGCATTCTGGTGCCAATTTCTCATTAACCTTTACATTTCTGCATGCAATTGTACCTAGAGTCCTAGAGTCCTGTCTAGTCAAGTTGCATGGGATCACTTCCAATCTGTCACCTCTGAAGATGTGGACAGGCTGCTTGGATGAGTGAAACCAACCACCTGTCTCCTTGATCCTTGCCAATCCTGGCTCATAAAAGCGAGCCAGGAAGGGCTGGGCGATGGGCTCCGTGGGGTGGTGAATGCTTCCCTCTGTGCGGAAGCCTTCCCAGACTCACTGAAAGAGGCAGTTATTAAACCGCTTCTTTAAAAACCATCTTTGGACCCATCCAATATGGCCAACAATCACTCAGTTTTAAATCTCCCATCTTGAGGCAAGGTGACTGAGTGGGTGGTTGCTAAACAACTTCAGGCATGCCTGGAGGATGTGGACCATTTAGATCCTTTTCATTCGGGATTCAGGCCTCATCATGGGGCTGAAACTGCCTTGATCTTGCTGGTCGATGATCTCCGGTGGGCTAAGGACAAAGGTGAAAGCTGTTTCCTAGTTCTGCTGGATCTCTCAGTGGCCTTTGCTGGTTTTGACCTATAAAGCTTTAAAAGGCTCAGGACTACAATATTTCATTCGTGTGTGTGTGTGTGTGTGTGTGTGTGTGTTTTCCGAATTTTAATAAATTGATCCAAATTATTTAAATTTAATACAATTTTTAAAAAATAATCATCATAATAATAAGGTTTCCCGCTCCTGTTACAAACATGTCCGATGCTTCCTGATGTTGCCACTTCTTCTTCTTTAATCACATTCTCATCCTTCTATTAGTTTTAATCCAATTTCGTGGCTAGCCTTCTTGTTTCCTTACAATCAGCACCATTCTTATTTTCCAAACATATAAAAAAAAATTCATGTGTTCATTCCTTCTAGCAGGTTGTTCCTAGACCTGGTGTGAAGAGAGATTGTCATTGTTCTTGGTCCATTCCACTCCTTTGAAAACATTCCTTCCGTTGTTCAAGGACTTGCTGAGCTATAAACAACTCCCCAAGTTGATGTCTGCTCTGCCATTAAAATTCTGGGGATTATTTTCAACAGCTCGCAGTTAAAGATCAAAGTCACATATATAAACTCCTGCCATGTGTCCTTAGCAATTTGTTCTCTTCTCCACTCCTGATCCAGTCCAAAGAAAATTTATATAAGATCCATTCAACCTCGGTCAAGAGTGTAGGGTGTAAAAGAAATTGTAGAACCCTTTGTTGAGCATAAATCATTGGCTCCCCTCTCTCCCTCAGTAACAGATAACATCAAAACACCTGCCCATGATTCTTTCATTTTACAGGGGTGGTCAAGAGAGAAAAAGACCATTTAGGAACCATCAAAACAAACATTGCTTTGCCTCCCCTTCCATTCTGGCTATTGTAAGTATTTTTGCGCTTGTTGAAAATCATTGAAATACCTTCATGGCTCAAATCCAGTCCTTTGGGCAGCTGATTAATTGCAGCCCTTCATCATATGCCATTTCAGGAGCGTCCCATAATCAACACCAATATTCCAAATTCATGAGGAACCGATCACAAATCATGCCTGGGACGATTCGTAAATGGCAGGGACACAGTTCCCAGGTCGTGTCTGTACTGCCTTTCTAGATACGAGCTTAAGCAACACCACGGGATACTGTGCACTCCCCAGAACCCCCTGAAGAGCGTTGCCAGGAATTTTACCTCATAACTCCTGGCTTTCTCCCACCCGAACAGCTCCCCAGTCCTGAAGTGCTGAAGATCTCAACAGACATATATTGTGACATCAGCCAGAAACTGGACTGCAATATCTCAAGGACTGCCTCTCACATATTAACTGACCCTGACCCAGCGATCACCATCTGAAGCTCTACTTTGTGTGCCCCCTCAAAAAGAGATCTGGTGTGTGGCAACATGAGAATGGGCCTTTTCTGCAGTGTCTCTCCATTTATGAAATGTTCTCCCCAGGGAGGCTTGCCTGGCACAATCATATCTTTAGGCACCAGGCAAAAACTTTCCTCTATTACCAGGCCGTTAGTCCTTAACTATCTGTGAAGTGGGAGGAGTGTTAATGTATTTCTTTTTTCGTATAGACTTTAATGTATCTACTGTATGTGTGGTGTTTGTTTGTTTGTTTGTTTGGTTGGTTGGTTGGTTGGTTGGTTGGTTCTAGATCGCTTTGGGTTGTCCTGGGCAAGATAAAGCAAATAACAAATTTAATAAAGAATAAAAATAACAACAAATGGAGAAGCGTCGGGGTTTCTAGGGGATGATTTCCTCTGTGTCATGTATTTTCAATGACAGCTCCCTGGTAATGGCAGATATTCTCCTTTAAAGCAGCAGGTCACATTTAGTCCTATATTCTCGCCATATAAAATTCTGTGATCTCCGTGGCTCCTTGGCGGCTCAAACCAACAGGCTTGTTTGGCTCAGGAGAAGTGCTTATGAACCAGCCCGGGAATGCTGCAGATTCCAAGCTGTACGTCTCTTTGCCACCAGGCTTTCTAAAGAAAGTGGAGCTCCTGAATTCGTTCACCTCATTGTACATTTCCTTAATATTTCCAGGCTAAAAGAAAACAGAAACGCAAAGACTTGGGTAGAAAGAAAAGTTGCATTGCATCATTTGCAGTTGCTTGAGAGAAAGCAAATGTTTGTGGGAGGGAAGGGGAGGATCCTGAAAATATGGGATTATTTTTAAATACCCTAAAAATAGCTTTTTAAAAATATATTATTGTTTTTAAACTTTTTAATATGGTTGCACTTTATTTTTAATTGTATTTTTCTATTGCTTCATTGTTTGCCACCCTGGGCTCCTTTGGATGAAAGGCAATGTAGAACTTTAATTGATAAAAGCAACAACAGTGCCTACTAGAATGCATTCATTCATCTAAACGTGTAAGTTTTTGTTTTAATGGGGATAATAATAATAATAATAATAATAATAATAATAATAATTTATTATTTATACCCCATCCAATCCATCTGGCTGAGTTTCCCCAGCCACACTGGACAGCTCCCAAACTAGTGTTAAAAACAATACAGCATTAAATATTAAAAACTTCCCTAAACAGGGCTGCTTTCAGATGTCTTAAAAATAGGATAGCTGCTTATTTCCTGGACATCTGATGGGAGGGTGTTCCACAGGGCGGGCGCCACTACTGAGAAGGCCCTCTATCTGGTTCCCTGTAACTTGGCTTCTTGCAGTGAGGGAACCGCCAGAAGGCCCTTGAAGCTGGACCTCAGTGTCTGGGCAGAACGATGGAGGTGGAGATGCTCCTTCAAGTATACTGGACCAAGGCACATCACTCTTAGCAGTCCCCCACCCCATTCACAGTGGCTCCTCAGAGAATAGGAGGGACTGCTGGTCTCCTCCCACCCCTAGGGAGAAAAGGGAAGGGCCTGCCCTCTGGGCCCCATTCAGAGTGAGCCAAAGCAGGCCCTTTCCCACCCATGATGCCCTTTGATTCCCAGTTCAACCATTGAGTAAGGTTGGTTTGATTCCTCGCTTTGTTCCTAAGATAGATCTTCCCACCTTCTTCCGTGGCAGGGGGCACCGTTTTGTGGTTCGCCGCAGGTACTAAAATGATTGGATCAGCCCTGGACAAAACTCACCACTGCCTTTAGTTGAGGAGACCCTCCTCCAGATTCCACACAGGACAGGACACGTCCATTGAAGCCAATAAAGATTACATTTCCCGTAATACCTCTGTTGGGGTATATGTCAAATACTACCTCTAGAGACAAAAAAGAAAACAGGGACAGTACCGTGAGAGGGAGTAAATCATGCATTCTTATTTGGTACAGGAATTTTGTAGGAGAAGCCAAAATGGAAGGAAGGTTTTCAATTGGATGGGAAACTACTGATGATCCCCTCAAAATCAAATATGTAGACACGTGTCCAGTTTTCATGAGTTTCTTTTTTTAAAAAAATATATTTATTAAAGTTTTCAAGTTTAATACAATAGAAAAAAGAATCAAAAAGGAAAAAGCAAAAAAGTTTTAAAACACATAAAGTTCACAATACTTATTTTTCAATTACATATTTCCCTGACCTCCTCATACCTCCCCTTCTTGTATTCCAATTCAAATTGTTAGTTCAGCAAATCCTTATCCATAATTTTTAACCTATTTCTATACTTAATTTAACATATTATTATTTTACTTTTTCTCTTTCATCCATTTCCTCAATTTATTTTTGCTAACCTTATTTTCATCAGTTTTCATGAGTTTCTGCTACATAGTGCCGGTAGTTTGCATAGACCCACAGATAATCCCATCTCCTGTTTGTAATTTTTCCACTTCTTGTGGCAGAAGTGGGGAGCTCCTTTTGGCCTGCAGTCCTCAATCCCTTCTGGGCAACATTCCAAGGGCCACATGCCACTGCTGGGCAGGGCCAGATGCAAAAGCAGGTGGAGCAACAAATGCAGTTTACACAAACTCACTCTATGACCTGGGAGACCAGGGTTCGAATATCCACTCAGCTTAAGCTCACAGGGTGGCCTTGGGCCAGTCATTGAATCTCAACCTAACCTACTTCACAGGGTTGTTGTGAGGAAAAAATACAGAGGAAGAGAACTGCATATCTCATTCTCCCATTTCCTTTCTAGTTTTGCAGTGGTTCTCATGAAATCCACAGAAGTCACGGAGCACCATTTCTAGCTATTGTTAAAGGAGATGTGGTTGAATCAGATACCTTCCTGACAATGCTATTTTTCTAGAAAAATTGCTGCCGGAACTCACCATGAACACTGTTATGTACTGAGTTGAATAGGATCCAAAATGCAGCAGTCTGATTGGTCCTAGAACAATAGGATTCAGAATGCAGCAGTCTGATTGGTCCACAGGAGCCACCCAATCCAGCTCCAGGTGGAAGTGAATCCACAACCGGATTGGCCTACAGGAGAATCCCGGAATTAGCCAATCACATGGGGCCCATTGTGTAAATAATGTATATAAAGGAGACATCCTGGGGGAACTTCCATTCCTCCTCACCACTATGAGCTGAATAAAGAGCATGAAATCCACTCTCGACTCCGAGTATATTTCAAACACTTCCCTTGTTTTCTTATAATGGCAATGGTGCTGGAACTAAGTTCCGGTGAGTTCTGGATGATAAAAAACCCTGTTTCCTGATTCCTGGCTACTCAGCTCCAGAATGTAAACAAGTGTTCAGTCAGTAACGGCAGGACCAGCAAGGTGCAAAGGAATCATAAGAACTAATACCTGATGCGTTGGAATTTGGTGGGGATGCTATCAGATGGTCATTTTGCAGGACGAGGATCTTGTGGTTGATGTCTGTAAGTCTGCAGCGCCAGGGATACTCTAATGCTGGACGAACGCCCCCGGAAGGAACTGGGGAACACATTAGGATGGAAATATATAATGTACCCAAAAACACATCCATATGCAAGAAAAAATGGGGAGTAATCTAAAGAAGGAACAAGCAATACTTAGAAATAATCACATTTTTGCATGACATGGCAACTGCCCTGTTTGGCATCAATTGTGCAGAGTTAGAGTATTGTGCCTACAGTTGGTTAAACAAGTTCCTAGTTTTACTTTTATATGCCTGTTGTCTTTGTCCATGGAGTTTTCTTGGCAGGGATACTGGAGTAGCTTGCCAGTTCCTGCTCCAGGTGGATCACGTTTAGTCAAAACTCTCCACTATGACCTGTCCATCTTGGGTGGCCCTGCACGGCATAGCTCATAGCTCCTCTGAGTTATTCAAGCCCCTTCGCCATGTCAAGGCAGTGATCCATGAAGGAGGAAATCTATCAATTCTTAAGGAAATAGGTAAGCCCTGAGTGCTCACTGGAAGCACAGATCCTGAAGCTGAGGCTCCAATACTTTGGCCACATCATGAGAAGGGAAGACTCCCTGGAAAAGACCCCGATGTTGGGAAAGATGGAGGGCACAAGGAGAAGGGGACGACAGAAGACGAGATGGTTGGGCAGTGTACTTGAAGCTACCAGCATGAGTTTGACCAAACTGTGGGAGGCAGTGGAAGACAGGAGTGCCTGGCGTGCTCTGGTCCATGGGGTCACGAAGAGTCGGACACGACTAAATGACTAAACAACTACAACAAAGTTTCACTTTGTTCAACCAGTGCTAAAACCACAGGTAAGTATACTGCCAACATGAAAAATTAGATGCATCCTTCACTGACAATGCTTTAGGCTGCAATCCATGTCATTTGCCATAACATGTTATGGACATGGCTCCCAACAAGCAACCTAGGCACTGGTGGCGAGATATATTGTCATTTCTTTGCCCTTTTCCTTCAACACTGCTATAGCAGCTGTGGGTCAAAGAGCTTGTGCAGCCTTAGGGAACCTGAAAAGCCACTTGGGATGAGCAAGTGATGGACTCATCAAGAAGGAACCAAGCAACCCAGACTACCCAACAAGAAACACCAAACCCAGCAAGCAGCCACCCTGAAGGTTTGCCAAGACCTCATGCTCACATATTGTCCCTGGCTGAAAAGAACATTGTAGGAGCATGGGACTCCAGGTGTTTAGGGCCTTTATCAATGCTTCCTAGAGAAGCGGCTTGATGTTCATTCTATACCAGAGGTCAGCAACCTAAGGCCCGCGGGCCGGTCCTGGCCCGAATGGGTTCTGGATCCGGCCCGCAGATGGTCCAGAAATTGCTGCATGGTTCTGATTCATATCGTTTGGGCTGCGCCATTTTTTCTCCGGAAATCGCTGTGGCGCTTGGCGCCACAGACATGCACAGACGCGTTTTCCAGCATTGCGCTGCACCAGTCTGGTCCGCAGAGTGATCCAGCCCATGCCCAGTAAGCCTTGCTGACCTCTGTTCTGCACCCAACAGCTTTAGAGCTGTCCATGGTGCTGGTCTTTGACTGGCTCCCTATTTTCTCTCTTGCCTTAGCTGTTGGATTTCTGGCTTTGAGTCACCTCCCACTGCTTGTATATTTAATTCCGTTCCTCCTGATTAATGGAAAGCAATCAATCAAACTGACCCAGCCAACTGATACGTATTCTGCATTTCAATAGCACTAACCTGGATGGAAAACTGCACACACTGGTTTCTGCAGAGGAGATCAGTTACCTCACTCTGTAGGTATGCTTGTCATTTCCCTTTTGGAAACAAGCTCTGATGAGGCTTGCCTCCAACTCTGTCCCTGCCCTCATCCACCATGGGATGGGAGGCCTAAGATTCAGGGCAGCATCAAATGGGAGAAGATAATATATATTAGAAGAAACCACACCAAACCTTCAAACAGTGGTGGATGGTGTCCACTGGGAATGGTGGGGTGGAATGAAGAAAGACCCACATTAGTCAGAGCCAATGGCAGGCAGAGCAAACCAATTCAGGTTTGGCCCCCATCCTCCTCCCTGCTGAGTTCTCCGGGTATTGCTGAGGCTAAGGAGAAGCTGACAGCCAGCGCTATAGTATTTTTTTGTATTATTAAAATCGAAATTTATTACCCACCCTTCACCAGCAGGTCCCAGAGTGGGTTATAACCATTTAAAAGTCAGAATTAAAAACAATTAGAGTCACAGGAATAAGTTGGGTCCTGAAAACACACATCTCAGGCATCAAAGCACAGGATAAAGAGGTCATCTTCAGCATTTAGCAGCCATGTTGCTTTAGCAGTCAGCCTGGTTGCCCTAGTCCTGATAAACCTTAGCCTCTGTGCTTTAGACTGGCAGGCCAGGGTTATATCCAAACATAGGACTGTATGTGGTCAACCAAATACTGTATGGAATCTGTACTCTAAGGCAGGCCCAGGCAGATGTGGAGGAGGAATGAGAACATAATCAGAAAACAATGAAAAGCTCAGTTAGAGCCATGCCCAGAGAAGAATTCCTGTTATTTCTTTTGAGATAGTGACAGATTCCTGTTCCTGGAACAGGCCTTCGTGTATCCATTAACAATTTTTGGACAGAAGTTGGATTCACATGGCTAAGTTTTTAATTCTTTTAAGCTGCAGCCCGTTTTTATTTATTTGCATTTTACATTGCACTGTGCTGTTTTATTATTCCTTTAGATCGCCAACCTGGTGCTTCTCAGATGATTTGGTCTGTAGCTCCTATCAATCCCATGCAGAGTGACTGTGCTAGCTTAGCTTGATAGAAGCTGTAACAGCTCAAAATAGATGGAGAGCACCAGGTTGGAGAAGCCTGTCTTAGTTATATTAGACTTGTTGTTGTTATGTAAGTTGCCCTGGGAATGCTGACTGACAGAGAAATTACCTTTGCCATCTGTTTGAATCTTAGTGCTGAAATTCTGACAGTTTGAGATTCAAAGTTTTTATTATTGTTCCTGTATTTCTTTTGCAAATACCGCTTGCCTGTAAGAACAAAACCTCTCAGTGGTTTACAGGTTATATAAAAATTTTCAATGAAAACAGTTTAAACAAAAAAGTAAAACTATACAAAAGGCCATTAAAATTGTAGAGCAGACAGAAAAGAGATTATAAAACACATCAACACCTAGGGGTCTGGACAAAAATGTTTTAAGCATGTCTCCAAAAGGGCACAGTGAAGCTGCCTGCATGATATCAATAGGCAGGGAGTTCCAAGGTGTGGGTACTGGCTGCAACATTAAAAGACTGATTTCTTACAAGTGTGAAATCTTTAACAATGCCCATTCCAAACCAGGGGGCAGTTCAGATCTCTGAGAAGAGGTGCTGTATGCTGACAAGGTCTCATTCTTGTCAACAACTGTGCTGAAGCGTTCTTCACTAATTACAGGTCCCTGACCAAGCACAGGGGAATCCCCATACAGAGAGCATTGCCTCTTGAAGCCAAGAAAGAAAGAAAGAAAGAAAGAAAGAAAGAAAGAAAGAAAGAAAGAAAGAAAGAAAGAAAGAAAGAAAGAGTGGCTTCTCTCTATACAGTATACATATTAATGTAGTGTAATTTTGAAGCCACTTCTGATTCTTTTCTTTTCTCATTATCTAGCCTCCAATGATTTTCAGAAAGCTATCTGCAGATTTGGGAACATCGCCTTGGAAAACAAATAGAAAAGTAAAGAATTTTGTTTCTTTATATGTAAAGAAATGTGCCAATTCCTTCTTCTTGTGGGTGTACAAACCTTCATCTCCTCCTTCTTTCTCCATTCCTTCTTGAAGATTGGCTGACATTCAGGATATTTGTCACCTCTTCAGCAGTTACAGCTGTTGAAACAGAGAGTGATAAGCTACAGAGGACATCTTAAGGCACCAGGCATGTCCAAAGGCCATTTTGGGGACCTAATCCAGCCCACTGGTTGGTTTAATCCGGCCCCTGTGGCAGTTTATTTCCTGGGGTAAAATCTTTTTAAAAACTTAACAACTTCAACCCTAAAAAAAGGTTAACACATTTGGTTGGCCCTTTGGTTGGCCCTCAAAGCCCTTCACTTCATCAAATCTGGCCCTCTTTGAAAAAAGTTTGGACACTACTGTAAGCATTCTGAACAAAAGCAGTGGTGCACTGACTGTCACTTGAGCTATACTGCAGCCTCACCTTAAGCAACAAGGGGGATGGGTCATTACTGGAAGAGTACGGAGTCAATGGCCTCATCGAGGCAGAAACCAACAAGAGAAACAATGAATATGTTATTTTCACCAAAACGTGCACTTTTGTGGACACTTTACTCCAATATGTGCAATTTTTTCCCACATTACTTGACTGGATAACTGCACTGCAAAATCTGGACAAGTGTAAATTTCAACAGGTTGCTGCGTTTCAGTTTGTGCGTTGTTTTGGAAAGCACAATTTTGATAGGTTCGCCTTTGAATGAAAACTGAATCAAATTTCTGTCCCATCCTCAGTTTCCCTCACCTAGAGTAAAGAGAAAGCCTGGCAGGGCCCATCCTAGCTGCAGGAGGACCTGGCAAGACCTGCAGTGGCCATGCAAAAGCCCAGCAGCTCCTCCTTGAAAATTCGGGGGTCCTCAGCCCCTCTTGGAAGACACCCCAATATAGCATCTCTCCCAAGTTTTTAAATTTAAAGTAGCCATGGAGCTCTACAATTTTGTTCAAAGTAGTGGCTCTGGGGAAGAGAGGACTTCTCTTTTTTTACCCTTTCACTCCCCCTGCCATTTTCTGAATCAAAATTCCCCAAACACTATAACCATCAGATAAAAACATAGTACCTCCCCCATCTCTTCCACTATGGAGCTAACAGCAGCTTTGTAAGGACTGGAAGAGGACACAGACAGACCTTCCCTTTCCATTATATAAAAACAAACTGTACAGGCTGGATTATAATAAATGCATAACCAACCATACAGCAAACGAAAAATAGAAAAATGAAAAAAATAAAGGAGGGATGCATGCAGAATCTTAACAAACAGCAAACCATACCAGGTCACAGGAGCTGTTAAACTAAACCATCACAGTTCCTTGGGATTCTTAGTCTGTCTCTTAAGTGGCTATAATGATAGGGAAATCATTCAAGGGAAGAGCTAGACCAGGGATTACCAGCATTGCATTGATGACTGCAATGGGGCCTTTGAGGCCTTTCGCTGGCACCCACAAAGCCTCTGGGAGCCCCTGGCTGCTCCCTTAGTCCTGGGACGGTAAGCGTGGTTAGTTTTTTCTTCCCTTATAAATTTCTATAGTGCCCCAGGTTCCCACATCCACTTTCAGCTGTGTGTACTTTAAAAGGCTCAGAATAATTCCCAGATCCCTGTGAAGTGTGTATGTGCACACATTCTCCTTTTGTTCAAGGGAGTGATTTGGGGGAGAAGAGAGATAAGTGACAGGCGAGGGAGGGGGACCTCCCACAGCACTCACTCAAAATTCGAAGTGTGCCCACAGGACTTAAAATATTGGTGATCCCTGAGCTATACACAGCTTTCCTGCCTCACAGGTGGTTTAGCCCTAACAGGGGAACAAAGCAGCTCAAGAAAAGAAAGCGTAGAGAGACAGTTGTGGAGATGGTACCTGCACTGATGTAGAGCAGTCTTGTGCTGTGGGACGGAGGTTCCTTCTCTGTGCTCCTCCAATGGTCCTTACAAAACTCTTTATAGCAGCCCACAGACACTGGTGGGTGTGATTTACATATTCAAGGGTAATTTGAGTTGAGCCTTATTACTGGCAGATGTTTACAGAAGATGCCAATCTCACGACACTTTAAAGGGCCTTGTCGATGGCGGTGCCTGCCCTGTGGAATGCCCTCCCATCAGATGTCAAGGAAATAAACAACTTCCTGCAGCCAATCCGAAGCCGCGCCAGTGTAGGCACCTGCCCAGAAGCCGTGCCAGCATCATGGAAGTCAGTCCCCTTGTGATGTGGTGTCCGCAGCGTGCAGGGGCTGACCGAGCGGGTGGCAGGGTCCACGGGCCGGATTTACGAGCTGAGGGGGCCACATTCAGCCCCCAGACGTAGTTTGCCGACCCCTGTTCTAAGACATTCCAGGTTTGAGCTGTAAGTAATTGAATGACAGGGTCTCTGATGTGATTGCAGCTACCCTGAACCCAGATTACCTGTGTCTAAGTTCTTGTGAAACAGGATTTCCGTTTTGAAGGAAATCTCTAAGGCAAAAATAACCCTGCATCTCACATTAAAATATTAATTTTCTCAGCTGGGCACAATGCACCATTGGGGGGGCAGGAGGGGTCAAGAGGGAGTAAATTCCACCAGAGCTGGGGTTGAATTGGACAGCAGGAGACTGGAATTCCTGGATCCTACAGAGGTGCTATGGGACGCGGGTGGCGCTGTGGGTAAAACCTCAGCGCCTAGGACTTGCCGATCGAAAGGTCGGCAGTTTGAATCCCTGCAGCGGGGTGCTCTCCCGTTGTTCGGTCCCAGCACCTGCCAACCTAGCAGTTCGAAAGCACACCAGTGCAAGTAGATAAATAGGTACCGCTCCGGCGGGAAGGTAAACGGCGTTCCGTGTGCTGCGCTGGCTCACCAGATGCAGCTTTGTCATGCTGTCCACGTGACCCGGAAGTGTCTCCAGACAGCGCTGGCTCCTGGCCTATAGAGTGAGATGAGCGCACAACCCTAGAGTCTGGCAAGACTGGCCCGAACGGGCAGGGGTACCTTTACCTTTACCTTTACCTTTTAAAGAGGTGCTATTTCACCCCTTTCTTTCAGTGCACATTCTTCCTCATTTTCCAACCCATGCAAATGCTGTATTTTGCCCTTCCTTTCATTCTACCAACCGAAATGCCTCTTTCTTGTGGTGGGTTTGCCTGAGATCAGGTACAAGGCAGTCCAAAGGCAAAATGTGAAAACTTTGCAAAGAGGCTTAGGCATGTCTCCCACAGTGCAGGAGGCGAAGTCCAGGAAGACTCTACTGCTGAGTGTTTTCATTAAAAGGACTTCAATAAGCCTTATTTCTCACATTCAGTAGGTGGTCATTGCTTTCTCGTTCCTTTTGCTGCTTTGATGGTCAGTACTCACTGCCAGCACCCGGCAACCAACCTGCAAGGATCCCATGCTCCATTTAACAGATGACAACAATGTGGGAATCACTCCTTTCATGTTCAAATAAATCATTCCTTTCATGTTCAAATAAATCTATCAAGCATTCTCAAAACTGAACTTGGCACTGACCACACCTAAAGTTGTTCCTGGTAATACTAGCTCAAGTCCCACTTGGAATGCAAAGTTAAGATTACTCATAAACAACTTCCTGAATATTAAAATTCCTTTGATTACAACACTGTTCCTTTTTCTCTTCAGCATCTGAGTACTACATTGCTGATGCAGCACTAGTCAAAGCCAAGTTGAGGCTGATGTAATATGCATTCAGCTTAGTAACTTTACTAAACTCAAAATCAGTGCCTGAGCTCTGGCATATTTATTATTTAATTTTAAAACAAAAATCACATAAAAATTAACTAGGGTAAAGGTAAAGGGACCCCTGATCATTAGGTCCAGTCGTGACTGACTTCGGGGTTGCAGCGCTCGTCTCACTTTATCGGCCGAGGAAGCCGGCGTACATGTGGCCAGCATGACTAAGCTGCTTCTGGCGAAGCAGAGCAGCGCACAGAAATGCCATTTACCTACCCGCTGGAGCAGTACCTATTTATCTACTTGCACTTTGACATGCTTTTGAACTGCTAGGTTGGCAGGAGCAGGGACCAAGCAACGGGAGCTCACCCCGTCGCAGGGATTTGAACCGCTGACCTTCTGATCGGCAAGTCCTAGGCTCTGTGGTTTAACCCACAGCACCACCTGCATCTCCTTAAAAAGAAATAATTAACTATTTAACTCCTATTTACAGAATTGCATTTCATTCCTCTTTTTGTGCACTTTAGCTTCCTATCTGACTCCCAAATTTTGGGTGAGAAATAAAGAGGCAAGTTGCAGGTTATAGGGTAAACTGTGATCACTGTATTAACCACAACTTAAGTGTGTAAGGAACACTGAGACCCAAGAGCTTATCAAAACTTCATAAGGGAAATCAGACAATCTGATTCCAATTCTCTCTCTGCCTCCTAAGCCTGTCTTGCATGGGCAAGCCTAAACTGCAGGGAATAAACCTGGACATTACCCTCTATTTAAAGTGAGGAGAGAGGTTTTCCTGAAACACCCCACCCTCCAAGATACATATTCCAGAGTGTGTGACAAAGGTCAGTGGTCCATAACCTGCCCCACAAGGTTGCAAAGTCCTCTGTGCAAGTCTCTGGAATCAATATTCACCTGAAAAGTGCTTGAAGGAGGGTTATTAGTTTGTTTTGGTTTTGTTCTTTATTCTTATGTAATTTTTGTTTTGGTTTTATCCTGTATTTTTATGCTGCGAACCACCCTGAGCTCTACAGATGAAGGGCAGTATACAAATTTAATTAATAGTAATAATTATAGGCACCAATTCTGTCCACTTGCTTCCCCATTTCCCCACACTTAGGTAAGGGTAAAGGTAAAGGTAAAGGACCCCTGACAGTTAAGTCCAGTCACATACGACTCTGGGGTTGCAGCGCTCTTCTCTCTTTACTGGCCAAGGGAGCCAGTGTTTTGTCTGCAGTTTTTCCAGGTCATGTGGCCAGCATGACGAAGCTGCTTCTGGCGCAACAGAACACCAAAACCAGAGCAGCACACGGAAATGCCATGTACCTTCCCGCCAGAGTGCTACCTATTTATCTACTTGCACTTTTTTGGTGTGCTTTTGAACTGCTAGGTTGGCAGGAGTAGGGACCGAGCAACGGGAGCTCACCCCATCGCAGGGATTCGAACCGCCAACCTTCTGATCAAGAAGCCCAAGGGGCTCCATGGTTTAGACCACAACACCACCCACGTCCCTATTTCCCCACACTTATGTACCTGCAAAGCAACCAGCAGCCAGTCAAGCCAATCAACCTAATTATTCAGCACCCAAAGCTCATTGCTCCAGGCTTGTAATACAGTATTTCCTTTCACCAGCCAGTTGCAGAAAGGAACAAAGAAGCCCTGCTCAGTTCCAACTATGACGACTAGCTAATCTTTCACTGCTTACAGGGCAAGCAGGTTGGGTGCTGCTATGTCTTGTCTTCAGGAAAGGAGGAGGAATAGATGGGGAATAAGACTTTTTATAGCCTTTGTCCACTCCTCCTCCCTGATGACAAATGCCAGTGACATCAGAGGTAGCGGCTTCTTGCCTCTCCCTCTGCAAAAGTGCTCCCACTCAGATCCATTTTGGGACAGTGAGGTGGGAACATAAAATGTCTTCTTTTCCCTTAATAATGAATTCTCTCCCCCTATATATTGAATAACTTTGTCCTAGCTGAGAAGACTCTTGAGAGTCCCATGGACTGCAAGAAGATCAAACCTATCCATTCTGAAGGAAATCAGCCCTGAGTGCTCACTGGAAGGACAGATCCTGAAGCTGAGGCTCCAATATTTTGGCCACCTCATGAGAAGAGAAGACTCCCTGGAAAAGACCCTGATGTTGGGAAAGATGGAGGGCACAAGGAGAAGGGGACGATAGAGGATGAGATGGTCGGACAGTGTTCTCGAAGCTACCAACTTGAATTTGACCAAGCTGCGGGAGGCAGTGGAAGACAGGAGTGCCTGGCGTACTCTTGTCCATGGGGTCATGAAGAGTCAGACATGACTAAACAACTAAACAACAACAAAGCTGAGAAGATTGTTTCTATAATTCTTCATCTCTCTTTTCAAACTGACCATTTAATGATTTCCATTTGATCATATATCTTTTGTAATGTTGGGTCTTTTCCATGATTTTGCAAATGCTATTCATGCCACTGTAACAATGTGTAAGATTGGGATTTGTTTCTCTATGGGCACACAGTTCTTTACAAAAATCATTAAAGACACACCACTGGGTCTAGCTCCATTTTCCACAGAAATATTTCACTGATTATTCCCACTACTATCTTCCAATATCTAGCTACCTTTTTGTACTCATATATCCATTTGGTAACTGACAGATCCCATATTTTCCCTCTTGTACAATTTTCCCCTCATTGTAAGATGCCACTGTGTACTCAACTTGAGACAATTTTCTGAGGGCTACTAAAAAAGCACAAGCATCTTCTAAAGAAACCCTTCATCTGACACATTTCTCTGCACATCTCTACAGAACACCTTGTTTACTAGTTCATGAAACTTCTGATTGCTCCTGATGTGTTGGTTGTTGTTTTTCATAAAATGCAGCTGATCGGGCTGTAAAGTTGATAGCATCAGCAATGGATGGGGGGTTATTAATTGCTTTCCTAAACTGTCCACATAGTGCTGCAATGGACTTCATTTTGCTATACCCCAAATATATCAGATTCCAGCTTTCAGTTCCCCTTAAAAACAATAGTTCCGATGTATGCTGATTAATTATTTTATTTCAAAATAAAACAGAGTATTTGCAGACCCATCTTGCTTACTCAAACCAACAGGTTGGTTTGGCTCAGGTGAAGTGCTTATGAACCAATCTGGGAACTCTGCAGACTGAAAAGAGCATTTCTCTCCATTGCCCTCAGTTTTGCTGTAGAAGGTGAAGCTCTTGAATTCCTCATTTTTTTCATAAAGCTGATGAATTTTTCTCTCCTAAGAAAACATGAAAACTCAGACAGATAAGTTACATGGTATTAATAGGACAGCATGGTTTCTGGATTAACAACAAATAGTCCATTTCAAAGCTTGTGTTCCATGCCAACAGTTTCTATTATCGGGGTTTTTTTTCTGTGTTCTATACTACTTCATTATTTTTTAAAAAATGGGGAAATATCAGAAACCGGTAATTAAAGTTCATTCTATTCCACAGGATATAAAAGCAAACTAATTAAAGGTCAATTTGGAACTAATTACCCAACAGTGTTGACAGGACATAATGAAGCAGGCAGAAACAACAAACATAGGAACCTTTTAATTAAAGGCACAATAGCCCCTAAAATCCTGAATTATGCTTTGCCTCTCCACACTGGATATGCTAGCACAACAATCACATTCTGTCACAAAAAAGACTGCCACCAAAAATGGAAACAGGAAGAACTACCGACGCTTGAAGAATGGAGAATGAAACTGACGGACTATGCAGAACTGGACAAACTAACAGGGAAGATTAGATATCTGCAAGACCATAAGTTCATCGAGGACTGGGGGAAATTTGTAGATTATCTGGAGAGTATATGTGATGAACAGATAACGCTTGTGGGTTTTCAAGAAGCTCTGTGAAAGTATAAGGAATATTGTAAAAAAGAAAATAAGATTGGGAGGGTACATTAAAAGGCAATAACAAAATTAGGAAATGCGTAACTAAAAAATAAAAATGGAAGATTGGCAGAGAAGCTGATGGAAGTCTAAAAGAAAAAATGTGTGATAAATTTGGATGTGGTTATATATATTTGTATTTGAAAAATTAATAAAAATTATTTAAAAAAACAACAAAAAAGACTGCCACCAATCATGTCTGGGGGAGGAATAGGAAGGATATATAGAATGCAGTGTAATCTACTGTTGTACTATCATACCTCGGATTAAAGATGCTTTGGGTTAAATGTTTTCAGGTTGCGTCCCGTGGCAACCCAGAAGTACCAGAAAGGGTTACTTCTGGGTTTCGCTGCTCGTGCATGTGCAAAATGACATCATGCACATGCGCAGAAGCAGCAAATCACGACCCACACAGATGCGGGTTGCGTTCTGCTCAGGTTGTGAACGGGGCTCCAGAATGGATCCTGTTCGCAAGCAGAGGTACCACTATATATAAAACACTGTAATGTGCATCCATGTAAGCATTCTCTGTAAAAAGGGGGCAAACAAAGTGTGGAAAAGTATCCCTGGGTCTCAGTATTCCTCCTCTGTAAGCAAAGACTATGAGTGATCTTGGTACAGAATACCAGGTCTGTGTTTAGCACAGAATATACATAACCGTAATCATAGAGGACAAACAGATATGACATGGGTGATTCCCTTTGTATAAGGGCTGCCTGACTATTGAGAGAGGGGTTCAAAGATCTACTGACAAGGACTGCACCTTTAATCCCAACTCTATAAGTACTATTAAAAAGATAGAAACTAGAGTTTTATTTTTCCAAAGCCCAGTCGCAGACTTTAACAAAACCATGTGAGATGCTCTTATTAGGTTAATAACCATGCAGAGTGTGTAGATAGGATGAATTGCAAAAAAAAACAACACACACCACACAACCCATCTTAGATATAAGTGGTTCAGGTAATATCCAACCAGATATTACTTAGAAGATAGTTTCATCTTCCTAATGCTTTGAACTTACATTAGATAAGAACTAGCCTGTTCAGACCAGTTGAACTATTGAAAAAAGGGGAGTTAAACTGTAAACATAGATTGGAGATAAAACAAAAGGATATTTGTCTATTCAAGCTAGGGTTCTCAACAGAGGTCGAGGAGTGTCATAAACTTTAGAATGGTGCTCTTGACATGCATTGGAATAGAGTCACTATCTTCATGACAAGATAATCTTTTAGGATTACAATCCATAGGATTGTAGAGTTGGAAGGGACCATGAGGTCATCCAATCCAACCCCCTGCAATGCAGGAATCTTTTGCCAATGTGGGGCTTGAACCCACAACCCTGAAATTAAGAGTCTCATGCTCTACCAACTGAGCTCTCTCAGGACAGAGTGGATTCAACAACTGAAACTGAACTACAACTACACCTGAAACTCACCTCTAACTTTAGCTGAGGTTGACCTTCACCAGACTTCACACAGAACAGGGTGTAGCTCTTATCTCTGAGGCCAATAAATATGGGTCGCTTTTTTTCTTCTAGAGAGTGGTTTGGGAGTACAACCATTAACTCATCTGGAGAACAACAGAGAAACAGGTTAAATGGTACAAGAGATAGTGAAAATCATCTTTCAGTAGTGCTAGAGTTTTGGATAAGAAGATACTAATTGGAAGGTGGTGGTGGCGGCGGTTGTTCTTGTTGTTACAAAAATTCATATCCCATCTTTCATCTTTCATAGAGTTCAAGGTGGTGTACATGGTCCTCACCCTCCTCATTTCATCCCTGCAATAACCCTGTGAGGCAGATTAGGCTGAGAGATAGTGACTGTCCCATGGTTAACCAGTGAGCTTCATGGCTCAGTGGAGATTTCAGCTTTGGTCTCCAAGGTCCTAGCCTAACATTCTAGCCACTACACCATTTTGCTTAACTGTAAGATTTACTGGTGCTGATAGGGTCAATACACACAAATAGGAATCTTCATATATGGGGAGGAATCAGAGTGGGGTAGAAATGAAAGAAGGTAGATCAGAGCATGGTCCATTTATCAGCAATGGCAATAGTCATGCACCCTATAAAAAGAGTGGCAAACCCAACACCTCCATTACCCAAATCCCAAATTTACAAATGATTGAGAAATGCATACAGACGAGAAGAGCTTCAGCAGCTACCTGATGAATTGGAATTTTGTGGGGCTGCTATTAGTATGTTGTTCTGTAGGAAGAAGTAATTCTGGTTGATATCCCAAAATCTGAACAACCAGGGCTCCCTCTTCATGTGCACATTCTCTGTACTTGAGGGATGCAAAGGCCCTGGGAGAAAATATACATAGACAGACACATATTATACAAAAACATATAAGCCGAGAGATATCTGGAGGAGGAAATAACCAACTCGGTTGCCTCTGAACACCACCTTCTGTCAGTTGCCACATTTTTTATTTTTGTGCTACACCTGGAAATAATGTGCATGAGATATTTCACAGGTTGAGGCCACATACCGGTGGTCACTGGGACCAGAAGCAGAAGTGGGAAGAGAAATGATTGCAAATTTAACCTATGTACACTAGCCTACTTTATACACATGCTTCTCTTCATCCAGGTAGCCAAGAAAGCTATAATCAGAGTTCAAGGACACATTCCAGACCAGGGAGATACCCCAAGAAGGTGGGATTTGAGGCCAGTGGAGGGTGTGGCCTGGGAAGAGAGGGTGTGGCCTGGGGAGTGTTCCATGGACCATATCAAGAGGGCTGCTTGGCCATATTTGACCCCTGAGCCTAAGGTTCCCGTCTCTCTAATATATAGATGAGAAGATGAATGCTTTGGTTGGTGTGTCAAGATTCCCTTTTTATATCTACAGTGGTACCTCGGGTTAAGTACTTAATTAGTTCCGGAGGTCTGTACTTAAGCAGAAGCACCACTTTAGCTAATGGGGCCTCCCGCTGCTGCCACGCCACCAGAGCACGATTTCTGTTCTCATCCTGAAGCAAAGTTCTTAACCTGAAGCACTATTTCTGGGTTAGCGGAGTCTGTAACCTGAAGCGTATGTAACCCGAGGTACCACTGTATTTGCTTATTTTAAAGCCTTTCAAGAAACCACCTGTGCTGGATCTCAGCCTTAATATTACATTTCTCCAAAATGGTTGTGCCACCAAAGTTGTGCCTGCACAATTGCAGATATCCTCCAGATAATATAACCCTGTAGTTTCTTGATATGTTTTTCTCCAAACCAGCTTCAAGCCAAATGGAAGAAAAAGAATGACCTGGCTGTATTTTAACCTGTTAACACGTTCACAGCCAAACTGATGACCATATCCTATGAGGATACAATGGATATCTAAAGAAACCGGAGACTTTGACTGACTGCAAAGCAGCAACTGTACCAGCAGATGAAATTATATGATCGCCTGTTGAGTTTTTTCTTTCCTGGAGAAACCAGTTAAACAGCAAATCAGTTAAAACAGTTCAACAAGAGTACTTGGTATTCAGCCAGGTCAATCCCATTGGAACAAAGAAGGATAAACTATTGCCCAGTACTGTAGTTGCCTCGGCTGATGATTGTGCCTAGGGTGGGGAGAAGGTGGAGCCACATGGAAGCAGAGGAAGGTAACAAGTCAGAGGACAAAATCAAAGGCATGTAGAGACAATTCTGGAAGTCAGCAACATATAAGAAATGTCAGTGCACCCAACTATTCAGTACTGCAGACCCTAAATACAGTGGTACCTTGGGTTAAGTACTTAATTCGTTCTTAACCTGAAACTGTTCTTAACCTGAAGCACCACTTTAGCTAATGGGGCCTCCTGCTGCTCCCACGCTGCCGGAGCACAATTTCTGTTCTCATCCTGAAGCAAGGTAATATTTCTGTGTGAGTGGAGTCTGTAACCTGAAGCGTATGTAACCTGAAGCCTATGTAACCCGAGGTACCACTGTAGAGCCTCTTTTCCCAGTGAGATAATGTGGCTCTCTTAAAGCAGGAATAGGGAACCTGTGTGACCCACACAGTCCCTTCCTCCCAACTCTACAATTCTACAATTTATACAGTAAACACCTGTATCCCTCCAACACTGTCAGGTTACAGCTTCCTTAAGCCCTGATCCTTGGCCATGCTAGCTGGCACTGACGTGTGTCAAGAACCTAACAACATCTGGAGGGATGCAATTTCTCCACCTGTGTCTTCAAGGCATCACACTCTAGCCTGTCTCCAGGAGTCTTTTGACATTATCTCTGAAGACTTAGTATCTTATGGCAAGGAAGAAATGCCCCTAATTGTTTTGGTTGGAAGTTGCTGTGGCGATCACACAGGGTCCCCAGACGTTTCACCATCTATTGATCCCTGTGCCACCACTTTACTTCTCGCTGCCACCACCCAGGCCCTACCTGGGACAATACTGAATCCAGTCAGGGTTAAATTGGAACGTAAACTTCTGTTTATTTATTGCAGTTTAACAAGCGTGTGGTTTCATAAACAGTATCGGTCAATTACAGTCATGGGGTGCCTATCCAGACCTATAACTTCCGCTACCTGCTCTCACTCACTAAACCACCTCTCAGATATTTACTTGTCTTCCCAGTCCCTAACTGTTTCTGACTCAGCTTATTTCGCTACACTAACTCAACCTACCCACAGACTCTATCCCAATTCACTCCCACTCCAACCAACCACCCAACTCCCAACAAACTCTCTCCTCCGCCCCTCCCAGAGCTGGTTTTATAGTGCCTCTGACTCCACCCCCTGGGTCCTGATTGGGTAACCTGTTTAACTATTTCAACTCCAGCACTCTCATATGTTAACGTCACAGTTGCCAGAGGGGGACTTGTCCTCTCTTGGTTAGTATACCTATTGTGTGGGTAATACAAATAAAGCCCCTTTAAATGTAGTTGATTGAAATGAACATTCTAGAATCTGTAGAAATCAGAACATAAATTAGGTCATATTCATTTCTTTACAACTATGTGATACTTTGTTATCTATATTTAATATTACATATACACATAAGGAGCATTTATTATGATACCAAAGAGGATGCTCTGTTTAGTTGTTAGTTGTGTTTTACAGACCATAGAAATTATCCAGAATTTTCTGTAGGTGCTATTTCTTCAATATATTTTAACCTGTGTTGTAAACCACTCAGGGATTTGTTTAAATATAAATATTAAATTTTAAGCGCTCATTAATGGTTATATGGTTTAAATATTGATTATGAAATTTCAAACAACAAGAAGAAATTTTTACATTGGCTAAATAGGGATATATGCAGTTTGGGTCCTTTTCTAGGGTAACAAACAGAAAAGTAAGAAGTTGTTTTTCACCTGATATTGGCCCAAATGCAGTGAATAAATCTGCCATTTCCTGATCCCAAGTTTTCTTCCTCTTGGCTTCCACCTCGTACGGCTCACATTTCTGGGGTCCCACCTTATGGGGCTCATACTTCTGGGGTTCCATATCGACAGCGTCTCCCACTTTCTCCAGTGCTTTTATAGAATTGCTTGAACTTCAGGCTCTTGGATGCTTTTTCTGCAGGCACAGAAACAATCCTGAGAGGGAGCTACTAAAAGAGATCAATATCATAGGCTATGATTCCTGATGAGCAGAGACCTGACAGCATCCAAATCTCTCCAAAGAAAGGTGGCTGTGGAGCAGGTCCATTGATTCCCCTCTGCCAGGGATGTTGTTGGACTACAACTCCCATCAGCATGGCTAATTGGTCTGGGATGATGGAGGTTGTAGTCTACAATATTTGGAGGATCGCAGGCACCCCATCCCAGTCCTATGGCCTATGCTGCAGTCTCACCTTCGGGAAGCAAGAGTAATGGATTATTACTGGGGGGAAATATAGAGTGAATGGCCTCATTGCAAGCTGCCTTTTCCTGAATCGGACTATTGTCCCATCTAGCTCAGTTTTGTCTACATTGAGTGGCAGCAGCTCCCCTGAGGACCCCCAGGCCGGAGTCTCTTCCAGCCCTATCATACAGGCAGGCATGGAAAGAGGAACCCATGTGTGGCTGGATTTTTAAACAGTGGGGTCACATGCCCATGATATATTTAAAACACATTTATGCCATTGTAACAGTAATGGTTTGGCTTTCCCAAAGGAATCCTGAGAACAGTAGTTTACCCCTCACAGAGCTACAACTCCCAACACCCTTAACAAGTGTTCCTTTATTATTATTATTATTATTATTATTATTATTATTATTATTATTAGTTCCTTTATTATTATTATTAGTTCCATTATTATTATTATTATTATTATTATTATTATTATTATTATTATTAAAAAAGAGGGGGGGGAGACCCAGTGTGGTGTAGTGGTTTAGAGCAGTAGTCTCGTAATCTGGGGAACCGGGTTCGCGTCTCCGCTCCTCCACATGCAGCTGCTGGGTGACCTTGGGTCAGTCACACTTCTCTGAAGTCTCTCAGCCCCACGCACCTCACAGAGTGTTTGTTGTGGGGGGGGGGGAAGGGAAAGGAGAATGTTAGCTGCTTCGAGACTCCTTCGGGTAGTGATAAAGCGGGATTATTACTTTTTTATTAAAAAACAAATTTAAAAAACCAAACTATAGTTCCCAGGATTATTTGGGGAAAGGCTGTGCTTTAACTATTGCTTTCAATGTCCAATGTAGATGTGGCCTGTTCTCTGCTATAGAGCTAATAGCAGGTTTGCCAGGCCAGGGAAGAAATTTATTACGGAAACGCACAAGGTAGCTGACAGGGGTATAATCATAATAAACCAAAACTATTTTTTTTTAATGACAAGCTATCAATCAAGTGGGAAGGACCTGTGGTCCTCCGGACACTGTTGAACTCCAACTCCCAGCAGTCCCAACCAGAATGAGGAATGCTTACTGATGATGGGAATTGTAGTCCAGCAACATCTGACTGCTAACAGTTTCCCATTTCCCATCACAAATGGAAATCTGTGCTATCCTCATTCTTAAAATTTCAGAGAACTATATTTAGCTTTGGCTCCCAATGACCATAATGACAGGAAATTTAAGTACCGTATTTTTCACTCTATAAGACGCACCAGACCACAAGACGCACCTAGTTTGGAGGAGGAAAACAAGAAAAAAATATATTCGGAATCTCAGAAGCCAGAACAGCAAGAAGGATCGCTGTGCAGTGAAAGCAGCAATCCCTCTTGCTGTTCTGGCTTCTGGGATAGCTGCACAGCCTGCATTCACTCCATAAGACGCACACACATTTTCCCTTACTTTTTAGGAGGGAAAAAGTGTGTCTTATAGAGCGAAAAATACGGTATTTAGAAATGGGCTAAGGGAAGGTCTATACACAGAAATATTTGCCTTACAGGTGCCTTACTGGAAGCAGAGAAGAGCCTTCCCAGCCAAAATGGCACCGTGGGGTTGTATTCAACCCCAGGGGTGGGGTCGGCACTGCAACCTGCCTGCCATTGACCAAATAGGCAGGCCAGCTGCAATCCACTTCCTAAGCCTGGGTGAAGCTGATACGAGTTCCCCCAAGCCCAGGAACAACTCTCGCCTCCAGCACAACCACTGGATCCAAGGGAGGCGTTGTTGCCGTCCCACATTTACGAACGGTTTCTCAAATTTTTCTTCTCTCCTCTCCTTTCTTTATGCTTCCACTGCTCCCTTATTTTTATTCAACGCCCCCCCCCCCCCAATTGCACCTGAGGCTACTACCACCATCCCCTGGATGGTTCCAGCGCCCCACAGACTGTGGCTTAGCCCTTGTGGGAAACACTGATCAAGTCCAAGAAAATAATGTGTAGAGTGGACAGTACCTGTGCTGATTTGGGAAGTTCAGTACCTTGAGCTGCAGATTCCCGCCCTGTGCTCTCCGCAAGGAAATGCACAGCATTTTATAGTTAACCCGGTGACACTGGTGGGTGTGACCAGGTGCTGAAGGGTTATTTTGGGGTCAAATACGTGGCTGAGCCTGATTGCAGAGCTGCTCTTTCTAGAAGCTGGGGGCCCTGGAACACTGTAAAGAGGAACTTAAAGCAGCACAAGCTTTCCTTTGAAATCTGCACTTCTCTAAATTCTGCAACGCAGTTCTCCAGGCAAGTAATGTGCACAGAAATGCATAAAGCGTGCATGAAATATTTGTTGAAAACAACACTATATTAGTGGGGATTGCTTTGCAAAAATGTGTCTGTTAAGCAAGATTGCATACAAATATTTGCATACTAGAAGAAATTCACATCAAAATGCTGCCGATGACTTTTTTTTAAAGAAAATGCAAACTGAAATGTGAAGAACTGAACTTTGGGTTGTATCTAATGCTAGTTCTGCTCAGGGCCATGGAAATGAATGGGCATGATTGACTTCATTGATTTCAGTGGGTCTACTCTAAGCAGAACTTAGCTGGATACAACCCTTAAAATTGGAAAATGACAAACCAAAAGAAGCCAACATTTACAGATTTCCCCACTGAGCCGTCAGGCTGCAAGAGAGGTGAGGCTCTGGGGCCTCTCCATTGGCCGTGTTGAAAGATCAGCCAGTTCCCTTTTTCCTCCTCTCTCTCAGTACGTTTTTCCTTTTGTGCCGTGTCTCTTAGATTGTGAGCCAGAGGACAGGAGCTCTCTTTTCACTGGTACCGTATTTTTCGCTCTATAAGATGCACCAGACCATAAGATGCACCTAGTTTTTGGAGGAGGAAAACAAGGAAAAAATATTCTGAATCACAGAAGCCAGAACAGCAAAAGGGATCTGGCTTATAGGATAGCCTCTTGCTGTCCTGGCTTGTGGGATAGCTGCATGCAGCCTCTGCTGGGCAGCGGGAGGAAGGCTCCCCCAAGAGCCGCACTCCCTTTAAAGAGCATGCAGAACATGTGTGCGGCTCTTTAAAGGGAGCACTGAGCAGAGCCTGCATTCGCTCCATAAGACGCACACACATTTCCCCTTACTTTTTAGGAGGGGGAAAGTGTGTCTTATAGAGCGAAAAATACGGTATTTGTAAGCCTTTCTGGGAACCTTTACTGACTGAAGAGCAGAGAGGGGAGGAGGAGGAGCAGGAGCAGCAGGAGGAGGAGGAGGAGGAGGAAAACAGCAGCAGTGACTTTTGGGGAACGCCTAGTTGGATTTTGACTTTCAGATTCAAAAAGTTCTCAGGCACCTTTCAGGGCATCCAGCCTGTTCTGTTTCCAATCAGTGCAGCCCATAATGTCATGCTGAAAGTCTGCAACTTTTTAACATATATCACACACACACCTTCAAGATGACAATAATGCAGTAACATTTGGGAAGCATCCCAGAACAACGAATAAAGTGGAATGATATGCAGATGGACCAGTATATGCAGATGATATGCAGATGGACCACCACTGATGTTCTATTATAATTGCATCAGTGACATGTTGCAGAATAGACCTGCAAGAAAATACCAATCTAGACAGGCCCAAAGTCTCACCTGTCACTACCTGCTTCTTTATCCTTTTTTACTGCTTTCACCTTCAACATCCATTGCTAGCAGCCTGGCAACAAAGGATTTTGAGCCCCATTTGACAGAGAGCAGCAATTTGTGCATTTTTATGCCTCTCGCATTCGCATAAGTGCATCTTGCACACTTCAAATTAAAGCTCGCTTTCCCAAAAGTCCTTCCTGGGAATTCCAGCCTAAGTCTCACATGACATGTATAGAATGATTAATTACAAGCCACTCATTTTGATTATAATGCTAGTGTTGAAAAATAGGGCAGTGCCCTCTGAAGTTCCTTTTAGCTTATGAATTGTAGGTCTTTCTCTCTTTCTTTAAGAAGACAAATGGGAGGGAGTGGCACTCCTCTGAATCTTAATATCGCAAAAGGGAATGAGGAATAAATTCGTTATGGATTTTCACTGCAGAAATTGCGTAGGTCAGTAGAGATGCTTACAGGATCTGGCACTGCCAGATTCCTCCCTGATTTTCAGGGCAATGATGTAAAACACTTATAATTTTGGTTCGGCGCCTCAAAGGGGTCCACTAGAGTCGGAGAAGACGGGTGACTTCCAACCAAGGAGAGAAAGAAGCAAGCAGCTTTTTAAAAGCAAAGGCCCTTTATTCGATTTCAACTGGGTTCCCTATGCAAAGGTGACAAAAGGTATGAGGAACCCCGCACAAAGGTAAGTTCAGAATTTTATACAGTCACATTTGTGGGTGGTCTTATACGTCACAGGTTCATCAATTTACAAGGTAAGGGGGAGGTACATGGGTGCAGGGTGCAAAAGGGAGGTTCGGGTGCAAGATACAAGGTAGGGTGCAAATCCTATCTACATGAGTAAGGTAATACCGAGAGATCCAGAGGTGGCAAATGATATTGAATATACTCGGAGTCGAGTGTGGATTTCATGCTCTTTATTCAACTCATAGTGGTGAGGAGGAATGGAAGTTCCCCCAGAATGTCTGCTTTATATACATTATTGACACAATGGGCCCCACGTGATTGGCTAATTCTGGGATTCACCTGTAGGCCAATCAGGTTGCGGATTCACTTCCACCTGGAGCTGGATTGGGTGGCTCCTGTGGACCAATCAGACTGCTGCATTCTGAATCCTATTGTTCTAGGACCAATCAAACTGCTGCCTTTTGGATCCTATTCAACTCAGTACATAACAGATATGATAATCTGGTTTTTCTAGAAGAACAATAGGGATAAGAGTTTTATCTAACAGCTGAATTTGTCTCCTTGCAGGGTCAAAGGAAATGGATCTAGTCCTCTGGCACTTTACGAAAGAAGGAAGGGGAACTGAGTGGAAGTGATTGGGTTGAGGCTAAAACTAACATTTATACAGCACTTTCATGGTTACAATAAAGTGATGCAATTTGAATACATGGATTCCAGTTCTTATTTTCCTTAAAGTAGTTACAATCATTGAGAAGTTGAACAAACACTGATAAGGCACAAGGATACAAAGGGGTTAATTTCATTTGCACATATGCCACATGTAACAATTGCAATTGTACCTGGATACAATTATTTAAAAAACCACTTGATTACAATTACAAAAGAATACTTGGATACAATTATAAAAATAGAGATAGGGTAAATTGAGGAAATAGGTTAATGGGCAGTGCAGGGAGGAAAGAAAAATGCTTTATTTGACAGAAAGGGGATTCGGAGGAGGGGAGGAGGGGAATAATGGGAGAAGCGCATTAAAAGGAGAGCAGATGAAAGGCAAATTGAGGAAAAGGTGTATATATATATATATATATATATATATATATATATATATATATATATTAGATTGTCTTCATTTGATTTATTTGGTCTTGGCTTTCAGCTTCTTTAGCTATTTTTCTACATCAGCAAGATGGATTGATGTGAAAATCTATGGTTATTCTAGACTTTATTTCAACCATATTTTTTAAAAAGATAGCAAATTAAACAATGTTTTTAAAAGATACCTCATTGAACAATACCAGTCAAAAGACATTGAGGAGGGATCCTATAGGGGGAACAATATTAGAATATTCCAAGTCTCAGGTATCAATATCTGAAATGAGGCTTTGTGGAAGCAAACAGCATTGATCATGGTCCATCCAAGTAACAATGTCCACCTCTGAGATCTCAGACTCATTGATCATTTTTTGCTGATTGTGGAGGGAGCTTTTTTTTATTTAAAAAAAAAAGCACCAGAAATTGTAAGCGGGGGCTTCTCTCACTGTTGTGCTGTTACACACCATTTCCTGACTCATTAGCAGAGGGGTCACCAACACAGCCCCCACAGACACCATGGCTCCTTAGAGGTTTTCCCTTGACACCCACAAAGCCTCTGAGCCTCCCTCTTCACTCATTGCCCTCTTGGCCATGGGGTGGTGAGGAGGGTTGATTTTTTTATCCCTTGAAATGCCAACAGGGCTGAAGGGGGGGGGGGTTGGAAGAGTGACACTCTTTCCCACTTCCTGCTTCATCTCTATATGCTCCTCGGGTCTCAGATTAATTCTACAGCTTCTCGCTGTTACTGAGATCCCACAGAAAAGCTAAATCTGTGTGACCGCACTTTCTCCCTTTCCATCTCTCGGAGGGAGAGAAGTTACCAGATGGGATGGCATCCACAGGACTCACTGAGAAATGCAGATGTGCTCACAGGTGTAAAAAGGTTGGCAACCACTGCATCAGTAGGTAGCTCTGCTGTTCTTGAGCCCTGCCTGTGGATGATTTCAACCTTGCCCTCTTGACTAAAATGGGAACTGGTGGTGTGATCCTGTGTATGAGTACTCAGAAGCAGGTCCTGTTGAGAGTTAAGGTAAAAGTAAAGGGACCCCTGACCATTAGGTCCAGTCACCAACGACTCTGGGGTTGCGACGTTTATCTCGCTTTATTGGCCGAGGGAGCCAGCATGTACATAACATGATATATTTGCTCATGCTTGCATCAGGAGACCTATCACTGCCATTCCAGTGACAGAGCTATCTGGAGCCTGAAGTACCTCTGTGTTGCCTCGAGATGCTGCCCGCAGGCTCTCCGTTCAGCTCAGCAAAAAACACATTGAATGCAAAACACGTTTCACTCCACAACCATGAGGATTCCGAATGTTTTTATTATCATTATTATTAACCAAAGATTCCATGCCACACCTCAGCTGACGGCCAGACTTCACAAGATGCTTAACATGTTATTGGGAAGACCATCAGGTCCTTAAAAAGAAAAATATCAGGGAGGGAGGTGCATATTTTCAAAAGGACTGTAACCAGAAAAGAAAGAGGAAGCTTTTATTAAGCCCTTGAATCTAATAACAACAAGGCAGGGGAGAAAGGCCTAAACCATTTTTCACATTTTTCACTCTGCCACACATTGAATATATTAGCATACAGCCTGCAAATTCTTCCTCTCTTCTTTCCCTTGAAAGCAGTGGTTCTGGACTATTTAACAGAGTCCTTCCTTTCAAAATAAAATGAAGTGATGCAGTGAGCTCCACCTCGACCCAAATCAAGAGGCCTGTTTGGCTCGTCCCGAGTGCTTAGGAACCAACCAGGAAATGCAGCAGATTCGAAAGAGCAAGTCTCATCGTTGCCTTGAGTATTACTGTAGAAAGTAAAACTCTTGAATTCCTCATTTGCTCTATAAAGATCCATTATATCTCTCTCCTAAGAAAAGATGACGATTCAGTTAGAAACAAAACTTATATCACATCAATTTGACAGTATGGTTGTAGGATTAGCAATGAATTGCACCCTAGAAGGCTTCTATTCATTTTATTTTCTCACCTTTAATGCAAACAGCACAGCTTCAAAAGTAGCAGCAATCAATAATTTAATACTAGAAACTGGCTAATTAAGGGACAATTAATAACCAGTGGTACTAACAGGAAGCAACAAAGCAGGTAGGACTGCAAAGGCAAAAAGTTTTTAACTAAAGGCACAATAGCCCTGAATTGTGCCTTGTCTCTGCATACTGGACAGGCTAGAGCTCCAATCAGCTTCTATAGTTCAAAGACAGCCACCAATCAGGTGTGGGGAAACATGGGAGGGAACATAAAATGCTGATAATGTATTGCTATGGCCATCACATCGCCCAGATTCTCTGTAAAAAGTGAGTTCTAAAAGGAAGGCAATTCCAGAGAAAATGGGCAGAGTGGAAGCACCCTTGGGTCTAAGTATCTTCTAGGTGGGTAATGTGAGTCACTTTGGTGCAGAATACCAGCCTGTACTTAGCAAAGAACCTGCAGTCCCAATCACAGGGGTGAAGCAAAGGTCAAATTAATAATTCCTTAGAGAATCCAAAAACATTTTGAACTGCAAACGAAACTCACCACTAACTGTAGCTTTGGTTGACCCTTGCCAGCCAGCACACAGTTCAGTACACGTGTATTGTCGCTGAGGCCCATAAAGATGGGTTGGTTCGCTGGATTTAGAGAGAGATTGGGGACCACCGCTATTAACTGGTCTGAAGGGGAAGGACAGGCAAGAAACAGGGTCAGTGCCACAAGAGCATCTTCCATTGATAAAAGAGTTTTGGCTAAGAAGCCACAGGTGGAAGGTCAACATCTAGGTTTACAGCAGTGGTGGGAAACCTGTGACCCTCAAGCTGTTGCTGGACTACAACTCCCATCATCTCTGGCCATTGGCAATTGGCCATGCTGGTTGGGCTGATGGGGACTGGGCAGCTTTCAACACAATATAAAAACACAGGGAGACATCAAACATTAAAAACTTTCCAATACAGGACTGCCTTCAGATGTCTTTAGAATGTAGCATAATTGTTTATTTCCTTGACATCTGGTGGGAGGGCGTTCCACAGGGTGGGCATCACTACCGAGAAGGCCCTCTGCCTGGTTCCCTGTAACTTCAATTCTTACAGTGAGGGAACCAGCAGAAGACTCTCAGAGAAGGACCTCAGTCTCCAGGCTAAGCAATAGGGGTGGAGATGCTCCTTCAGCACTAACACTTTAAATTGTGCTCAGAAACGTTCTGGGAACCTTGTAAATCCTTTAGGACCGGTGTTCTATGGTCCCGGCGGTCGCTCCCAGTCACCAGGCTGGCAGCTGCATTCTGGAATAGTTGTAGTTTCCGAGTCACTTTCAAAGGTAGTAGTAGTCCAAGTGGGAGATAACCAGACATATACCACTCTGGCGAGATAGTGCACAGGCAGGTAGGTCTCAGCCAGAGTACCAGATGGAGCTGGTAGACAGCCAACCTGGACACAGAATTGACCTGCACCTCTATGGGCAGCTGTGAATCCAAAAATCACTCCAAGGCTACATACCTGGTCCTTCAGGGGCACAGTTACCCCATACAGGACCCTATCCCCCAGAATCAGTACTTCTGATCCAGTACAATTGTCTTGTTGGGATTCAGCCTCAATCCATTAAACACCATATTTCCTCCAATCGCCTCCAGGCACTCACACAGGACATTCACCGCCCTCACTGGTTCTAATTTAAATGAGAGGTAGAGCTGGATATCATCTGCATATTGGTGAGCACCGAGCCCAACCCCCCGATGATTTCCCCCAGCAGCTTCATTTAGATGTTGAAAAGCATGGGGGAGAGGACGGAGCCCTGAGGCACCCCACAAGTGAGAGCCCAGGGGTCTGAACGGAAGAGGTTGAGCAAGTACCTGATGAGCCAGACTGTTGTGAGCTTGCTACCAGCATGTTGTTCACCAGGAAGAGGAACTTCTGGCTAATATCCCATAGTCTGAATAACCGTGGTTGCTTTTCACTGTTGAGTACTAATGAATTTGTGGGAGGCCCTGTGAGGAAGATAGGATAAACATGCATAGGTACATACTTATTGCATAAGGTAAAGGTAAAGGTACCCCTGCCCGTACAGGCCAGTCTTGACAGACTCTAGGGTTGTGTGCCCATCTCACTCAAGAGGCCGGGGGCCAGCGCTGTCCGGAGACACTTCCGGGTCATGTGGCCAGCGTGACAAGCTGCATCTGGCGAGCCAGAGCCGCACATGGAAATGCCGTTTACCTTCCCGCTAGTAAGCGGTCCCTATTTATCTACTTGCACCCGGGGGTGCTTTCGAACTGCTAGGTTGGCAGGCGCTGGGACCGAGCAACGGGAGCGCACCCCGCCGCGGGGATTCGAACCGCCGACCTTTCGATCGGCAAGCCCTAGGCACTGAGGCTTTTACCCACAGCGCCACCCGCGTCCCTTATTGCATACTTATTGCATACATACCAATAAATAAAATGTTCTGATGAAGGAACAAGCAACATGTTTGGCTCTCTGAACACCGTTTTGCAAACATATCATATGGGTTAGCTTCCAGATGTAATCACAGGTACAATATGCAAAGAATATGCACACAGTTTTCATGTGCATGAAATGGTGAGCGCATTGGCTGAATCAACAACTTCCCTTTTTCAAGAAACTACCCACCCTACATCTCATGTTTATCATTTCCCTCTTCTCTAAGACATCAACCAGTCTTCAGAAAGAAGATCAAGGAATGTTAGACTCCAAGCTAGAGTGCAGTGTCTTTCAAAAAACCCATCATTTTCCTGACTTGGTGCCTTTTTGAGTATTTTTGGGTTGCGCGCTGCGGCGACCCGGAAGTAATGGAATGTGTTACTTCTGGGTTTCGCTGCTCGCGCATGCACAGACTGTCAAAATGATATCATGTGCATGCGCAGAAGTGGCAAATCGCGACCTGCGCACATGCAGACATGCGGGCGCGGGTTGCATTCGTTTCAGGATGCGAATGGGGCTCCGGAATGGATCCCGTTCGCATCCAGAGGTACCACTGTAGATTATTTGTACGACAGCTCCTATCAGCCCCAGCTAGCAAGACTGATGGGCAAGGATGATGGGAGTTGTCGACCGAAATATGTAGAAGGCACCAGGTTGGGAAAGGCTGATTTAGCGGATACACAACTATATAGCTGGAGTGACAACATATCTTTTATCTGGCTGGCTCACTGGCTTCCTGTTCTTGCCTTTGCTGTTTGGCCTCTGGCGTTGTCACCTCCCTCTGCTTCCATGTGGCTCCACTTTGCCACCATGGCTTCTCTGCCCTGCAGTGCCAGATTACCAAATAGGCAGAGTAGGCACTGGCCTATAGGCCCCACGCCTGTTGGGGGCCCCACAACAACAAACCAAAATAATATTGATTTGAGCTTGCAAGAAAATTACAATCAAGCTTTCTTAGTTCAATGTTATCCCACTATAGCTCGTGTTCAGGAAACCTCCAGATACAAAGCTTACAAAAATGTATTAGGAGATAGTTTGCCAGGGGAACCCTGAGATTTTTACTACCTAGGGGCTTCCACAGCGTTTGATTTGGCACTGCTGCCCTGTAGCCTGTAGCTGAAACAATTCCTGGGATATACTATTGTTTGGTCCTCTTTGTTCCAACTGGACTGACCTGGCTTGAAAACCAAGTAGTCTTGTTGAACTAGTTTAACTGGCTTGTTGGGCTGGTTTCTCCAAGAATTCCCACAGGAGGTCATTTAATTCCATCGCCTAGTAGGGCTGTCACTTTCCTCTTGGGTAAATGCTCCTATTTCTTTAATCAGGTATTGCATCAGGCTGTGTTCTTGTCCTCTCCCATCATGAGATATTAGGGTTAGGACTGGCTCTGTGCAACATTAGACAGGAAAGAAGGAATAGAATTTGGGGCGGATGAAGGCAAATACGCTGAAGCTTAACTGAGTCAAGACAGAGGTGTCATAGGTAGGGAAGTTTGCCAGTCTGGATGGAGGTTTGCAGTCAGTCTTGGATGGGATTGCAGGACCAAGTTTGCAATTGATTGACTGAGTGTTGTCTGTGGTGGAATCTACACACCTATAAAAAAACGCTGTGAAAATGCTTTTTCAAATTTTTTTTTGAAAAAATACAATGAATTTTGCATAGCTCACTGTTGCCATCTAGTCTCTCATTTGTCTCTCACTTTACAAGACATTTAAAACATTTTATTTGCCACTGTGTAGATGAGCCCTGTGAAAATCCATGAAGTGGCAGTAGCTAGAAGTGCTATTTAGCAGCTCGGGCTGGTATTTCAGCTGCAGACTATCTGGTTCCCTTGAACATTTAAGGATATTTACACAGTTTGGGAACTAATAAAAGGTAAAGGTACCCCTGCCCGTACGGGCCAGTCTTGACAGACTCTGGGGTTGTGCGCCCATCTCACTCAAGAGGCCAGGGGCCAGCGCTGTCCGGAGACACTTCCGGGTCACGTGGCCAGCGTGACAAAGCTGCATCTGGCGAGCCAGTGCAGCACACGGAAACGCCGTTTACCTTCCCGCCAGTAAGCGGTCCCTATTTATCTACTTGCACCCGAAGGTGCTTTCGAACTGCTAGGTTGGCAGGCGCTGGGACCGAGCAACGGGAGCGCACCCCGCCGCGGGGATTCGAACCGCCGACCTTTCGATCGGCAAGCCCTAGGCGCTGAGGCTTTTACCCACAGCGCCACCCGCGTCCCCTTGGGAACTAATACAGGGCAGCAAATAGCAAAATAAGTGAGTTGGTTCTCACCTGGCCTAAATTCACAGAATAATTCTGTCATTTCCTCATCCCAAGTCTTCTTCCGCGGCGTCCTCTGCCGGCTTTCCGTCTTGTGGAGCTTACACTTCCGGCCTGCAGGCTTCAGAGCCGTGCAGTTTTTCTCTGGAGCTGGCCTGAGGGGCTTACAGAGTGGTTGCATTGCTGCAGCTTCTCCCACTTTCTCCGGTACTTGTCTAGAATTGGTTGGACTTCAGTGTCTTCTGCAGTCGCAGCTGCAATCCTGAGAGTAGTGATTAAAATACATCCATATCAAAGACAACAGTTAAATGACAAGAACTCAGGGCATCCAGGTGCAACCAAAGATGGCTGTGGAGCAGGTTCACCAATTGTCCCACACATTCAACCTATTCCTGGGGCAGATCCATGGGCATAGCATGGGGGGCTGGGGGCCCCACGGTCTTGGGTGCAATTTTTGTGGGTTCGCAACCAGGCACCCCTACGACAGGCAAGGCTGGAGTTGTGGAGAGGGAAGCCGTGCACAGGCTGGGCCTTCAGGGCTGGATGGCGGCAGCACCTCCTTCTCCTCATGTCTGGTGAAGGGACGCCAAAACACGCCCCACCCTTGGGCCGGCTGAGAGAGGGCGGGAGGGTGCAGCCGCCACTGCCCCCCAAGAAGGGAGGAAGAGGGTGTGACTCTGGGGTAGAAGTAGCAGAGAGGCTGCAGCAGTATCGCCTCCCCTCTCTCCTGCTAGTTCTGGAGCGCAAGGTAGCTGTGGCGGTCCAACGCCGCCAGCCTGCCCCAGTCCCACTTCCAGGTCAGTTTGAGAGTCAGTAACACAGATTTTGTAAAGGTGTGGTGATCTGTCATGGAACATGGTTGTTGCCCAGACCTCATTGCTGGTTGTGAAGGGGCCCCCATCACAGTTTAAGCATCAAGGCCCCCAAAATGTAGGACCACCACTGACTTATCCCTTGAGATTTGGAGTTATATCACCATGTCTCCCCTGCACAGAGCCTATATACAGTGGTACCTTGGGTTGCAGACGCTTCAGGTTACAGACTCTTCAGGTTACAGACTCCTCTAACCCAGAAATAGTACCTCGGCTTAAGAACTTTGCTTCAGGATGAGAAAAGAAATCGCGCGGTGGCAGCGCGGCGGCACGAGGCCCCATTAGCTGAAGTGGTACCTCAGCTTAAGAACCATAGCTGTCAACGTTTCCCTTTTTTAAAGGGAAATTCCCTTATTCCGAATAGGATTCCTCGCAAGAAAAGGGAAAAGTTGACAGCTATGTTAAGAACAGTTTCAGGTTAAGAACGGACCTCCAGAATGAATTAAGTTCTTAACCCGAGGTACCACTGTACACAAGTGTTCAAGGACACATTATTTCAATGTTTGCTGCAAGAAACACTAGTGTATGTAAAGCAATTATGCTTGGCATGTAAATGTACTCTTACAGAAAGAGAATCTGGTGCTTCAGTTTTATTTCACTCACTTAGGTTTTAGTACCCAAATCATTTTGCAGTGCTCTAGTCCTCATTGATGTCCAGCAGGACATGTCTCATATACGGATAACCCGAGGTACCACTATACAACTGTTCCTGTTAAATTTTGATTCAATTGTTAGGCTGCTTGTTTGTTTGTTGCAGTCTGTAGGAAAAGTTTTATTCTGTTTTCACTTCTTGTTGTCCTTTTTAAATGCTTTGACCTTACTGGAAAATCCATTCAATTACTAAGTACTTATCTATTTATTATTGCATTCATATCCCACCTTTTCTCCAAGGATCTAAGGTCACAGATGTGCTTCTTCTCCTCCCTGTTTTTATCCTCACAGCAACCTAGTGAGGTAGGTTAGGCTGAGAGCCAGAGACTGGTCCAATATCACCCAGCGAGCTTTGTGGCTGAGTGGCAAATTGAGCCCTGGTTTCCCAGGTCCTAGTCCAACAACTATACCGCAATGACTCTCGACAGGGTAAGAGGAGGCAGAGGCAGTATGAAGATTGAAAGCCACCGAACAAAACAACAACTATTTGCCCCAGTGCTTTTTAGGGGGTACTCACAGGCACTCAAGGGACGCGGGTGGCGCTGTGGGCTAAACCACTGCGCCTAGGACTTGCCGATCGGATGGTCGGCGGTTCGAATTCCCGCGACGGGGTGAGCTCCCGTTGCTCGGTCCCAACTCCTGCCCACCTAGCAGTTCAAAAGCACCTCAAAGTGCAAGTAGATAAATAGAGACAGCTCTCTGGTGGGAAGGTAAACGGCGTTTCCGTGTGCTGCTCTGCTTCGACAGTAGCGGCTTAGTCACGCTGGCCATGTGACTCGGAAGCTGTCTGCGGACAAGCGCCGGCTCCCGGCCTCTTGAGCGAGATGAGCACACAACCCCAGAGTCGGTCACGACTGGACCGTATGGTCTGGAGTCCTTTACCTTTACCTTTACCAAGGGCACTCAGTACCTGCACCTCTTTTTATTGTTGTTAAAAAGTGTGGTGCTTACTGTAAGAACTTCATGGTCAGTACCAGTAACTATTTTTCCAGGGGGGAGAGCACTGCCTAAACCAGGGCAGAAGTACCCAAGGCCAACTCTCTACCTTGTCTCCTCACAGACCCACAATTCCTAGAGTGGTTTAACAACCGATCCCTCTTCAGAGATAACTCTGCCAATTGTAACTCTGTCAGCACCAGTTACAGATGGGTAGCCGTGTTGGTCTGCCATAGTCAAAACAAAAAAAATTCCTTGCAGTAGCACCTTAAAGACCAACTAAGTTAGTTCTTGGTATGAGCTTTCGTGTGCATGCACACTTCTTCAGATGGTATCTGAAGAAGTGTGCATGCACACGAAAGCTCATACCAAGAACTAACTTAGTTGGTCTTTAAGGTGCTACTGCAAGGAATTTTTTTTGTTCTGTCAGCACCTTTTACTTCCCAGGATTCTTCGGGGGAAGCCATCGCTAGTTAAAAATAGTATGATACTGCTTTAAATCTATAGTGTAGATGGGGCTCTCCTCACAGGACAGCCACAGAAGTTGATGAACATGTCTAATTTAGGTACAGTGGTACCTTGGTTCTCAAAGACCTTGGTTCTCAAACGCCGAAAGCCAGGAAGTAAATGTTCCAGTTTTTGAACTTTTTTGGAAGCCAAACATCCAATGCAACTGTTGGCCATTGTTTCCGAGGAGCCTGCACCAATCAGAAGCTGTGCCTTGGTTTCTGAACATTTCAGAAGTCAAATGGACTTCTGGAACGGATTAAGTTTGGCGCATTTGTTTTTGCTATTTCTTTTGTGTTTTTGTTTTTGAGGCTCTTTTGGTTAATTGGTTAATTTGGTTAATTTGATTGAGTGAGTGACTGTGGAAATGAATAAAAGCCCCCCATCCAAACAATGACTATCATCAGTGCAGGTAAGGGAAAAAAATTAATTTTAATTTTTATCGTCTACAATACTGTCTTATTTATTTTATAGTACAGTACAGTGGTACCTCGCAAGACGAATGCCTTGCAAGACGAAAAACTCGCAAGACGAAAGGGTTTTTGTTTTTTGAGCTGCTTCGCAAGACGATTTTCCCTATGGGCTTGCTTTGCAAGTTGGAAACGTCTTGCAAGTTTGTTTCCTTTTTCTTAACACCATTAATACGGTTGCGACTTGACTTCGAGGAGCAACTCATAGCACACGGTGTGGTAGCCTTTTTTGAGGTTTTTGAAGACTTTGGTGATTTTTGAAGCTTTTCCAAAACTTTTCCGACACCGAGCATCGCAAGACGAAAAAAATCGCAAGACGACAAAACTCGCGGAACGAATTAATTTCGTCTTGCGAGGCACCACTGTACATTGATTCTAGCTTTCATTTTATGGATCAATGGTCTCGTTAGATAGTAAAATTCAGGTTAAATTGCTGTTTTAGGAGGTTGATTTAAAAAGCCTGGAATGGATTAATCCATTTTGCATTACTTTCTATCGGAAAGCGCACCTTGGTTTTGGAACGCTTTGGTTTTGGAACGGACTTCCGGAGCAGATTAAGCTTGAGAAGCAAGGTACCATTGTACATCAATTTCAGCAGGTCTACTCTGGTTGGCTACAGCCCAGGGTATGATCTGAAAGCACACATGGCTATCACCTTGCTAAAGCCTCAGTCCGGTCAGTGCCTGAATAGATGGCTGCATGGGAACCACTAGAAGAAAGAGATATACATGAAAGGAAATCAGGAAAGGAAAAGCCAAATTACTAAAAGAATAACTAAAAGTGGTGAGGGATTTTTAAAGATCAGCAAACCATATATGGACATATGAGCTCTTCTTGTTAGTTAAAAATCTCAGGGCAATATTACATGCCTGGTCCCCCAAACGAACCATAATGGGAGATAGGGAAATTGGCTGAGAAAAGGGATAGACCCAGATCCCCTTGCCTCACAGGGAGGGATGAGAAATAATTTGGATCTGTTTACAGTTTACTGAAAATCTCCCTAATTTGCACCTTCCAAAACAACATGTGAACTGAAAAACAAAGATCCTTTGAAATCAGTACTTCTCCAAATTCTGTGATTCAGTTTTCAAACCATCTAACGCATGTGCGAAAATGCATATATTAGAAGAAAGTGACCATGAAAATGCATATAGTATATATAATGCAACATAACATATAGTATATATAATGCAACTTAACATAACATGCACCATTGCATTATCTATGGGAAAACAGCTTGCACAAAAATTTGTGCAGTGAAATATGCACCAAAATCCTGGTGAATTATTTTGATAACTCTTGAGTCATTGTTGTTCAAAAAACCCATCTGATGCGGAAATGTGGTGAACTCAACTTAAAACTGGAAAAATGAGAAAGAAAAAGAAACCAGAATCGAAAGAGTCATTCATCCCTATTTACAAACAGTCCTGGAAGCAGACCATCTAACCAAAGGAAAGAAAGTCCAGAGAAGTAATTGAGAAGATTGTACCTGTGAGCCTGAGCTGGGAGACTCCTGTGCCTTGAGCAGAAGATTCTCTCAGTGCTCTCCTCTAGAATTTACAGGGTGCTTTATAGTGGCTTGCTGACACTGGTGGGTGTGAGTACATGCTTAAGGGTAATTTGGGGGTCAAATGCATGGCTAAGCCTTATTGCAGGCTGCTTCTTTCTGCAAGTTGTGAGTCCTGTGATACTTTAAAATGTAAGTTAAGACAACACAAGTTTTTTTTAAAAAAAAATATTTTTTATTGAGTTTCTTTTCTTAGGGTCATAGACACAATATTGAAGCAAGAAAATACTAGAAACAAAAACAAAGAAAAATGATAAAAAGATTATTACAATCCAACTTTCAATAGTTTTTCCAATATTCCAAATGGACTTCCCCACATCCTCACGACTCTGCGTTCTTTGCAATAAAAGTTTCAGCAATTTGTTACCTTGTTTCTTAACTTACTGTATCTTTCAGTTATTATGTTTCTAAATTCACAATATTATATCCCAACTTTGTACATTTAAAGTTAACATAATAAAATTGTTTCATATTTACCACCTCTTTTTTCTTGTCTTAATTTTCAGTTTACCTAATCAAGTTGCTAAAGCCAAAATTTCCTAATCGTGCGTATTTCTTAACATTCATACAACTTATAATGTTTTTGCAAATAACACAAGTTTTTTAAGGCAAGAGTCCATGCCACCAGTGTAGTGTAGTGGTTAGTGCATGGGTAGGCAAACTAAGGCCCAGGGGCCGGATCCGGACCAATCATATTCTAAATCTGGTCTGCAGATGGTCCAGGAATCAGCGTGTTTTTACATGAGTAGAATGTTTCCTTTTATTTAAAATGCATCTCTGGGTTGTTTGTGGGGCATAGCAATTCGTTCATTTGTTTTTATTTTCAAAATATAGTCCGGCCTCCCACAAGGTCTGAGGGACAGTGGACCGGCCCCCTGCTGAAAAAGTTTGTGTTGGACTAGGAGCTGGGAGATCAGGATTCAATTCTCCATTCAGCCATGAAGCTCCCTGGGTCACCTTGGGCCAGTCACTGCCTCTCAGCCTATCCTACCTCACAGGGTTGTTGTGGGGGTTGAATGAGCAGCGGAGAAGCACATACTCCACTTTGAGGTCCTTGGCGAAAAGGATGGGCTATGAATGCAATAAAGACATAAATAAATGAAAGTCTCATAGGCCTTTTGGGAAATGGCTAGTTGGATTTTTCCTCTAATATTCAGAAGTGTTCAGGGAGGGACAGAAGTAAGGATCTATTCATGTAACCCTTTCTTTAATATATATATATATATTGTTGACTCTCCGATGGAAACGGGGCAGACCTTTCTGCAATGCCAATTGCATGGACGGTTTGCTTACTAGATGTGGAACTTCTGGTGGAAAAGCCAACTGGGAAAACTAAGCAACTGAGGATCAAACTAGACCTTCACTGGAAATAGGGATGAGGGAGAAATTTCACTCAGTTCTCATTTAAAGGCAAACCCACCTGAAAACGATATGTGACTCAAACACAGTCATACTTGCAAATCCCCACTGCTCTGAATTTTGCAGTGCAGTTCTCTGGCCAAGTAGGATGTCCATTAAAATGCATATATTAGTGAAAATAACATACAAAAATGCATTCTTTCAGGGGAAATTGCATATGCAATTGTATGCAATATTATGCAATTACATATGGCATCATGATCACTATTTTTTTTAAAAAAAAACAACCATGGAAATGTAGAGAACTGAACATACTGTATAATTGGGAAAAGTGTGGGTGATGGGTATATAACAAATAAATGATGATAATAAATATTCCCATGGGAAACAAATCATATTTGAAATCCAGAAATTTCTAACAAGGCTTCCACCAGAAGCCTTTAGCTTTTTAATAATCCTGCTGAGAACCTTTCCCCCAAATGTCTGTGAGTCCTCACAGCCAATCCAGGGCCAATGCCCTAAAGGGATGGCCCCTTCATGAGAGCAATTGGAACAAGGTGGTTGGCAGTTTTGATGATAATCCTATAGCACGGCATGAAAGATTTGCTTCCTTTCACCCATTCATAGCATTCCTCAAGGCAGAAGGAATACCGCAGGTAAAGTCATTCCTTTATGCTGAAGGGAATGGGGTGGAGGTGAAGCTCACAATTGTATAAATACATTACCTTTGCTGAAGGAGAGCCATAAACACAACTATGAGGCTGTTCTGGCCAAGGTTGGTGCTATTTCATCTCTAAGAAGAATGTGGTTTATGACAGGCTCTGCTTCTGTCCCACAAATCTCAGAAATCAGGGGGGGGGGGGTTAAATTGTCTGAACATTGAGAGTTTGCTGATAAAAAGAGGAACACTCAAAAAAGGTTCTTTATGTATGCCACTACTGCAGCCCATGTTTTGTTAGCCCAAAAATGGAAAACGAGCAAGGTCCCAACTAAAGAAGAACAGCAACTTAAGCTGACAGAATATGCACAGCTTGCAGATTTAACATACAGAATAAGAGAACAAGAAGAACATACATTTAGAGAAGATTGAAAAGTGTTTATTGAATATATAGGGGGGGAATTGTGTACACTTGAAAACGTTGGCAGCAATAAGATAAACTCAACAGTGTAAACAAGTTTTGATGGGTGTAATGGAATACTGAATGGTCTGATGGTAAAATATGCAGGGATTTAAGAGATGTAAAATGAATCATGGAAAGAGGAGAAAGGAAATCATGGGTATCTTAAGGATGTTTAAATGAGTGTTTTAAATTGTAAAACAGAAATTATTTATATATATATATATATATATATATATATATATATATATATATATGCTTTCGTAGATTTTCACGGGTACAGGAATGCAGGTTTTGGTGTCCTCGGGTGTCTTCCCGTGTAAAAGTTGGGGTGTCTAGGCGACGTTTCGACGAGGTCTCACTCGTCATCTTCAGGCTGGTGCTTTCAGCTTCTTGTTACTGGAACAGAGCAGGATCTCAGTGTTTGAGTTCCTATAAATACTGTTGAGGAGGTGTGGCCTCTAATGTTCTGGGCAGAAATATATATATTTCTGGAAGAATGCAACAAACAGAGGACTTGACTCTTCATGAAATCATAGAGAGAGCAACTTACTTTTATTTATTTTTTATTACATTTGCACCCCACCATTCTTGCAAGGAGCTCAAGATGGCATGTATGGATCTCCTTCTCCATTTTACCTTCGCCACAGCCCTATGAGGTCAGTTAGGCCAAGAGAGAGTGGCTATCTCAAGATCACCCAGAGAACTTCCAGTCTGAGTAAGGATTTGAACCCTGGTCTCCGGATCCTAATCCAGCACTACTGAGCATTACAACACATTGGCTCTTGGCAAGGCAATCCAGCACAGAGAGGAGCAGCCATTTTGCGGGACGGGGGGGGCACATTCGCTCCTCGTTTCTGCAAACACCGCACAAAAGAAACGAGGAGTGAAACGCCCCACCATTTAAAAAGCATTTCCAGGTGCCAGAATGTCACCTAGTTTAAACATTTTAATCATCATCATCAAACAAAATATATTCTGATCTTTTTGTTCAAAATGAAAAGGAACAGCTTGAAGGAACATGATTCCAATCTTACAGTAGGAATTAAAAAAATCAAAATAACAGCAGCGATTTGCATTTGAAATATAGTACCCTGGGAGCATCTTTTGGGCAATTAAAAATGCCCTCAGGATGGAGGAGCTTCCACCACACACACAAAATCCCTTTTCCATCAATTTTTGTTGATATCATCTCCCTCGCTTAAGTTGACTCTTTCCTCATTCCTTTTTCCTTCTCATTCAGTTCCAAATATATATTTTTAAACACAGATGCACACACTTTGTTCCAAAACAATACATGTTTTTATTATTTTTTGTGGGGGAGGCGTGTATTATCATTAACAAACCAGAGATTTTCAATGAGACCTTTTGTCAGATTCCCCAACCTTCTTGCAACTCACCTGCCCATACAGTTAGCTGGTGCATGTTTCCTAAGGATTGCTGACCCACCTCACCTCACCTTAAAGGTAAAGGGACCCCTGACCATTAGGTCCAGTCGTGACCAACTTTGGGGTTGCGGCGCTCATCTCACTTTATTGCCCGAGGGAGCTGGCGTACAGCTTCCGGGTCGTGTGGCCAGCAGGACTAAGCCGCTTCTGGCGAACCAGAGCAGCGCATGGAAACGTCGTTTACCTTCCCACTGGAGCGGTACCTATTTATCTACTTGCACTGTGTGCTTTCGAACTGCCAGGTTGGCAGGAGCAGAGACCGAGCAATGGGAGCTCACCCCGTCACGGGGATTCGAACCGCCGACCTTCTGATCGGCAAGTCCTAGCGCCACCAACACCTCATCTTACCCCAGTTTTATGACCTGCCCAGCTACACAGTACTGTCCTTTGCCTTGAAGCTGCCCACAATTCTAGTATCAGGTAAGCTTCCTGCATTATATCTTGCTTGGCCTCTGTTCCCAGGTGACTCCACCCTATCCCCAGGGGTTTCGCTCTGCCCAGTGGGCAGGAATCAGCTGAGATTTCTTAGTTGCACTGATTTCAATGGGATTGGCTTGGGTAAAAGCTAAATATTCTCAACTGACAGGTTTAACTAGATTCTTAAACTGTTCCCCACCTGCTCCCCCAACAATTCCAGCTGAAGATCATTTTGCTCTGTATCACTTTCCCGATTATTTACTCAAACTGTTGCCTATGCCTGTGTTCCGAATCTCTTGTTCTGTGAGATGGGATGCCTATAGCACAGTGTTTCCCAACCGGTGTTCCGCGGCACACTAGTGTGCCGCGAGACGTTGCCTGGTGTGCCGCGAGATGTTGCCTGGAGGGAGGCGGGCGAGTCGGGCGGCGAGAGGCGGGGCGGCGGCGGCGAGGAGAGGCTGCCCAGCGCGGGGCTCTCGCCGTCTGCCTGCCTGGCTGCCTGCGTGGCGCTGACGTCACGGGGCTGTAACGTGCCCCACGTAGGCACACGCGGGGCGGTGAGCGAGCTCCCTCCCACATCCCATCGCCGCTCGCTTCGGCCGGCCTACTGGGCTGTCGCAGGCGGAAGGCCTGCGCATGCGCGAGGTTTTCGCGCCTTCGGGATTCCCTTCACGCCTTCCTCCTCCCGGGTCCTTGAGAGCGCGGGAAGCGGCAGCGCGAGACCGGCGTTGAGCCTGGTAGGTATTGCGCTTGCCAAGGCAGTCATTTGGGAAATGAAAACTTGCAAAGCAAGCAACCAGTTCAATCTGAAGTACGTGTATGCTTAATATCCTGTATCTGAAACCTGTTCTGCCCCCTCCCCCACACTTGGTGCCATTTTCATCTACACATGCAGCAGAGTAAGTTGACCCAGAATAGTACCAATTCAGATGGCAGATGGGAGAATGACAGTGCTGAATGCTTTCCCATGTAGAACAGTCCCTGCAAATAAAAACCTAGCATATTTGGAAGAGGGATGCTAGCCTAACCATTACCTTCTATGCTGTTACTATTTTTGTTTTGTTTTTTACATAAGTAAAAAGTGACCTTTCCCCATCTGGCATGGTGGTGTGCCTCGAGATTTTTTTCATGAAACAAGTGTGCCTTTGCCCAAAAAAGGTTGGGAAACACTGCTATAGCAGGCTCTGTGCAAGAAAAGTGGGACAGAGAAGCATGCTGAGCCATGAGAACTTGAAGCAAAGTAAGGCTATAAAAGCTGGTGTCTCCTACATGCCCCCCCCCCAAAACAAATAAACAAACCCACAAGATACCTTTGGTTTCAATATTCATCAACTGGACATTTCATTTACCAAGAGTTCAGAATAGCTTGTCTTAGACAGCTAATCCCTTGTGAAGAAATTCTGAACCTATTCTCTCTTTGTGAACAGAAGAGCGAACATCGGAAACTGTGGTGGAAGATACACGCATATAAAAACCATTCTGAAAATGCTTTTTTTTTTTTATAAAAAAAGTGTTTTTTTAAATTCATTGACTTTTCCATAAGGCTATCTAGTGTCACATTATATATTTCACTTAAAACACCCTTAAAACATTTTATTTGTGGCTGTTTTTTAAAGCCCTGGTTTAAATCCCTCGTTTGAATTATTAAGGATAACTGTACAGTTTAGGGACAACTAAAGGGCAACCAATAGAAAACCTTTAAAAAAAAATTCTCTGGTTTTGACTTGTGTTTGATGTTTTAATTTGTTGGAACCTGCCCAGAGTAGCTAGGGTAACCCAAGTTTGATGGGCAGCATTTAAATAAATCATCATCATGATGGAATGAATCTGCCATTTCCTGGTCCACATCCTTCTTAGAAGCCTCTTATTTCTGGGGTTCCATCTCTACAACCTCTTTTATTTTCTCCAGTCCTTCTCTATTATCAGTTGAGCTTCCAGGCTCTTGTATGCCTCTTCTGCATTCAACACTAGACTCCTCATGGGAGTTAATCATAAGAAGAGCTGACTGGATCAGCTCATTTAGTCCAGAATCTTCCTTTCACAGCAACCAAACAGATGCCAATGGGACTCCCCAAAGCAACAGTACCTTCTGCACCTGCAGTTCCCAGCAGCTGCCATTTAGAGGAATACTGCCTCTTGGAGTGGAGGCAGAACGTAGTCATCATAGCTGGTAGCCATTGATATCCTCCATGGGTTTGTCTAGTCTTCTTTTAAAGCCATCCAAGTTGGTGGGCTCCTGTGGGAGCCTGGAAGTCCTACATTGGCTCCCAGTACATTTCTGAGCACAATTCAAAGTGTTGGTGCTGACCTTTAAAGCCCTAAATGGCCTCGGCCCAGTATACCTGAAGGAGCGTCTCCACCCTCATCATTCAGCCCGGACACTGAGATCCAGTTTCGAGGGCCTTCTAGGTTTTGGCGCCTGCCCTGTGGAATGCCCTCCCATCAGATGTCAAGGAAATAAGCAACTTTTAGAAGACATCTGAAGGTAGCCCTGTTTAAGGAAGTTTTTAATGTTTGATGTTTTATTGTGTTTTTAATATTCTGTTTGGAGCCTCCCAGAGTGGCTGGGGAGGCCTGGCCAGATGGGTGGGGTATTAATTATTATTATTATTATTATTATTATTATTATTATTATTATTATTAGTCTAACTTATGTGAAGAAGGACTTTCTTTATTTTTTAAAGTTTTTTATTTCTACAACAAGAAAAACAAACAAACAAAAAACACAAATACCAAATTATACACAAATTACAAAAATAACCATAGACACATAATATTCTTAGCAATAAAACATCTATTGGTCTTAACACTAAAGACCCAACCTCCCGTCTATTCCATACTTCAAATTCATATTACTTATTGCCAATACACATTCTTTTTCATAATTAAACTTATTCTCATTAAATCTAATTTCTTATATCTACCTTACAACTATTACTGAAGTTCCTCGAATGCTGCAACAGAATTTAAACTACTATATTTATTTTTCAAATATTCTTTAAAAACCTCCCATTTAGAAACAAATTCCTGTTTTGATTTATTCTTTATTTTTTCTGATAAACCATCTAATTCAGCATATTCTGTCAGCTTTTGGATGTGAAGAAGGACTTTCTTTTGTCCACCCTGAATCTTCCAACATTCAGTTTCACTGGATGTCCCGGGGTTCTAGTGCTACAAGAATAAGGAAAACTTTCCTCTCCCCATTTTCCCTATGCTGTGTGGGATTTTATGCACCACTGTCATGGGCTGCCATTCCTGGCAACCAAGAGGGTTGAGATCATTCTAAACAAAGATGGTAACAATGGATCGGGTCCTTTGATAGTGAATGCGAGACACACGTGCTCATAGTGAATGTGCATGGCTCCTCTTCCTTAGGCGTGTTTAAGAAGAAACTGGATGACCACCTTTCCTCCTTCATTACCAATGTTGGACTAGGTCAAAGTTCTTCAGCCTTGACTCCCCAAGTGTTTGTGGGACTACAACTCCCATCATCTCCAGCCAGCTTAGCCAATGGTTAGGGATGATGGGAACTGTAGTCCAATAACATTGGGGTATCCAAGGTTGAAGAAGGCCTTTTGATGTCCCTACAAACTCTTTGTTTCTATGGCAAGCAGAGTTTCCACATGAGAGCTAAATTGCTAGTGGAGTGCAGAAACACATGCACACACAAGATTTCTCAACGATATCACCTTTGAGGAGTGGGTGTTTATGGGTACATAGGTGGGTGTTTAATCATGTGGTTCACTTTCTACATTGTTCCTGGTGTTGCCTGACTGCCTTGAAGCTAGTTTTGGGTTTGGGGGTTTTATGAGCCCTGCTGTAATCTGGTTTAGCACCACCACTAGTATTCTTGAGTATCTGGCTGCTGTGCTTTGGCTGCATGTCATGAGAACTCCCCAGAGCATTGCAGCCTGCAGCAGCAACCAGGCAATCGGGAAAACCCGCTGGGAGAGATCATATCTCTCCATCAGGCATCTAAGTGTACCAAAGCAATCAGTGGCAGATCACAGAGAGGCAGCGTTAAATACAGAGAGTTTAATGTAAGGTCAACAACTTTGAGAAAGTGGAGAGGATCGCCTCTGGGGACAGGGGTGCTTTTCTGAGCAACAGGGTAACACCCAAATGGATAATAAGTAAATAACTAAATTGATGAAGAGGGACAAGGTGGTTTCTTTTAGTTTCCTGATCAGTGCTTCTGTAACAGATGGATAAACAGAATGTGGGGGAAAGAAGGGGATTTTAGCTCAATGGTTAGTGGTTGTGGGGCAAGAGCCATAGATCAGTGGTACAGTCTTGCATGCAAAAGATCTCCAGTTCAAAATGCCATAGAGGTAACAGACAATCCCTCTCCCTGTGGAGCTCTGGAATTGTAGCTGTGGGGTGGGGGGGAGAGGGACATAATAATAATAATAATAATAATAATAATAATAATAATAATAATAATAATAATTTATTATTTATACCCCGCCCATCTGGCTGAGTTTCCCCAGCCACTCTGGGCAGCTCCCAATCAGTGTTAAAAACAGTACAGTGTTACATATTAAAAACTTCCCTGAACAGGGCTGCCTTAAGATGTCTTCTGAATGTCAGGTAATTATTTATCTCTTTGACATCTGATGGGAGGGTGTTTCACAGGGTGGGCGCCACTACCGAGAAGGCCCTCTGTCTGGTTCCCTGTAGCCTCACTTCTCGCAATGAGGGAACCGCCAGAAGGCCCTCAGCGCTGGATCTCAGTGTCCGGGCTGAATGATGGGGGTGGAGACGCTCCTTCAGGTATACAGGACCGAAGCCGTTTAGGGCTTTAAAGGTCAGCACCAACACTTTGAATCGTGCTCGGAAACGTACTGGGAGCCAATGCAGATCTCTCAGAACTGGTGTTATGTGGTCCCGGCGGCCACTCCCAGTCACCAGTCTAGCTGCCGCATTCTGGATTAATTGCAGTTTCCGGGTCACCTTCAAAGGTAGCCCCACGTAGAGCGCGTTGCAGTAGTCCAAGCGTAACAACACTCAGCACTCTTAACAAACTACAGTTCCCATGATCCTTTGGGAGAAGCCATGGCTCTTTAAGGTGGTATGATACTGCTTTAAATATATAGTGCAAATGGGGCCCTAGGGTATCCAACCCCAGTCAGTGGCAGCATTCTGTTTGGTACTGAGTGAGAATCATAATTTCTATTCTCCACAAAGTCCCCCACGTAGTATCACTCCAGAGCATGGGTAGGCAAACTAAGGCCCGGGGGCTGGTTCCGGCCCAATCGCCTTCTAAATCCAGCCTGCGGATGGTCTGGGAATCAGTGTGCTTTTACATGAGTAGAACATGTCCTTTTATTTAAAGTGCATCCCTGGGTTATTTGTGGGGCATAGGAATTCTTTTTTTCTCTCTCCAAAATATAGTCCGGCCCCCCACAAGGTCTGAGGGACAGTGGACCGGCCCCCTGCTGAAAAAGTTTGCTGACCCCTGCTCCAGAGCATTGCAGACAACTACAGTGGTAGTTTCCAGACCTGACATATAGCGCAAGGAACCCAGAGAAGGCACTTATACCGACAAGCCCTGGCAGTTACCTTAAAGTGCTGGATGATGACGCCAGGCCTGATTGAAACACTGAAGACTCAGGTATAGAAATGATTAGTTATACCTGCTGTTTAATTAAGAGTCTTCCCATACTGCATAAGATGCCTTTTAGGGGGAATTCCACTTCTCATTGGTAAGGATATCTTCCTGAATGTACTTGCATGACTCTTGCATGACTCTACTTCCAGCAGTGATTGATGACAGGTAAGTGGCCCATCCTATAATGATTCAACTAAAGGAGGGATGGAAGAAGGAAACTTTGCCAAAAACATAACAGGGATACTTGGATGACAAGTTATTTCAGCCTCATAACTATACCAGATGTGGCGGTTTTCTGGGATCGTTCACTGCCTTCTGCCTTAGGGATTGTCCTCAGTGTCATCTGTGGGGTTCTCCAGAAGCTTTTATCCCTAAAAGTCTTGCAAATATCCTAAAAGGATGTTGGAGCATCCCAGAATAAGCACAACTACTTTCCATGGCCCACACTTCCATATGTTAAAATCTGTGGCTCATGCTTCATATTTCAAAGAGGGAGGGGAGCTCGTGATGGAATCCAAGCATTGACAAAATGAGAATGCTTTCGGGTAACCAGAAACTATGGACTGGGGTTGCAGTATATTCAGAAGATTCCTAAGGATCTAGCCTGGAGAACAAAGTATTTAAGCCGGCAATCCCAATTTAGTTACCCTTAACTAATAAGCCTCACTGATCATAGCATTGTAGTGCCAGAACAGGAACAGTCAATGTGGTTTCCTTCAGATGCTGCTGGACTTCAATCACAGAGCTGTAGAGCTGGAAAGGACCCCTTCGAATTCTATTCACCAGCATAGTCAACAAGCAGAAATGATGAGAGTTCATTGGGGTGGCCCACATTGGCTACCGCGGTGTTAGAAACTCATTCAAGGAGTTATATTTTCAGCTGGAGAAGGATGAAGAAGCTGTAGGTGACTCGTTACAACAGATGGCAGTTGAAGTTCGCATGTTGTTGTTTTCATCCTGCGTGTAGGAATTCGTGTTGCACCAAGTGAACATCAAGGTCAGGGGCTCCTCATCGTACCAGTATCAGCGCAGGACTTTACAGAACCTCAGAGATTACGTAGCGTTCAAATGAAAATTTGCCTAGTCCTCAGAGCAAGTGTCAAACCATAGTTCTTTGTGAGCTGCTTGTTCTCGGACTCCCTCTAGTGGAACAAAGCTGTTCAAAAGACAAAATTTTGACAAGGTGGTGGGAAAGAATTGAGAGTTCCATACTCACCCTTGTGCAGTGACGGCATCTGGGTAGGTATTTGGGGCAAAACACCAGAGCTACAGTATTATTACTGTTGTTGTTGTTGTTGTTGTTGTTGTTGTTGTTGTTGTTGTCATTATCATCATTATCATCATTATCATTATTATTATCATTATTATGCAAGACAGAGCTGTTCCACCAGGCCTTTCCTCCACAGTCTGGCCCCCTCCTTCAGTAATCCTCACAGAACTCTAGCCCAATGGTTGCCATTAATTTGATTTTGAATTGATTTTAGAATGAATTGATTTTAGAATACATTTCAATTGATTGATTGTGATTTTATGTGAACTGTGTTGCTTTTATTGTTGTTGGCCGCTCTGAGCCCAGCTTCAGCTGGGGAGGGCGGAATATAAATTATTACTACTGTTGTTGTTGTTGTTGTTGTTGTTGTTGTTGTTGTTGTTGTTGTTGTTGTTGTTGTCGTCGTCGTCGTCGCCGTCGTCATCATCATCAGTTTCTACACTGCCCTTCATCCATAGAGTTCAAGGCAGTTCACCACGTAAAAATACAAAGTATAAAACACAAAATACAGAATAAAAACAAGAATTAAAAACAAACCAATAACCCCCCTCCCCACCCCCCTTTTCGCTTGTGGCATCCTTTGTTCAATCCCAAGTAAACTAGGGGGTGGGATCTGGTATGAAGGCCCTCCAGATGTTGTTGGACTGACTCGCTTTGGCCCCAGCCAGTATGGCCAGCAGTCAGGGATGATGGGAGTTGGAGCCCAACATCTGGGAACCACAGTTTCCCATTCCTGGTCTAGTGCATCATACCATCTCCAACAGTGACCAGCCAGACGCTTCTAGGAATCCCACCAGCAAAGCAGAAAAGGCTTAAAATATGAATGCAAAATAAGCACAAGGACCCTTCACAGCAGCAGCAGTCAGTTATGATAGCACAATCATCTTAGCAAGGCTGCATAAATAAACATTGGTAGTGGGATAAGAAACCATTGTCTGTATTCAAAATTGGATGAACGGAACGGAACTTCCGAGTAAATTGTGATTTAGAAAGGGATTTTGAAGGGAAACTCCAGCATGACACTGCTGAATTGCAGCTTATTAAGATGTTCAATTATAAGATGACTGAGTTATCACCGGTTTGTTGCTGTTGCAGTAGCAGGGCATGTTTTGAGGTGGAGCCACAGACCAGCACTCCTTATAACCATGTCACCACTGCTTACCCAGACACACTGGAGGCAGGTAGCTCAGAGCAACACAAATGCATCAGCAGGGTCCCCATTAATCTGGTTGCCCCACTGGTACACCCAGGAAGCTCTTTCTCGCTGCCCCGTCCTGGTAAGAAGCAATAACAGCAGAGTCAGGGAGGCACCAATGGAAACATGTTTCAAATACGGCTTAAAGGCATAGCATGTACCTAGCCTTAGTCGCTAAGGTGCCACAAGACCTGTTCTTGTTTCTGCTACAGCAAATTAACATGGCCCTGGAATGGTTACTGATCTGTGACTGATTGGTAAACAGCACAGTACATTTTTGTACATAGTGGTGCAAGTCAGTAATTTTGGGTTGTATACCCAAATCACATCCAAAACAAGTTGTTTCCTTCAAAAAATGTGCTTTGAATGTGCTTTAAAGGTAGAGTGTGTACACAGCCATAGACACTCACTTAATGGGGGTGGAGGTAGGCTTAGATGATAAGAGGTGCGTTGTTTTATTTACTTCACAATGTTATGGTAAAGGTAAAGGACCCCTGGACAGTTAAGTCCAGTCAAAGGCGACTGTGGAGTTGCGGCACTCATCACGCTTTCAGGCCACTGAAAATAATAAGACATTACTAAGGCCCATTAAGTGTAATTACTTACTCTGAGTAAAACTTATTGGAAGCAACCCACTGCATTTTTAAAATTTGCTCTTTTAGGGTCTGGGTCCTTTCCCCCTTAATCTAGATTCAACCAAAATCTACCTTTCTGTGACTTAAATCTAGTCTTGCCCTCTAGGGAAGCAGAGAGCAAGTTTCTGCCCTATTCTTTTAGGGTGTTTCAAGAGTGCTATGTCAAAGTAATGTCATATTCTGGATAGAACAATCAGGCCAATCATTTAGCACTTTGATAATAGCTTCAGTGCTGTGCAGTTCCGCATGCTGTGGTTGTGAAACTGGCACCACATTTCCCAAACCTGATAAAATAATCCTAGCAGCAAAATGCTTCCACTTTGGGGGAACTGATGTTTATTAACAATCAAACAGCTAAAACCTAAACCATTTGGTAAACCTAAAACATGTTGTTGTTGTTGTTGTTTAGTCGTTTAGTCGTGTCCGACTCTTCGTGACCCCATGGACCAGAGCACACCAGGCACTCCTGTCTTCCACTGCCTCCCGCAGTTTGGTCAGACTCATGTTTGTAGCTTCGAGAACACTGTCCAACCATCTCGTCCTCTGTCGTCCCCTTCTCCTTGTGCCCTCCATCTTTCCCAACATCAGGGTCTTTTTCAGGGAGTCTGCTCTTCTCATGAGGTGGCCAAAGTATTGGAGCCTCAGCTTCATGATCTGTCCTTCCAGTGAGCACTCATTCTTAATTTCCTTAAGAATGGATGCGTTTGATCTTCTTGCAGTCCATGGGACTCTCAAGAGTCTCCTCCAGCACCATAATTCAAAAGCATCAATTCTTCGACGATCAGCTTTCTTTATGATCCAGCTCTCACTTCCACTTCCTAAAACATGGGTAAACAACAATTCTTGCAACAGCAAGTGGAACCTGAAAGTTTTACTGTGGGGATGTGATTGCACATCTGTGCTATGGGACCTGTGGCATCTCCAGGAGAAGTATTACAAGACACTCTCTTCCATTCCTAGCCTAACTTGCACAAGCCCTCAACCTTCAGCAACCCTCATAGGAAGGAATGGAGGACTATAGAAACTTACATATGCACACACCATATACAGTTATGAGCCATGCACTGCACACAAGGGAATTTAATGCTACGTTATTATCAACAAATTATGGATGAGCAAAACTCAAACCAGCAGATGGCGCCCTTACTTTACACTTGGTGCTCTCCCTAAAATTTGTTACATCACATTTCTATAAATTTGTCCATTGAACAAAGGTGTTAACCAGCTTAAATCTGATTTTTGTTGCAGCAGGGGACCCCAAAATTCCAAAATACAGCTGAAGCTGTAAGATGCTGCTACACACAGCTTCTATGAGAGTGCAGCAGTGATGGGCATTCAGAATACAACAAATTCAAAAACCTTCTCATTTAAGCAATGCTTGAAATCTTGGAGGGCAGGGGGACAAGGGACAAGATTTTTTGAGGTTATAGGTGGAGAGGCAGTTTTGCACCAGTCCTGGCCTCTTCTGATAAACAGAAACACAATTATGCGAGCAACAACAAAAAAGCAATGTGTTGTATCCAACATTAGACCTACTGAGAGTAGGCCCATTGAAACGAATCAATATGACATATTCCCAGCATAGCTGTCAACTTTCAGATTTGAAAATAAGGGATCAGCAGCCTCGAAAATAGGGGATCAGCAGTCAAAATAAGGGATCAGAAGCCTCACGTGTCCCAGGCACTCCTGTCTTCCACTGCTTCCCACAGTTTGGTCAAACTCATGCTGGTAGCTTTGAGAACACTGTCCAACCATCTCGTCCTCATGGTTCAATGTTACTAGTGAGCAAAGTTACCCAATCAGGATTTGAATCTTGGTCCTAGCTTTTGGGGTTAAGTTTCTATTTAGCTGTCCCACTATCAGCTTAAGTGACACATTCACTCTCTCTCTCTCCCTCCCTCTCTCTCTCTCTCTCTCTCTCTCTCTCTCTCACACACACACACACACAGGGTAGAGCCCCTCCGCGCCAAAGGCCCAAAGGCAGAAAGCCCAGCCAGCAGCCAAACGAAGCCTCAAGCGGTGATTCGCACAGCGCAGCAACCCAGCCAAACGAAGCCTCAAGCGGTGGTTCGCACAGCGCAGCAACCCAGCAAAGGGATACAGCAGCAAGGAAAACCACACTGTCACCTCTCCGCTGGGAAGCGCTGAAGCAAAGGCGAGTCCCCAGGCAACGTGGCCGATTTGATCGGCACAAGGCATGCAAGCTCCACCTCCCAGTCGTTCTCAGACTCCTTACTGGTGAGCAACACAGCCGAGCAATGCAGTTGAGGAGCCTCCCTGGCCAGCAGGGAGGGACAGGAGCTGTTTCCTTTGAAATCCGGGAAATTTACAGGATATCAACAATCCGTGACAGCAGCGGGAAACGGCGCTGGAATAAGGGAGTTTCCTGCCAAATAAGGGAAGATTGACAGCTATGGTTCCCAGTGCTGTTTTTCTAGAAAATGAGGTGCTGGAACTCAGCATGAACTCCTCCCTTGTTCTCTTATAATGCAATGATGCTCACCTGAGAGGTGCCGGAACTAAGTTCCTGTAAGTTCTGGCTAAAAAAACCCCTCTGCATCTTCCTCTAGTGAGGAGGACAGATCAGGTGAGTTGTGTAGCTGCTGTCCAAGTTTTAACTGGTGCTGGCAAATACAAGGCCTCTGCTCTCCCTTGTGGTTCATCATCTTTAATCCATGCTTGGAACGTGCAACCTTCAAATAGAGGATTGTCCTCTCCAATGCAGCACACAGGACTACCCTAGCCTGCTTAGTTTTGATGCCACAATTATGGAATGCCCCACAGCAGGGCAAAGGTCTCTTCAGTTCAATTCCTACTCACCTCACCGGGCAATGGAAGTATCTGCCAAGCCATTCAGGGAAAGGTAAACATTATGCTGCTGCAAGATAGATGTTGAATGTAGTGGACCATTTTGAATCATGCTGCACCTTGAGCGCACCTAGCCCCAATGAGGACAAGCAATTGGAAGTTTAGGTCTTTATTGGCGAAACATTTGATCACATCAGGTCCTAAGGTACAAGGGATCTATGCTAGGATTGACATATGTCCTCTTTTGGGGGTCCTACATGGCCATCCAGGGCGGGGTGGGATTTTACATTTTAAACCAAAAGTCCTGGATTTGTGGTTTAAAAAAAGAAGTCCACGGGCAGCTCTGGCTCTGGTGTGAGGAATGCCTGCTTCTTAAAACCCGTAAGGCTTCATGTACAAACAGCTCTCACAATAGAAGTTCCAGTTGCATATGAAGCCCTTTTTCTTTCACACTTTGGAATTACCATGATGAAATCCAGTCCTCGTACAGCAGAGAATCGTTTCTATCAGTATGGACCTAGGAACCATTCTGATATAGCGTGCAATAATGTGAATTATACATACAGCATTCTTCACTTAAAGGTTGTGAAGATACGCAAAGAAACACAAGTGTTCTCACAAGTTTAAATGACTTTATTTTTAACATTTCACAAAGATGAAGGTCTTCGTAAAAAAAACAAAAACCCAATGGGATTAAGTACCAAGAGTAACAAGGTAGAATATAAATATACATTCAGATCCTTCAACATTAAGCACTGAGCAAATGTTTGCACAAGGGGAAATATCCCTCACAATGTACCACACTTTTCACAAAATTCAGCATTTCGATGTCAGGATTGCGTAAGTCACAGGTACCAATTAGAAGGCACTGATTGCAAGGTATCCTTGCTGTGTGTTGCCCAAATCTCATCAAAATGTATACAACTGAGCAGACCTTTATATGAAGAATGGTCAGCTGATTTGGGCCCAGTGAGAATACTCCCTCTTGCATGTGGCACATTGTGTTGCCAGCTACAGCCCTGTGGTCCCTGGAAATTTTAGGTCAGGTTATAAACTAGAAGATTGTCACAATCTGCTGGAAGCTGGTCCTGTACTATTTCTATTAAAACGGTCAACACTATTTGTTACTAGATCCATTCCTACAGAATATGTACTAAACACAAATGTCCACTGTACTTTGGGACCATATAACCATCAGGAATAAACATTTTCTAGTACATAGTAAAACTATATTTCAATAAAATACTTGTTCCCAAAAGCATGTGCCTGTGTGCTTATGGCTCCAGCAGGAGCAAAGAGGCATTAAGCCTCTTAAAATAAAGTTTTTAAAAAGCAATTTGGTTCATTTAAATGAGATATACTAGCTTTAAAAAGATGCCCAAGTATCTAAATCCTGGTTTTACACGCAAGAAGTTTGCCTTTACAGACTTTATGCCCCAGCTATTATGGAGCCACAGATATGTGAAAACACCACAGGCCCTGAAGATTTTAGATATGGTAGACAAGAGTTCCTCCCCTTTCAATCACCTGAAATCATTGACCTAGTTGAGGCAAGGTGACAGCATCAGCCGGAGGATTTCATCAAGAGAATTAGCACTATGCAAGAAGATAGACAAATCTATTCAACAAGCACCACACTCCATGTAGGACAACAGGAACATGGAGTCCAAGCTCACAGTCCAAGTCTTATATTCAAACATGACAGTATTAATTTTTCTACCAATCTCCAAACTTAGGGCTCTCATTGCATAAATATTGCCATGTCAAATGAGGAATAAACTACAGGAACCACTTAGCTGTTCCTATTCTTTGGTGTTTGCAAATGAGATTGTACAGTATCAAGAGCCATTAACAGTGCACCATTCAGGAAACGTCAAAATCTATGGGTGATATCTGATGATGTCATACTAAGAGCAGGCCCACAACAATCAAGAATGTTCGGGGTTTTCTCCATAACTCGGACAAGCAAGTTATCAATGTAGTCTTCCAGCTCCCGCACCTGCTGATCTCGCTTTGCAATCACATCTTTCTGCTTCAAGACCAGCTGGATCAGCTCGCTGTGTGTCAGCTGGCCATAAGCGTAGGCAGGATCTGAAGGATCATATTTCTTTAGGAAGGAAGAATGAACAGGTTGAAGTCATTTTGATATCAAGCACTGTTGCAAGGATGGCGTCAAAGGATCAGAAGGAAGGTATAGAAACCTTTGGTTTCAGGGATTACCGGGGAATCCCAGGAGTGATGTCAGAGCAAAGAGGTCATCTGCCAAAGCATCTTAAAAGCTACTGAAGATTCACAAAAAACTAGAATTTCAGGAATTGCCAGTAAGTACTTTTATGGCATGCAGACAAATGTGCATACAAGGTTTCTGTACACCTGCCTTCAACTATTTCTTCCCAGTAATCAACATGGAAAAGTGAAGATAAGACCCTCCTCATAACATGCGAAAAGTACTAAATAAATACAAAGCAGCAGCAGTAGTGGCTGTTTCAGTTAAGTGATAATAATTCAGGTTTTGTGCTCAAACACCAAACAGATCATTTGCAATATTAGTTGGAGGCACGAAATCACTAAACCTTGCTTATCTGAAAACAAAAATCCCTTTCAGGCCAAAGTCCTTTGGTGAAGATAGCAAGTTTTGAGCTTGGGGAATTCATACCCACTCACAAATCTAAACTTGTGTCAGTAAAAGGCTAGGAAATTGCCCATGATGGGTAGAATAGCAGGGGCAGGGGGAATCGTACAACTAGAAAACTTGAACACATTTCTGTCTCCAAACGACTATACCCCTTTGCAGTTTGTCTGATCCCGCCAATAAATTTACAAGCTTCCTAACTCAGGGCACAGACCACCCAATTAGGTTTTAAAATATAGTATGTCTTAAAATACCTTTATATTGGCTTCATTTTGGTTATCCAAGATCTTTGATGTTATGCTCTGGTTTTTTGCAGATGATTTGCAATCTCCACTCCTGGACAAATCTCCAGAAACTGCAAGGGTGGTGGGTTTGAAGTGAAGCTTGCACCATCTGTATAAATAAAGAACAGAAAAGGTTCAGCATCAGGGGCTTAAATATTTCCTACCCACCCTTTTCCCACAAGGTCTCAGGGTGTGTTACGTATAAAGTAGTTAATTTTTAGTTCCAGCTAATCAGAGTCAGGTTCTCCGTGTAAGCAAAATGCCAGGTAGGTCTGTAGACTGATATTAGTGGCATTTAGCCAGCAAAGTCCATTTTCGAAAAAGAAAAGAAAAAGTAAAGGGGAAGAGGAAGAGAAGAGAAGAAATACCGTATTTTTCGCCCCATAGGACGCACCGGCCCATAGGACGCACCTAGTTTTTTATTTCCCCCCCAGGTGCTCTGCGCTAATCCCAAAGCTTGGGGCGTGCGGAGCTCAGCGCGCCCCAAGCTTCTGGGTGCCGACAAGGTCTCCGCTAGCCTTGGGATAGCCGCGCGGCTCTCCCATGGCTAGCTGAGCGCTGCGCTAATCCCGAAGCTTGGGGCGTGCAGAGCTCAGCGCGGCCCAAGCTTCTGGGTGCAGGCAAGGTCTCCGCTAGCCTTGGGATAGCCGCGCGGCTCTCCCACGGTTAGCGGAGCGCTGCGCTAATCCCGAAGCTTGGGGCGTGCGGAGCTCAGTGTGCCCCAAGCTTCTGGCTGCCGGCAAGGTCTCCGCTAGCCCTGGGAGAGCTGGGTCTCCCACGGCTAGCGGATAGCTTCCTGAAGCCTGGAGAACGAGAGGGGTTGGTGCACAACGACCCCCCTCGCTCTCCAGGCTTCAGAGAAAGCCTGCATTCGCCCCATAGGACGCACACACATTTCCCCTTCATTTTTGGAGGGGGAAAAGTGCGTCCTATAGGGCGAAAAATACGGTAGCCTATTTTAAAAGGAGAACATGCTGTTATGAAATAATTTATCCATATTACCACATGATTCTCAGAAATAGTTACTCTGGAAGCATCATGCAAAGATTTCTAAAATGCTAAGGATGTCACTCCTGGAACAGAGGGTCTTTACAGATCTGTGATAAGAAAATGGTAGCCGGCATGCTACCAGTATGTTGGGCATTTTCCCAAGATGTCTAGAAAAAGTTTGTTTTCTCATCCAAGTGAATATTCACAGACATACTAACACAGGCATAGGCAAACTCGGCCCTCCAGATGTTTTGGGACTACAACTCCCATCATCCCTGACTACTGGTCCTGTTAGCTAGGGATGATGGGAGCTGTCATCCCAAAACATCTGGAGGGCCGTTTGCCTATTTCTGTACTAACAGAAGATATAATTACAGCTAACTCGCATCTTATGTAGTAGTTACATTCCTGGCCATTGCACATAAAAGCAAAATCGTGTAAAGCCAGGAACCCTCAGAACCAGGTGTCTCGCTTATCTGGTTTTCAGCAGGCAGCACGAGGGCTCTAGGATGCTGTTCTGTAATGTTTCCTCCATTTGTTTGTTTGTTTGTTCTGCTCCACCCCACCCCCCGGCCCAAATCAGCAATTACGTAGGCAAAATAAGCATTGCGAGTTACCTATATTTCAATTTCACCTTTTCTGTCACAGGACTTCAAAGCTAGATTAAGTGTGTCATGTGTCACATATTTACAGACTTTGTCTATAGCTTCATGGTTCTCAGTTAAGTCCTTGGAAGTGTTGTTCAATAAAGGGGAATACATTCTCTGCTAGACAGCATTCCATCCTGGAGGCAGAAGAGGGACTGACTCGCTCTCTTTGCCCTCCCCTTGCAAGAAAGTGGATCATCTTTGTTCTGAAGGCAGCATGCATTGTCATTTCTCTCTGTTCAAGAAGGCTAGAGACAGAAACCCTACAAATTACCTGCAGAGTTACTAATCAACTGAAACCTACACAGGGCATGCCTGCCCTATCAGGAGGAAAGTTCTTACTCACCCTGTAAAGTAGATATTTTCTATGACATACAATGAAAACCACTGGGTGGCAATCGCCTTAAAGCATCTCAAGATCTCAAAATTCAATTGAGAAGATCATTTCTCAAGACTAACCTGGGCTTGACGCGTTTGGTCTGAGATGGTTTCACAGAAGCTGAGTTTTTTTCTGGCTTCTCTTCTGCTGAGATGTTTTCATCAAAAGGGTTCAAGGATGCCTTTGTGATTCGGAGGTCCGCAGTGCTGCTCTTATCTGAGCTATGACCTCTTCTGTGACCCTCATTTGTGGAGGGTTCTGAAAAGAAAGAAATCAGCATCAGAATAGTGAAAGCACAAGTCCCAATACTACTGAAAATACTAATACCTAATCCAGCCCTAGATCAACTGATGGCTCTTAACAACAGCAGGACACTGAGGTTGGGGACCACTGAGACCCACCTGCATCCTACTCATTTACAACTAGTAGGCACAAGCATGAAGACACTTCTGTTTCTTCACAGCTTCCAAGCACTGCCTTTAAATAATACAAGAAGTCCAGCTTTAACCATTATAAAGAAAAAGTTGTAAAAAATGGCACATTTTACTACTTAGCACACTTTGTAAATTACACAACTCTTAAAACATTTGAGAATAAGGTCTTGGACTTTGATTTTTTCTTTTCTTTCTCATTTGACTCTTCCTCACTGTCAGCCGGGGAGTGACTAATGCTAGGAACAATAGCTGAAGCTGTGTCTGACAATCCATTGCCTCGTTTCCCCTTTAGCTTGTCTTTCAGCTTGCCAAATGGTGTCCGTGACTTATCTTTCATGGACAGATCAAACATGCTGGCTGTCATGTTGCTCCTCATGAATTGGATATCCACCTCAATCTCACCTCTCTCTTTTTCCTTCTCTCCTGGTTTGGAGTGACGCTTGTACCATCTGTATAAATAAAGAACAGCAAAAGTTCAGTATCAGGGGCTTAAATATTTCCTACCCACCCTTTTACCACAAGGTCTCAGGGTGTGTTACGTATAAAGTAGTTAATTTTTAGTTCAAGCTAAACAGAGTCAGGTTCTCTGTGTAAGCAAAATGCCAGGTAGGTCTGTAGACTGATATTAGTGGCATTTAGCCAGCAATTTCAATTTCATCTTTTCTGTCACAGGACCTCAAAGCCAGATAAAATGTGTCATGTGTCACATATTTACAGACTTTGTCTATAGCTTCATGGTTCTCAGTTAAGTCCTTGGAAGCGTGGTTCAATAAAGGGGATTACAATCATGTAATAATTATAAGCAGCCTCACAAAACAAGTGTTTCTCCAGAATTGCTTTCTGGGGCCTCCCCCCAGAGGATGAATGAGAACCATGCCAGGAAAGGGTTGATTTTGTACTGTAAATTTATCCATTGCTCAGGGCAATGGATTCCCCCAAATATTCATATAATTTTGCAGGAAGAGACGGGAAAGGCTCTGCTACTAAGCTCAGTCCCATGATCTCTTAACAGCTCCACCTAATCTGTGCTGTTATGCTCTGGTATCATGCAACATCAGCAGGCCTTACTAGTTTATGAGTTATGGTAGAACAGCTCCACAGCATGACCTTGTCCATTTAAGGTTATGCCATGAAGACATCTGAATAAAAGGTATCAACTGTCAGAGGAACTTTGTAGAATAGACTGTTTCTGCACTAAAACCCAAGATGCATGCCATCTCAGTTTGTCTAACCTTCTTACTCCCTGAAAGGCACCACATGAACCAAGACAAATTCTGCCGAACAGTCTTGAACGGAGCTGGATACAGGAGAAGATGCAGAGCTAGAAAGAGAGAAAATGAGAAAGTCATTACCAGGAAAGTTTTAGAACAGAAACAGCAGCTTATGTACAAAAGCATGCAATTTCTCCCCAAATATGGAATTTTCCGACAATATTTTCAGAAAATTGCATGCCTTAAAAGCATACATATCAAAACAGGAAAGGAAACAAAAGAGAAGAACTAGAGGAGGGAAAAGCACTAGAACACAAGTGAGCGATTTTCTATATTCACATTTTAAAAGCTCATCATTTGGCCCAATTTCCTAAAACAGCGGATAGCATGGTGAAACTATTTCTAGACAAACTACAGGAAGTTATTGCATGGCTAAAAGATTACCCTTAAAAAACAAAAACAAAAAGCACACACAGTACTACCACATCAGGGAAAAGGCCTGTCAGAAATAATCTCATTGACATCTAATTCTTTCAGTACAGGGAAGTGTTTCTGTTTTACGAATAAGCATCCAGTCTTGAGATCTGGCAACAGTTTCATCCAAATTTCAGATCTCCCTGCCTTCAGACGAAAAAATATTAACTGGTCTGAATTGCATCTTTGCACTGTCTGTCCACATGTTAAGGGTGTGGTGTTGATTAGTGAGCTACCTCTTAATTGATAGATTCCGACATAAACCTTGAAGCCCCAATTTTCATCTGTAAAACTAATAAAGTGCTTCAAATGTACACAAGGCTATTTAAACTCTATAAATGCTAAGCAGATTTTTTTTAATTCTTACTCACTGGTTTAAACCTTATACATAAAATGGCACAATGTGAAGCATAACTGGGTAGGTGTGAAATCCCAAGAGCTATCAACCTATTGAAGAAAACTTAACTGATCATGAGTTTTAGTCAATTAACCTACTGAATAATTTGTACAAATATAAAACAAACTGTTCTGAAGCAAGCATATTTTGTTTTAAAATAATGCATGTGTTGCAGCACACATCTTAGAAAAAGAAATTCTTGCAAACCAAGATTTAAGGAGAAGACAAAGATGCCAACGTTTAGGGGATTCATGATTGGGAGATGGAGCCTAGTTTAGGAGGCTCTATAAAGGAATTAGCTAAATTCGTATCAGCTACTCGCCTTGACAACTTAATGGAACTTCCATGTTCACAAGCATTAATACCACTGAATATCAGTTGCCAAGGCAGCAAACTGAGGAAGAACTGTCAGTTCCACACCCTGCTTGCATGTTTCCTGGATGCATTGAGATAACCGCTATCCAAAGCTGGATACAAATTATTTTATTTAATAGATGTTTATTCTTCCCTTTAGCTAAAAGTAGGTTGTTAGAGAAGTTTACAACAATGGAATAAAATTAAGTATGCCAACTACCGTGATCCAGCAGGACTCTGCTCAGGAAAGGTATCAACAGGATACTTTACAAGTTTTCTTCTCCAACGAGCTCAAGATGGCATACGTGATTCTACCCCTCCTCATTTAATCCCCATAACAACCCTATGTTAGACTGAGAGCCAAGGTCAGTCAGTGAGCTTCACTTGAACCCTGGTCTCCTAGGTCCTAGTGTGACACTAACCTTTACACCACACCAACTCTTTATATTATGTTGTAGCACATTATACGGCTGTTTATTTCAAGTTTTAATAAAGTGTTTTTAAAAGTTTGATCCCGCCTCTGCTTGCAATGTTTGCTTATTGCATTTTTGCCCCACCCTTACTTCAAATAACTATGTATGAGTGACATACATAGTTCTCATTTCCCCATCCCATTTCATTCTCACAACAACCCTTGTGATTGATTAGACTGAGTGTGACTCGCCCGTGGTCTCCCAGTAAACTCTATGGACAACGGTGGAATCTTTACTAAAAGTGGCATTTTTAATCCATGATCCATCCTGTTAAGAGCTTAGCTTTTGCTGCTGTCAGATAAACAGCTGAGATGAATAATTCTCATGCGGCATGCTGTTTGACACCTGTTTGGACATGTGGACCTTGAGCCTCTGACATACATAGGTAAATTGCCTCTGAACCTGGAAATGCCATTTAGTCAGCAGGAAGTCAACATCTTCAAACAGAACTATAGAGTAGCAAGGGACCTTGGATGTCATCTAGCCCAATGCCCAACGGATTCAGTGCAGGAATCTTGCAAATACACAGCTTACTAAGCAAATGGGCATCTAGCCATTGCTTACAAACCTTCATAGGAGGAGATCCCACCACTTCCCAAGGCAGTCTGATCCGCCTTTGAACTACTCATACACTTAAGAAGTTTCTCCTAACGTAAAGTCAAAACCATCTTATTTAAAAGTTTTCAGTCACTGCATTTACATCTGTCATCTGGAGTAACATAGAACAAATCTGCTCCACCTTCTGCATCACAGTCTTTCAGTTCTTTGAGAACTATTCTCCTGCCTCCTCTTAACCTTTCCTTCTCCAAGATAACCATGCCCAGCTTTTTCAACTGTTCCTCATAGGACTTGGTTTCCAGACTCCTCACCATCTTTGGAATATGCTGTAGTTCAGGGGTGCAGAACCTCCGGCTCACAGACCAAACGTGACCCACCAGTCCCATTTGCCCATGAGGCCAATCTGGAGATGCCACGCTCACCTGCCCAATAAGGGATGCCATTAAAGTAGGCTCCCATTCAACCATCGCTCCTACTGTCCAAGCTGCAGCTCATTGAAGGCTTGCAAAGGTCGTTGAAAGCAATTCCGTGAAGCTCCTTTTGATCTCTGATATAAGAGACGGAAAGGAGCAATGCAGGGAGGCTTACAAGGCACAACACTGCCAAAGCCCCTTGCACTCTGGAACCCCAACCTGGAACCCTACACAATTTATCTTGGCAGGTAGTCAAGACAACCCACTTGCCAACATTTTGATGTCACAATGGCAGAATGTGATTTACTTGCTGGTTGCCCCACCCACACGTCAAAGTTTTTGGCCCCCCACAGCCAGAAAGATTCCTCCTCTAGTTTGTCTATCTCCTCCTTAAAATGCAGCAACTGGAACTGGACAAAGTAATGAACCCGGCTATTCCTACACTGACCACAACACTCTGGCATATTTCCTCTCTCCCTTTGAAATTAAAGCATACCCTTATCCGCATTCCTTCAGAAGTCCTGCTATGACTCCCTAAATAAAGAAGGAGCGAACATCAGATGCAACGGGTCATATTTAGGAGGCCTCTCTGGGCAGCGCCTGCCACCAGCCCCCTCCCTCCCTCCCTCCGCGCATGCGACCTGCAACCCGGCAGGTAGACTGCCCCTGGCAGCAGGAGCTCCACCGAGGCCCCTCGCTCGCTCATCTGCTCGCTCTCTCCTCACCGTGTGCATGTGGGGACAAAAATTAACTAAGCAGCTCCATTAATCAGAGTGACTGACTCACCACCTATCTTGTGACACGGGTATGATATTCAGGTACCACCATACCATGTTCTATAAAGAGATGCTTGCAAAGCCACAACTTTTTCTTCTGGATCTAGGTTTAAAGCATGCATGTCTGAAACAACTTACAATTAGATTTTCACACTTCTCTTCCACTCTCCCATGCCTAACTAGGAGGACCATAAGTAGCCCAGACAAACATTCATTCAAGTCAAACGCCAACTCAAAGAGGTATTTGTTGCTCAGGCTGGCTGACTGCCTCCACCCAAACCTTCAAGAGTGGATACTACTTCTCACCCAGAGATACGCCAATCTTTACACCAAAAGCTGTCCTAAACAGCATGCAAAGCACTGCAATGTGGCCACTTCCTATACCCCTTGTCAGAGTTGAAGGAAAACAATCACACAACCTCGCCAACTGGTTACTAGTGGTCCCCACCAGTAACCAAAGTTATCCAGGCCACCCAAACCTGTCTTTAATTATTATCACAGTAGGGTGGGAGGAGCCATGCCTGAAGGATATAGGAGATTCTTAGTGGGATGGAGAGCTGGGGGGGGGGGCGGGGAATCACATCTTGCAACCAATGAATCCCTTTGCTTCAGACAGTACATAGGTAGACAAGTCTAAAAAGCCCAGGAAACAAATTTTCACAATCCTCTAGTGGTTATGATGGCTCATTTACCAGAAGTAATGTATTTAGCATTAACTCCGGAAGTGTATACTTTATTCTTACCAAACTAAGCCTCCTAGAGCAAAATATGTATCAGAAGGCTATTGCTTGCAAGCCTGTCTGAATCACTTGCAGCTTCGAGGTCACAGGCACGCTTGAGCCTTGCTAAACATCTCCTTTTCTTCTGGAGTCCGGATATACTGCTCTATCTCACTGTCTAAAATGGGCTCATCCCCAGTGATAGCAGAATCTTCAAGGCTTAGCTCAGGAGTTCGTAGCCTCTTTGCGGGGTTCAAGACGCAGGGTGGGAGCAAAGGTTTCCGCTTGCTGAACTTCTGCTTCTCTCCTGAAAGGGAGGCCTCTTCTACTGTTGCAGCGCTCTCATCGATTAGTTGCAGCGGCGCAGCTGCTGAGTCTTCTAGGTCACGGTCTTCCGTAGTATCCACGATGCGGAAGGCAGCCTGCAGAAGCACACGGCGGTGCCGCAGAAGGTCACCGATGTACTTTGCCACGCTCCGACGGTCCACTTTCAGCACTCGCAACCAGCCCAGCTGAGAAGCCATTTGCAGGAGGATGTTATGCAGCTCCTTCAGTCTCTGGTGGGCTGGCCGGGGAGCCTCCATACCAGCAAGCTTACAGAACTGAGAAAGGGTGCAAGTGAGGCGATCGACAGGCCGGAGAGACTGCCAAGCCAGGAAGGCTGCTGCTGTCACTATGGGGATGGGGTGCCGGCCAGTCACCAGCCACGTGTCGCTGGCAAGTTCCACCATCTGGACAGTCCTTGCCACCAGCTGCTCCTTTTCTTCCACAAACTTAGTTGGGACGCTGGGTGAAATCTGGAAAATCTTGAAGCTGGAAAGATGAAAATCAAACAAGCCATTTAGAAACACTGCCTTGGGTTGGGAGATGTGGCAGGATGGAGAAGACAAATAGGTGAAAGAGGGACATGAGCAAAACAAAGCATTCTGGCAAAGGGCAAAGGGCAGAAGGCCCTGCATTTTCCAAGGATACCAAAAAGGCAAGCTGAGCAGCCTGAATCAAAAAGGCAAGCATCTTCCATTAACCAGCACTATATGGACAGGGCTGAATTTACACTCTTCCTAACTTGTACTCAACAAAATTCTGTTTGTTGGCTTCTTGCCCTTAATAATAATAGGAAGGATTTCCAAGCAATTACAGGATTGGGAGAAGGAGCAGAATTCACAATTCTGAGAATTATTTGTTTAAAAAGGGAAGTTTGCTGGCCCTGTGGCTAAAGAGAAAAACCTGGAACTGCCTCAGATGAAATCTCAGAAATCAGGGAGTTGGAGTATACATAAAAAGGTAAAGATAAAGGTACCCCTGCCCGTACGGGCCAGTCTTGACAGACTCTAGGGTTGTGCGCCCATCTCACTCAAGAGGCCGAGGGCCAGCGCTGTCCGAAGACACTTCCGGGTCACGTGGCCAGCGTGACAAGCTGCATCTGGCGAGCCAGCGCAGCACACGGAAACGCCGTTTACCTTCCCGCTGGTAAGCGGTCCCTATTTATCTACTTGCACCCGAAGGTGCTTTCGAACTGCTAGGTTGGCAGGAGCTGGGACCGAACAACGGGAGTATACATGCACATATGTAAATACCCATTTCTTCCATGATGGAAGCACACAGCACACACAGGGTTCCTACATCCAAGCACTGACCACACCCGTCCCTGCTGAACTTTAAGAAGCTTGCTGCTTCATCGGCCTTCCAATCAATATACCACACAGTCCGTATGATACTTGTAAATTCAGTTTCTGAATGATGGAAACTGCACACCAACTATGAGGACTATTGTCCAGGAAAGGGCACAAGAACTTCGACATACCTGTTGAGGTGGGTTTTCACCATATCCATCAAGCTGAGAGTAGGCACATCCAGTGCCAGTTCCTTCAGGAAGCGCAGATAGGTCTTTGCAAACAACTCCTTGTCTCCATAGAGCAGCAGGCAGACTGTGCCCATGGTCAGGGGCCAGTTGTGCTGGCGGCAGGTCCCAAAGACGCAACAGCCCACAAGCATCTCCTTCTTCTCCAAGCTGACTAAACTGAAGCCGGGACGTTTGATTGCCTGCTGGTAATAGGACACGGCTGTATCTTCAAACAGAGAAGGAAGCCGCAGAACTTTGCAGAGATCCCGAACACGTTTGACTCCTGTGGGGGGAAAATACCACAGCAGTACTTAAGAAATGTTTCCACATACACATTTATCAGTGAGAAATCTAACCGCAGGGTAGGTCTTTGCCTGTATGAAGCTGCCCATATACTAAGATAATCTGTGGAGGCTCTGTTTCACATGCTCCCACTTTCAGAGGTTAGATGGGTGGCAATCGTGGATAACATACTTTCAATTGTGGTAGTGTAACTGGAGTGTCCAAACCAAGCCTACTTTGGCTTTTTTTTTTTTTGATATTATGGAGAACTTTTTTAAATGAAAGTCTTTGGGGGCTCTAATTGAGAATGGCTGTTAGTATTGCTGTTTCAACTTCATATTTGATTTTAATTTGGCTTTTAGTTATGTACTGATTTTTATTTTTTGCAGCTGTACACACAATTATAATGACCATTTAATGGTAATGGAAACAGACTGGTCCATGCTTAACCAGTCTGTCAATGATTCAGGTGGGATTTGATCAGGCAATCAAACTGAACTCTGGACTCTATGCACCTCTAAAACTCTAAAATAGGTTCTTTTGATGTTGGTCCCACAGCAAATAGGTAAGACTGTTTTAAAAATGCAAATTTCTCTTTGCTTTTAGAAAGTGAAACAATGCAGCTCTTGTGGATGACAGGCACATTAATTTCCACAAAGCATCAACAGAGTAATGCAGAATACGTACCTCGCTGTACACAACGGCTCGTTTGCTCATTCTGACCAGTACTCCGTGAATATGTGACTTCTATGAGATAAAAACACAGATATCAGCCAAACTTTGGTCCAAGCTCTCAAACATGCACCCATTTTTAAACTGTTGAACGGTGTAGGGCCTGTCTATATTTGAGAACTGCTTGCAAGTCGTATATCAAATCCTATGTCTTTGCAAGATACAAAGAGTTTTGAGCTATTTTGCTATTCTTAGCCTCACCTTGTAAATGTTCTTCATCAGCATATGTGGTTGTGAGAAGCCCTTCAGTCAGAATGAAGCCACAGTCTGCGCACACCAGCTGGTTCTGAGCCTAATGAGAGTCCTCTACAATTTCCAAGGAGCCACAGTCTGGACACTTCTTTTGGCTCGACATCTTAGCAGCCTGAAAGCATAAATCAGGTCCACAGTTGGTCACTGATATTTTGGTATTATTGAATTACTTCCATGTATTACATTTACCGTATATCCCACCTGTCCTTTGAAGAGCTCAAGTTGGTATAATGGTTCTCTCGCCACCCAATTTTTATTCTCACAACAACTCTGTGAAATTAGTTGTTTGTATTACTACTACTGGGACGCGGATGGCGCTGTGGGTTAAGCCACATAGCCTAGGACTTGCCGATCAGAAGGTCAGCGGTTCGAATCCCCGTGACGGGGTGAGCTCCTGTTGCTCGGTCCCTCCTCCTGCCCACCTAGCAGTTCGAAAGCATGTCAAAGTGCAAGTAGATAAATAGGTACCACTCCGGCGGCAAGGTAAACGGCGTTTCTGTGCGCTGCTCTGGTTTGCCAGAGCATGCTTGGTCATGCTGGCCACATGACTAAACAAGTGCTTCGTATTTTTAAAAAAGGGCACGGAGACAAAGTTGTTGCGGAAGGCTCCTCCTTTGTTTTTCCAGAGGCTCCTAAAGGCAAGTGAATAATGCCAGGGCAACCTGGAGTGCGGGAAAGGGGAAGAGATGTGAACTGCTGGCTGGTTAGGGGACACAGAAAAAAGAGGGGGAAACTGACTTGTGTGATTTCGATAATGGTGATGTAAAAATTGGGGTTTGGCTTTTGCTTCCCAACACCCCCATGGGACTCTGAGTCCCCTAAATTCATGATCGGCCAGAGAAGAATGGATGGAGGCAGAATCCAGTGGAAAACAAGGCAGATGTTTATTTTTCTGTTGCAACAGAGTCCCCTCCCCTCCTTCCAAGGAGGGAGAGGCCCTCAACAAAAGTGTGCAGGAACTTTTAAAGACTTTTGACACTGCCCAACCCCCTTAGCCGAAGACCACCCCAAAATCATCATACATATATCATAGGAGGCGGTCTACAGCAGAAACCCTGCCTACCAGGATACCTGATAATGGTCGCTGATTGCATTAGCTAGGCAGCCTGGCCATTCTTAGTTCCTGAAGCCTCACCACAGGCTCGCCCTATTCATACACAAATACACCCTTAAGACAGGATTTGCAAGCGAAAAGGCAATGGGGAGGCTTTCCCTATTTGCCTCCCTCCCTGCAGATGAGTATTTGAGGTCATTGAGAGTCAAAATGGCTTCAGGATTGCTCTCCCGTACTATTTCAGACACATGGTTTAAATATATAGATATGTGTGCATTTATGAATATTTAGTCTATATTTGAGGCCTTAGAATTCTTATAACAACGGAGAGGAGGAGGAGGATTGCTGGCGGTGCTCACAGAATCAGCGGTAGTTGGAAGGGGGTTTCTGCCCACGCCACTCGCGGGTTGCATGCCCTCCAAAAAAATCCCACATCCCCCCCCCAAAAAAAAACCCGGCCTGGCTCCTAGACAGCCACCCAGGAGCCTCTTTCCCCCTTTACGCGGCCTGACTTACCTTCTCGCCGCCGCTTTCGCAACACCGGAAGAAGCCGGGGGAGCTTTTTCAAGAGGGCACACGCTCCTTCCGGGCAATCCCCATGGCAACGGGGCAATCGGGCCCAGACGCGCTCCAACGCTAAGCGGCCTCCGGAAAGAAACAAGGGAGCGCAGGACAAAGGTTCCGCCAGAGCCGCTCAGCTCGAGGGCGTTAGAGATGGGGCGAGGCGGAGCATTTGTGTCTGGACTGAGGGGTTGTCAGATCTCCGGGAATGAGCTGAAGTTCCAGCCTTTTAAGCTCCTTTTCTCGGAGTTTATTCTTGGAATTTAATAAAAATAAAATAAAAAACAACACCAGGAAAGCTGAAGACTTCCTTTTCCATCTTTGTAGTAAATCGTCTGTTAGCAGCCTCCCTTTGCCTCATTTTCACCCCATCTTTCCTAATCTTTCCTTTGAATTTTTCATTTAAAATAAGTTCCCCTTGGAATACTTTTGAGTGGGGGAGACACCAGCTCCTTATGTAATAGGGGGAAATATTAATATCAGCACATAGGACTGGAGACATACTCTGCAAATCTAACCATGTTGACTCAGGTTGTAGCCTTAATCTGGATTCAAACAAAATCTACCTTTCTGTGACTTAAATCTAGTCCTGCCCTCTAGGGAAGCAGAGAGCAAGTTTCTGCCCTATTCTTTAAGGGTACACAGCCATAGACTCTCACTTAATGGGGGTGGAGGTAGGCTTAGATGATAAGGTGCGTTATTTTATTTACTTCACAATGTTATGGTAAAGGTAAAGGACCCCTGGACAGTTAAGTCCAGTCAAAGGCGACTGTGGAGTTGTGGCGCTCATCTCGCTTTCAGGCCATTTGTCCACAGACAACTTTTCTGGGTCATGCGGCTACAGTGGCGTAGCGTGGGTTGTCAGCACCCGGGGCAAGGCAAGTAATTTGCGCCCCCTAACCCATGGATTTGCACCCCCTAACCTGTGGATTTGCGCCCCCTAACCCTAACCCCCAGATGTTGCGCCCCCTGCGGCCGGCCCCCCCTGCACCCCCCACGCTACGCCACTGTGCGGCTAGCATGACTAAACTGCTTCTGGCGCAACGGGACACCATGATGAGTGCCAGAGCACGTGGAAACGCCGTTTACCTTTCCATCACAGCAGTACCTATTTATCTACTTGAGTAGGTATGCTTTAAAATGGCTAGATTGGCAGGAGCTGGGACAAAGAAAAGGGAGCTCACCGCATCGTGTGGATTCAAACCGTTAGCCTCCCAATTAGCAAGCCCTAGAGGCTCGGTGGTTTAGACCACAGTGCCACCAGTGTAGTAGTGGGGCTCCTGTCCATTCTGCTTAATGGAGCTCCAGACTTTGGCCACAAAGTTCTGCCCTGAAATTGTACACAAGAGAGCTGAAATCCTATTTCTATACATTTAAATCAGGGACACCCAAACTTTTTCCAAAGAGGGCCGGATTTGATGAAGTGGACATGCGTCAGGGCCGACCAAAGCTGTTGACCTTTTTTTAGGATTGTGAGCTTTTTTAAGGATTTTACCCCCAGGAGATAGCCTGCCACAGGGGCCAGATTAAGCCCCCGAAACGGATTTTGGAGATGCCTGATTTAAATGGACCAAGGGAGTCACTGTTCCACGAGGAAAGCTATGCTCACACGAACTTTGCTCCAGAGCAAATAAACAGGCAATGGCTCCAGCTTGTTCACATGAACCTTGCCCAGTATATATGACAACAAAGTTCTTGAGTGTAATGCGTCCACAGTGACCTTATTCAGGTGCAGACATGTGGGAAGGAAAGCGGTGCATTTTTAACAGGCCATGGTACTTATTAAGCTGGATCCTGAAATATAGTCATTCGTCTGAACCCATCCAGTAAACTTTGTGGCTATGTACCAGGGTCAATTCCAGGTTTTGGAGGTCCTTGGGCTAGATACACCTTCCATGGGGTAACCCCTCAAGTGACTCTATCCTCACTCCCATTATCATCACTCAGTGCTTTTGGGTACAGTCCTGCGTTTGGGAGATGGGGAACAAACATGGTTAGAATTCCAATTCCCATTAGCCACAGCAGCACAGCCAATTGGCAGGTATTTGTGGAGTTGCAGCCCAACAACATCTGAAGATCCACACGTACCCCAGTCTCACTATATTCACTACCCTGGAAGCAAGTCAGTGGGACTTATGCCTGAAAAGATGGCGCAGTGGAGGATATTGGATTCAGTTGCACCTACATCATACACTCAAAGCACATGGCTTCCCCCTCAAAGAATCTTGGGCACCTTAGTTTACCCCTCACACAGGTACAAGTCCCAGGATCCTTAACAAACTAGTTCCCAGGAGTCTTTTGAGAAAGCAACATGCTTTAAATGTATGCACTGCTGCTGTGATTTGTAACTCTGTGAGTGGTGAACAGCAGTGCCTGCGATTCTTTGAACTTCATAGGCGCTTTGAATGTCTAGTGATCACCCAGCCTGGAACAGTCCCACTGAAAATAGTAAGACATTACTAAGGCCCATTAACTGTAATTACTTACTCTGAGTAAAACTTATTTGGAAGCAACACACTGCATTTTTAAAAGTTGCTCTTTTAGGGTCTGCGTCCTTTTCCCCTTAATCTGGATTCAACCAAAATCTACCTTTCTGTGATTTAAATCTAGTCCTGCCCTCTAGGGAAGCAGAGAGCAAGTTTCTGCCCTATTCTTTAAGGGTACTTCAAGAGTGCTATGTCAAAATACTGTCATATTCTGGATAGAACAATCAGACCAATCATTTAGCACTTTAATAATAGCTTCAGTGCTGTGCAGTTCCACATGCTGTGGTTGTGAAACTGGCACCACATTTCCCAAACCTGATAAAATAATCCTAGCAGCATAATGCTTCCACTTTGGGGGAACTGATGTTTATTAACAGTAAAACAGCTAAAACCTAAACCATTTGGTAAACCTAAAACATGGGTAAACAACAATTCTTGCAAGAGCATGTGGAACCTGAAAGTTTTACTGTGGGGATGTGATTGCACATCTGTGCTATGGGACCTGTGGCATCTCCAAGAGAAGTATTACAAGACACTCTCTTCCCTTCCTAGCCTAACTTGCACAAGGCCTCAACCTTCAGCAACCCTCATAGGAAGGAATGGACGACTATAGAAACTCACATATGCACACACCATATACAGTTATGAGCCATGCACTGCACACAAGGGAATTTAATGCTACGTTATAATCCACAAATTATGGATGAGCAAAACTCAAACCAGTAGATGGCGCTCTTACTTTACACTTGGTGCTCTCCCTAAAATTTGTTACATCACATTTCTATAAATTTGCCCATTGAACAAAGGTGTTAACCAGCTTAAATCTGATTTTTGTTGCAGCAGGGGACCCCAAAATTCCAAAATACAGCTGGAGCTCTAAGATGCTGCTACACACAGCTTCTATGAGAGTGCAGCAGTGATGGGCATTCAGAATACAACAAATTCAAAAACGTTCTCATTTAAGCAATGCTTGAAATCTTGGAGGGCAGGGGGACAAGGGACAAGATTTTTTGAGGTTATAGGTGGAGAGGCAGTTTTGCACCAGTCCTGGCCTCTTCTGATAAACAGAAACACAATTATGCGAGCAACAACAAAAAAGCAATGTGTTGTATCCAACATTAGACCTACTGAGAGTAGGCCCATTGAAACGAATCAATATGACATATTCCCTGCATAGCTGTCAACTTTCAGATTTGAAAATAAGGGATCAGCAGGCTCAAAAATAAGGGATCAGCAGCCTCACCTGTCCCAGGCACTCCTGTCTTCCACTGGTCAAACTCATGCTGGTAGCTTTGAGAACACTGTCCAACCATCTCGTCCTCATGGTTCAATGTTACTAGTGAGCAAAGTTACCCAGTCAGGATTTGAATCTTGGTCCTAGCTTTTGGGGTTAAGTTTCTATTTAGCTGTCCCATTAATACTGACAAACCGTATCTCCCATTCATCTCTCAGGTCCCCTTGTAAATCTAAAGTACTGACATCCTGCGGTAAAAAAATTCCCTAAGTTAATTACACATTGTGTGAAGGTAAGTGTGTGAAGCTACAGCATTCCTCCTATCAGCTTAAGTGACACATTCACTCTCTCCCTCTCTCTCTCTCTCTCACACACACACACACGCACATACAGTAGAGCCCCTCTGACCCAGCCAGCAGCCAAACAAAGCCTCAAGCGGTGATTCGCACAGCGCAGCAACCCGGCAAAGGGATACGGCAGCAAGGAAAACCACACTGTCACCTCTCCGCTGGGAAGCGCTGAAGCAAAGGCGAGTCCCCAGGCAACGCGGCCGATTTGATCGGCACAAGGCATGCAAGCTCCACCCGCCAGTCGTTCTCAGACTCCTTACTGGTGAGCAACACAGCCGAGCAATGCAGTTGAGGAGCCTCCCTGGCCAGCAGGGAGGGACAGGAGCTGTTTCCTTTGAAATCCGGGAAATTTACAGGATATCAACAATCCGGGACAGCAGCGGGAAACGGCGCTGGAATAAGGGAGTTTCCCGCCAAATAAGGGAAGATTGACAGCTATGGTTCCCAGTGCAGTAATGCAATGATGCTCACCTGAGAGGTGCCGGAACTAAGTTCCTGTAAGTTCTGGCTAAAAAAACCCCTCTGCATCTTCCTATAGTGAGGAGGACAGATCAGGTGAGTTGTGTAGCTGCTGTCCAAGTATTAACTGGTGCTGGCAAATACAAGGCCTCTGCTCTCCCTTGTGGTTCATTATCTTTAATCCATGCTTGGAACGTGCAACCTTCAAATAGAGGATTGTCCTCTCTAATGCAGCACACAGGGCTACCCTAGCCTGCTTAGTTTTGATGCCACAATTATGGAATGCCCCACAGCAGGGCAAAGGTCTCTTCAGTTCAATTCCTACTCACCTCACCGGGCAATGGAAGTATCTGCCAAGCCATTCAGGGAAAGGTAAACATTATGCTGCTGCAAGATAGATGTTGAATGTAGTGGACCATTTTGAATCATGCTGCACCTTGAGCGCACCTAGCCCCAATGAGGACAAGCAATTGGAAGTTTAGGTCTTTATTGGCAAAACATTTGATCACATCAGGTCCTAAGGTACAAGGGATCTATGCTAGGATTGACATATGTCCTCTTTTGGGGGTCCTACATGGCCATCCAGGGCGGGGTGGGATTTTACATTTTAAACCAAAAGTCCTGGATTTGGGGTTTAAAAAAAGAAGTGCATGGGCAGCTCTGGCTCTGGTGTGAGGAATGCCTGCTTCTTATAACCCGTAAGGCTTCATGTACAAACAGCTCTCACAATAGAAGTTCCAGTTGCATATGAAGCCCTTTTTCTTTCACACTTTGGAATTACCATGATGAAATCCAGTCCTCGTACAGCAGAGAATCGTTTCTATCAGTATGGACCTAGGAACCATTCTGATATAGCGTGCAGTAATGTGAATTATACATACAGCATTCTTCACTTAAAGGTTGTGAAGATACGCAAAGAAACACAAGTGTTCTCACAAGTTTAAATAACTTTATTTTTAACATTTCACAAGGATGAAGGTCTTCGTAAAAAAAACAAAAACCCAATGGGATTAAATACCAAGAGTAACAAGGTAGAATATAAATATACATTCAGATCCTTCAACATTAAGCACTGAGCAAATGTTTGCACAAGGGGAAATATCCCTCACAATGTACCACACTTTTCACAAAATTCAGCATTTCGATGTCAGGATTGCGTAAGTCACAGGTACCCATTAGAAGGCACTGATTGCAAGGTATCCTTGCTGTGTGTAGCCCAAATCTCATCAAAATGTATACAACTGAGCAGACCTTTATATGAAGAATGGTCAGCTGATTTGGGCCCAGTGAGAATACTCCCTCTTGCATGTGGCACATTGTGTTGCCAGCTACAGCCCTGTGGTCCCTGGAAATTTTAGGTCAGGTTATAAACTAGAAGATTGTCACAATCTGCTGGAAGCTGGTCCTGTACTATTTCTATTAAAACGGTCAACACTATTTGTTACCAGATCCATTCCTACAGAATATGTACTAAACACAAATGTCCACTGTACTTTGGGACCATATAACCATCAGGAATAAACATTTTCTAGTACATAGTAAAACTATATTTCAATAAAATACTTGTTCCCAAAAGCATGTGCCTGTGTGCTTATGGCTCCAGCAGGAGCAAAGAGGCATTAAGCCTCTTAAAATAAAGTTTTTAAAAAGCAATTTGCTTCATTTAAATGAGATATACTAGCTTTAAAAAGATGCCCAAGTATCTAAATCCTGGTTTTACACGCAAGAAGTTTGCCTTTACAGACTTTATGCCCCAGCTATTATGGAGCCACAGATATGTGAAAACACCACAGGCCCTGAAGATTTTAGATATGGTAGACAAGAGTTCCTCCCCTTTCAATCACCTGAAATCATTGACCTAGTTGAGGCAAGGTGACAGCATCAGCCGGAGGATTTCATCAAGAGAATTAGCACTATGCAAGAAGATAGACAAATCTATTCAACAAGCACCACACTCCATGTAGGACAACAGGAACATGGAGTCCAAGCTCACAGTCCAAGTCTTATATTCAAACATGACAGTATTAATTTTTCTACCAATCTCCAAACTTAGGGCTCTCATTGCATAAATATTGCCATGTCAAATGAGGAATAAACTACAGGAACCACTTAGCTGTTCCTATTCTTTGGTGTTTGCAAATGAGATTGTACAGTATCAAGAGCCATTAACAGTGCACCATTCAGGAAACGTCAAAATCTATGGGTGATATCTGATGATGTCATACTAAGAGCAGGCCCACAACAATCAAGAATGTTCGGGGTTTTCTCCATAACTCGGACAAGCAAGTTATCAATGTAGTCTTCCAGCTCCCGCACCTGCTGATCTCGCTTTGCAATCACATCTTTCTGCTTCAAGACCAGCTGGATCAGCTCGCTGTGTGTCAGCTGGCCATAAGCGTAGGCGGGATCTGAAGGATCATATTTCTTTAGGAAGGAAGAATGAACAGGTTAAAGTCATTTTGATATCAAGCACTGTTGCAAGGATGGCGTCAAAGGATCAGAAGGAAGGTATAGAAACCTTTGGTTTCAGGGATTACCGGGGAATCCCAGGAGTGATGTCAGAGCAAAGAGGTCATCTGCCAAAGCATCTTAAAAGCTACTGAAGATTCACAAAAAACTAGAATTTCAGGATTTGCCAGTAAGTACTTTTATGGCATGCAGACATATGTGCATACAAGGTTTCTGTACACCTGCCTTCAACTATTTCTTCCCAGTAATCAACATGGAAAAGGGAAGATAAGACCCTCCTCATAACATGCGAAAAGTACTAAATAAATACAAAGCAGCAGCAGTAGTGGCTGTTTCAGTTAAGTGATAATAATTCAGGTTTTGTGCTCAAACACCAAACAGATCATTTGCAATATTAGTTGGAGGCACGAAATCACTAAACCTTGCTTATCTGAAAACAAAAATCCCTTTCAGGCCAAAGTCCTTTGGTGAAGATAGCAAGTTTTGAGCTTGGGGAATTCATACCCACTCACAAATCTAAACTTGTGTCAGTAAAAGGCTAGGAAATTGCCCATGATGGGTAGGATAGCAGGGGCAGGGGGAATCGTACAACTAGAAAACTTGAACACATTTCTGTCTCCAAACGACTATACCCCTTTGCAGTTTGTCTGATCCCGCCAATAAATTTACAAGCTTCCTAACTCAGGGCACAGACCACCCAATTAGGTTTTAAAATATAGTATGTCTTAAAATACCTTTATATCGGCTTCATTTTGGTTATCCAAGATCTTTGATGTTATGCTCTGGTTTTTTGCAGATGATTTGCAATCTCCACTCCTGGACAAATCTCCAGAAACTGCATCCGATCCCACTTGTGGAATAACAGAAAGGGTGGTGGGTTTGAAGTGAAGCTTGCACCATCTGTATAAATAAAGAACAGAAAAGGTTCAGCATCAGGGGCTTAAATATTTCCTACCCACCCTTTTCCCACAAGGTCTCAGGGTGTGTTACGTATCTCCCATGGCTAGCTGAGCGCTGCGCTAATCCTGAAGCTTGGGGCGTGCGGAGCTCAGCGCGCCCAAAGCTTCTGGGTGCCGGCAAGGTCTCCGCTAGCCTTGGGATAGCCGTGCGGCTCTCCCAAGGCTAGCGGAGCGCTGCGCTAATCCCGAAGCTTGGGGCGTGCGGAGCTCAGTGCGCCCCAAGCTTCTGACTGCTGGCAAGGTTTCCGCTAGCCCTGGGAGAGCTGGGTCTCCCACGGCTAGCGGATAGCTTCCTGAAGCCTGGAGAACGAGAGGGGTCGGTGCACAACGACCCCCCTCGCTCTCCAGGCTTCAGCGAAAGCCTGCATTCGCCCCACAGGACGCACACACATTTCCCCTTCATTTTTGGAGGGGGAAAAGTGCGTCCTATAGGGCGAAAAATACGGTAGCCTATTTTAAAAGGAGAACATGCTGTTATGAAATAATTTATCCATATTACCACATGATTCTCAGAAATAGTTACTTTGGAAGCATCGTGCAAAGATTTCTAAAATGCTAAGGACGTCACTCCTGGAACAGAGGGTCTCTACAGATCTGTGATCAGAACCTGGTAGCTGGCATGCTACCAGTATGTTGGGCATTTTCCCAAGATGTCTAGAAAAAGTTTGTTTTCTCATCCAAGTGAATATTCCCAGACATACTAACACAGGCATAGGCAAACTCGGCCCTCCAGATGTTTTGGGACTACAACTCCCATCATCCCTGACTACTGGTCCTGTTAGCTAGGGATGATGGGAGCTGTCATCCCAAAACATCTGGAGGGCCGAGTTTGCCTATGCCTGTGTTAGTATGTCTGTGAATACTCTAGGATGCTGTTCTGTAATGTTTCCTCCACTCTCCATTTGTTTGTTTGTTTGTTTGTTTCTTTGTTTGTTTGTTCTGCTCCACCCCACCCCCCGGCCCAAATCAGCAATCACGTAGGCAAAATAAGCATTGCGAGTTACCTATATTTCAATTTCACCTTTTCTGTCACAGGACTTCAAAGCTAGATTACGTGTGTCATGTGTCACATATTTACAGACCTTGTCTATAGCTTCATGGTTCTCAGTTAAGTTAAGAGGGACTGACTCGCTCTCTTTGCCCTCCCCTTGCAAGAAAGTGGATCATCTTTGTTCTGAAGGCAGCATGCATTGCCATTTCTCTCCTTTCAAGAAGGCTAGAGACAGAAACCCTACAAATTACCTGCAGAGTTACTAATCAACTGAAACCTACACAGGGCATGCCTGCCCTATCAGGAGGATAGATATTTTCTATGACATACAATGAAAACCACTGGGTGGCAATAGCCTTAAAGCATCTCAAGATCTCAAAATTCCATTGAGAAGATCATTTCTCAAGACTAACCTGGGCTTGACGCGTTTGGTCTGAGATGGTTTCACAGAAGCTGAGTTTTTTTCTGGCTTCTCTTCTGCTGAGATGTTTTCATCAAAAGGGTTCAAGGATTCCTTTGTGATTCGGAGGTCCGCAGTGCTGCTCTTATCTGAGCTATGACCTCTTCTGTGACCCTCATTTGTGGAGGGTTCTGAAAAGAAAGAAATCAGCATCAGAATAGTGAAAGCACAAGTCCCAATACTACTGAAAATACTAATACCTAATCCAGCCCTAGATCAACTGATGGCTCTTAACAACAGCAGGACACTGAGGTTGGGGACCACTGAGACCCACCTGCATCCTACTCATTTACAACTAGTAGGCACCATCATGAAGACACTTCTGTTTCTTCACAGCTTCCAAGCACTGCCTTTACATAATACAAGAAGTCCAGCTTTAACCATTATAAAGAAAAAGTTGTAAAAAATGGCACATTTTACTACTTAGCACACTTTGTAAATTACACAACTCTTAAAACATTTGAGAATAAGGTCTTGGACTTTGATTTTTTCTTTTCTTTCTCATTTGACTCTTCCTCGCTGTCAGCCGGGGAGTGACTAATGCTAGGAACAATAGCTGAAGCTGTGTCTGGCAATCCATTGCCTCGTTTCCCCTTTAGCTTGTCTTTCAGCTTGCCAAATGGTGTCCGTGACTTATCTTTCATAGACAGATCAAACATGCTGGCTGTCATGTTGCTCCTCATGAATTGGATATCCACCTCAATCTCACCTCTCTCTTTTTCCTTCTCTCCTGGTTTGGAGTGACGCTTGTACCATCTGTATAAATAAAGAACAGCAAAAGTTCAGCATCAGGGGCTTAAATATTTCCTACCCACCCTTTTCCCACAAGGTCTCAGGGTGTGTTACGTATAAAGTAGTTAATTTTCAGTTCAAGCTAAACAGAGTCAGGTTCGCCATGTAAGCAAAATGCCAGGTAGGTCTGTAGACTGATATTAGTGGCATTTAGCCAGCAATTTCAATTTCATCTTTTCTGTCACAGGACCTCAAATCCAGATAAAATGTGTCATGTGTCACATATTTACAGACTTTGTCTACAGCTTCATGGTTCTCAGTTAAGTCCTTGGAAGTGTGGTTCCATAAAGGGGATTACAATCATGTAATAATTATAAGCACCCTCACAAAACAAGTGTTTCTCCAGAATTGCTTTCTGGGGCCTCCCCCCCAGAGGATGAATGAGAACCATGCCAGGAAAGGGTTGATTTTGTACTGTAAATTTATCCATTGCTCAGGGCAATGGATTCCCCCAAATATTCATATAATTTTGCAGGAAGAGACGGGAAAGGCTCTGCTACTAAGCTCAGTCCCATGATCGCTTAACAGCTCCACCTAATCTGTGCTGTTATGCTCTGGTATCATGCAACATCAGCAGGCCTTACTAGTTTATGAGTTATGGTATAACAGCTCCACAGCATGACCTTGTCCATTTAAGGTTATGCCATGAAGATATCTGCATAAAAGGCATCAACATTCAGAGGAACTCTGTAGAATAGACTGTTTCTGCACTAAAACCCAAGATGCATGCCATCTTAGTGTGACTAACCTTCTTACTCCCTGAAAGGCACCACATGAACCAAGACAAATTCTGCCGAACAGTCTTGAACGGAGCTGGATACAGGAGAAGATACAGAGCTAGAAAGAGAGAAAATGAGAAAGTCATTACCAGGAAAGTTTTAGAACAGAAACAGCAGCTTATGTACAAAAGCATGCAATTTCTCCCCAAATATGGAATTTTCCGACAATATTTTCAGAAAATTGCATGCCTTAAAAGCATACATATCAAAACAGGAAAGGAAACAAAAGAGAAGAACTAGAGGAGGGAAAAGCACTAGAACACAAGTGAGCAATGTTCTATATTCACATTTTAAAAGCTCATCATTTGACCCCATTTCCTAAAACAGCGGATAGCATGGTGAAACTATTTCTAGACAAACTACAGGAAGTTATTGCATGGCTAAAAGATTACCCTTAAAAAACAAAAACAAAAAGCACACACAGTACTACCACATCAGGGAAAAGGCCTGTCAGAAATAATCTCATTGACATCTAATTCTTTCAGTACAGGGAAGTGTTTCTGTTTTACAAATAAGCATCCAGTCTTGAGATCTGGCAACAGTTTCATCCAAATTTCAGATCTCCCTGCCTTCAGATGAAAAAATATTAACTGGTCTGAATTGCATCTTTGCATTGTCTGTCCACATGTTAAGGGTGTGGTGTTGATTAGTGAGCTACCTCTTAATTGATAGATTCCGACATAAACCTTGAAGCCCCAATTTTCATCTGTAAAACTAATAAAGTGCTTCAAATGTACACAAGGCTATTTAAACTCTATAAATGCTAAGCAGATTTTTTTAAATTCTTACTCACTGGTTTAAACCTTATACATAAAATGGCACAATGTGAAGCATAACTGGGTAGGTGTGAAATCCCAAGAGCTATCAACCTATTGAAGAAAACTTAACTGATCATGAGTTTTAGTCAATTAACCTACTGAATAATTTGTACAAATATAAAACAAACTGTTCTGAAGCAAGCATATTTTGTTTTAAAATAATGCATGTGTTGCAGCACACATCTTAGAAAAAGAAATTCTTGCAAACCAAGATTTAAGGAGAAGACAAAGATGCCAACGTTTAGGGGATTCATGATTGGGAGATGGACCCTAGTTTAGGAGGCTCTATAAAGGAATTAACTAAATTCGTATCAGCTACTCGCCTTGACAACTTAATGGAACTTCCATGTTCACAAGCATTAATACCACTGAATATCAGTTGCCAAGGCAGCAAACTGAGGAAGAACTGTCAGTTCCACACCCTGCTTGCATGTTTCCTGGATGCATTGAGATAACCGCTATCCAAAGCTGGATACAAATTATTTTATTTAATAGATGTTTATTCTTCCCTTTAACTAAAAGTAGGTTGTTAGAGAAGTTTACAACAATGGAATAAAATTAAGTATGCCAACTACCGTGATCCAGCAGGACTCTGCTCAGGAAAGGTATCAACAGGATACTTTACAAGTTTTCTTCTCCAACGAGCTCAAGATGGCATACGTGATTCTACCCCTCCTCATTTAATCCCCATAACAACCCTATGTTAGACTGAGAGCCAAGGTCAGTCAGTGAGCTTCATGGCTGAGCGGTCATTTGAACCCTGGTCTCCTAGGTCCTAGTGTGACACTAACCTTTACACCACACCAACTCTTTATATTATGCTGTAGCACATTATACTGCTGTTTATTTCAAGTTTTAATACACTGTTTTTAAAAGTTTGATCCCGCCTCTGCTTGCAATGTTTGCTTATTGCATTTTTGCCCCACCCTTACTTCAAATAACTATGTATGAGTGACATACATAGTTCTCATTTCCCCATCCCATTTCATTCTCACAACAACCCTTGTGATTGATTAGACTGAGTGTGACTCGCCTGTGGTCTCCCAGTAAACTCTATGGACAACGGTGGAATCTTTACTAAAAGTGGCATTTTTAATCCATGATCCATCCTGTTAAGAGCTTAGCTTTCGCTGCTGTCAGATAAACAGCTGAGATGAATAATTCTCATGCGGCATGCTGTTTGACACCTGTTTGGGCATGTGGACCTTGAGCCTCTGACATACATAGGTAAATTGCCTCTGAACCTGGAAATGCCATTTAGTCAGCAGGAAGTCAACATCATCAAACAGAACTATAGAGTAGTAAGGGACCTTGGATGTCATCTAGCCCAATGCCCAACGGATTCAGTGCAGGAATCTTGCAAATACACAGCTTACTAAGCAAACGGGCATCTAGCCATTGCTTACAAACCTTCATAGGAGGAGATCCCACCACTTCCCAAGGCAGTCTGATCCGCCTTTGAACTACTCATACACTTAAGAACGTAACCCTAACGTAAAGTCAAAACCATCATATTTAAAAGTTTTCAGTCACTGCATTTACATCTGTCATCTGGAGTAACATAGAACAAATCTGCTCCACCTTCTGCATCACAGTCTTTCAGTTCTTTGAGAACTATTCTCCTGCCTCCTCTTAACCTTTCCTTCTCCAAGATAACCATGCCCAGGTTTTTCAACTGTTCCTCATAGGACTTGGTTTCCAGACTCCTCACCATCTTTGGAATATGCTGTAGTTCAGGGGTGCAGAACCTCCGGCTCACAGACCAAACGTGACCCACCAGTCCCATTTGCCCATGAGGCCAATCTGGAGATGCCACGCTCACCTGCCCAATAAGGGATGCCATTAAAGTAGGCTCCCATTCAACCATCGCTCCTACTGTCCAAGCTGCAGCTCATTGAAGGCTTGCAAAGGTCTTTGAAAGCAATTCCGTGAAGCTCCTTTTGATCTCTGACATAAGAGACGGAAAGAAGCAATGCAGGGAGGCTTACAAGGCACAACACTGCCAAAGCCCCTTGCACTCTGGAACCCCAACCTGGAACCCTACACAATTTATCTTGGCAGGTAGTCAAGACAACCCACTTGCCAACATTTTGATGTCACAATGGCAGAATGTGATTTACTTGCTGGTTGCCCCACCCACACGTCAAAGTTTTTGGCCCCCCACAGCCAGAAAGATTCCTGCTCTAGTTTGTCTATCTCCTCCTTAAAATGCAGCAACTGGAACTGGACAAAGTAATGAACCCGGCTATTCCTACACTGACCACAACACTCTGGCATATTTCCTCTCTCCCTTTGAAATTAAAGCATACCCTTATCCGCATTCCTTCAGAAGTCCTGCTATGACTCCCTAAATAAAGAAGGAGCGAACATCAGACGCAATGGGTCATATTTAGGAGGCCTCTCTGGGCAGCGCCTGCCACCAGCCCCCTCCCTCCCTCCCTCCGCGCATGCGACCTGCACCCCGGCAGGTAGACTGCCCCTGGCAGCAGGAGCTCCACCGAGGCCCCTCGCTCGCTCATCTGCTCACTCTCTCCTCACCGTGTGCATGTAGGGACAAAAATTAACTAAGCAGCTCCATTAATCAGAGTGACTGACTCACTACCTATCTTGTGACACGGGTATGATATTCAGGAACCACCATACCATGTTCTATAAAGAGATGCTTGCAAAGCCACAACTTTTTCTTCTGGATCTAGGTTTAAAGCATGCATGTCTGAAACAACTTACAATTAGATTTTCACACTTCTCTTCCACTCTCTCGTGCCTAACTAGGAGGACCATAAGTAGACCAGACAAACATTCATTCAAGTCAAACGCCAACTCAAAGAGGTATTTGTTGCTCAGGCTGGCTGACTGCCTCCACCCAAACCTTCAAGAGTGGATACTACTTCTCACCCAGAGATACGCCAATCTTTAAACCAAAAGTTGTCCTAAACAGCATGCAAAGCACTGCAATGTGGCCACTTCCTATACCTCTTGTCAGAGTTGAAGGAAAACAATCACACAACCTCGCCAACTGGTTATGAAGTAATGTATTTAGCATTAACTTTGGAAGTGTATACTTTATTCTTACCAAACTAAGCCTCCTAGAGCAAAATATGTATCAGAAGGCTATTGCTTGCAAGTCTGTCTGAATCACTTGCAGCTTCGAGGTCACAGGCACGCTTGAGCCTTGCTAAACATCTCCTTTTCTTCTGGAGTCCGGATATACTGCTCTATCTCACTGTCTAAAATGGGCTCATCCCCAGTGATAGCAGAATCTTCAGGGCTTAGCTCAGGAGTTCGTAGCCTCTTTGCGGGGTTCAAGACGCAGGGTGGGAGCAAAGGTTTCCGCTTGCTGAACTTCTGCTTCTCTCCTGAAAGGGAGGCCTCTTCTACTGTTGCAGCGCTCTCATTGATTAGCTGCAGTGGCGCAGCCGCTGAGTCTTCTAGGTCACGGTCTTCCGTAGTATCCACGATGCGGAAGGCAGCCTGTAGAAGCACACGGCGGTGCCGCAGAAAGTCACCGATGTACTTTGCAACGCTCCGACGGTCCACTTTCAGCACTTGCAACCAGCCCAGCTGAGAAGCCATTTGCAGGAGGATGTTATGCAGCTCCTTCAGTCTCTGGTGGGCTGGCCGGGGAGCCTCCATACCAGCAAGCTTACAGAACTGAGAAAGGGTGCAAGTGAGGCGATCGACCGGCCGGAGAGACTGCCAAGCCAGGAAGGCTGCTGCTGTCACTATGGGGATGGGGTGCCGGCCTGTCACCAGCCACGTGTCGCTGGCAAGTTCCACCATCTGGACAGTCCTTGCCACCAGCTGCTCCTTTTCTTCCACAAACTTAGTTGGGACGCTGGGTGAATTCTGGAAAATCTTGAAGCTGGAAAGATGAGAATCAAACAAGCCATTTAGATAGACTGCCTTGGGTTGGGAGATGTGGCAGGATGGAGAAGACAAATAGGTGAAAGAGGGACATGAGCAAAACAAAGCATTCTGTGAAAGGGCAAAGGGCAGAAGGCCCTGCATTTTCCAAGGACACCAAAAAGGCAAGCTGAGCAGCTTGAATAAAAAAGCCAAGCATCTTCCATTAACCAGCACTATATGGACAGGGCTGAATTCACACTCTTCCTAACTTGTGCTCAACAAAATTCTGTTTGTTGGCTTCTTGCCCTTAATAATAACGGGAAGGATTTCCAAGCAATTACGGGATTGGGAGCAGGAGCAGAATTCACAATTCTGAGAGTTATTTGTTTAAAAAAGGAAGTTTGCTGCCCCTGTGGCTAAAGAGAAAAGCCTGGACCTGCCTGAAGTGCCTCAGATGAAATCTCAGAAATCAGGGAGTTGGAGTATACATGCACATATGAAAATACCCATTTCTTCCATGATGGAAGCACACAGCACACACAGGGTTCCTACATCCAAGCACTGACCACATCCATCCCTGCTGAACTTTAAGAAGCTTGCTGCTTCATCGGCCTTCCAATCAATATACCCCACAGTCCGTATGATACTTGTAAATTCAGTCTATGAATGATGGAAACTGCACACCAACTATGAGAAGTATTGTCCAGGAAAGGGCACAAGAACTTCGACATACCTGTTGAGGTGGGTTTTCACCATATCCATCAAGCTGAGAGTAGGCACATCCAGGGCCAGTTCCTTCAGGAAGCGCAGATAGGTCTTTGCAAACAACTCCTTGTCTCCATAGAGCAGCAGGCAGACTGTGCCCATGGTCAGGGGCCAGTTGTGCTGGCGGCAGGTCACAAAGACGCAACAGCCCACAAGCATCTCCTTCTTCTCCAAGCTGACTAAACTGAAGCAGGGACGTTTGATTGCCTGCTGGTAATAGGACACGGCTGTATCTTCAAACAGAGAAGGAAGCCGCAGAACTTTGCAGAGATCCCGAACACGTTTGACTCCTGTGGGGGAAAATACCACAGCAGTACTTAAGAAATGTTTCCACATACACATTTATCAGTGAGAAATCTAACCGCAGGGTAGGTCTTTGCCTGTATGAAGCTGCCCATATACTAAGATAATCTGTGGAGGCTCTGTTTCACATGCTCCCACTTTCAGAGGTTAGATGGGTGGCAATCGTGGATAACATACTTTCAATTGTGGTAGTGTAACTGGAGTGTCCAAACCAAGCCTACTTTGGCTTTTTTTTTTTTTTGGATATTATGGAGAACTTTTTTAAATGAAAGTCTTTGGGGGCTCTAATTGAGAATGGCTGTTAGTATTGCTGTTTCAACTTCATATTTGATTTTAATTTGGCTTTTAGTTATGTACTGATTTTTATTTTTTGCAGCTGTACACACAATTATAATGGCCATTTAATGGTAATGGAAACAGACTGGTCCATGGTTAACCAGTCTGTCAATGATTCAGGTGGGATTTGATCAGGCAATCAAACTGAACTCTGGACTCTATGCACCTCTAAAACAGGTTGGTCCCACAGCAAATAGGTAAGACTGTTTTAAAAATGCAAATTTCTCTTTGCTTTTAGAAAGTGAAACAATGCAGCTCTTGTGGATAACAGGCACATTAATTTCCACAAAGCATCAACAGAGTAATGAAGAATACGTACCTCGCTGTACACAACGGCTCGTTTGGGGGCAGGTAGTGGACCTCCACTCCAAATGGGAAACACTTGAAGAACACTTAGCTTTCTGTTACACTAAGTTCCCAAACATCTCAGCAGTCATGGGAGGTGATTTTAATGCTCGTACAGCTGCAAACTGGGAAGCGCTAGGCAAGGCCGAATGGTGGGTCATACGTGATCATCAGAACTTGGATTTCTCCCCCCATATACAGAGAAAATCAAAAGATAATAGGGTTAATGAAGCGGGAACCCTTCTTTATCAGCTGATTTTACGTTTGAATTTGATAATTTTAAATGGAAATTGTCCCCCGGATATTCCGGGTGAGTTTACTCATTTGAGCACATTTACAAATAGTGTTCTCGATTATTTTATTGTTTCTAGAGATTTATTCCCAAATTTTTCTTATTTTAAAATAGAAAACGTTCAAATGAGCGACCATCTCCCCTTGAGTGCCAAGCTCTCCCTAGACTGGCAGTTTATCAAGTCTAGACACCCCATATATATGGGAATAAATACTGCAGAACAAGTGAGAGGAATAAAATGGTCAGTAACTCAAGCCCAAAAATATATGGAATTCTTCCAACAAGAGATAATTCAAACTCATGTTGTTTCAGATTTAGATTTGTATGGGCATGAACAAATTATCAATTCATTCTCTCTGCTTACAGAAAATCTTATGTCCTTTTTTACAGTACCAGCCATCCAAGTAAATCAGGCCCATTTTAAGACCGGTGCCCCTTGGTTTAACTTAAAATGCAAACAAGCTAGACGACATCTCTGTGCCATTTACAATGAATATAAATCTTCTGGTGCCTTAGTATTACCTAAGAATTACCAACAAGCAAAAATAGCATATAAGCAAGCCCAGAGAATGGCTAAGCAAGAGTGGCAACAAAATCGTTGGCAGGCGCTTATAGCCGCCTCTAGTTCATGTAACTCACGGCAATTTTGGCAAATGGTCAATAGAAGATCAATGAGATACCCCTTAACAATAATTCCTGCCCCGGTCTGGGAATCCTTTTTAAGGAAATATTTTGCGTCACCAGATTCCAATACCAACGCTCTTGATGATGTATTTGATCATCTCCCCATCTGGCCTCCTACTGACCCCGATGAAATCTTGAATTTAATCTCTAAACTTAAAATCGGCAAAGCCCCTGGGCCAGATTTGGTTCCGGCGGAAGCCATAAAACTACATTCCGACTGGTGGGCAAAAATTCTGGCTGTTACTTTCGATGCTATTAATGCAACCGGAAGGGTGCCAAAAATATGGAAGGACGCTATTATAATTCCAATATATAAAAAAGGCTCCCCAGACGATCCGGATAATTATAGGAATATTAGCTTACTGTCAATAGTTGGAAAGATATACGCGCGTTTTCTGCTGAATAGACTTACCCAATGGGCTGAAGAAAAGAAACTGATAGGCCCTGAGCAAGCAGGATTCAGACCGAACCAGTCAACTACGGACCAGGTTTTAGTCTTGCACCATCTAGCCCGGAAATATTCCTCTTTAAACCGAGGCCAACTTTGTGCGGCTTTTATCGACCTTAAGGCTGCATTTGACAGCATCCCCAGAAGGTTACTCTGGGAAAAGTTGGCCCGATGGGGAATTGATAGAAGACTTTTATGGTTAATAATCCAGCTGCATGAGGGGTCGGCTGCTAGAGTGAGAATAACCCCAGCCGGCGATCTCACAAACTCTGTGCCCATCAACAGAGGTGTCCGGCAAGGATGTATCCTAGCTCCTTTTCTTTTCAATTTATTCATTAGTGATATGAGGATACCATTGGCTGAATCTCAGGAAATTATCCATGCCCCCCGTCTCGCAAACTATCGTTGCCCATTATTACTCTATGCTGATGATGCTGTGATTTTATCCTACTCAAGAATTGGCCTCAGGAGAGCACTAAAACTCTTTGTTTCATATTGTAAAACAAATTCCCTCACTATAAATCAATCTAAATCAAAAGTATTAATTTTCTCAAAAAGTCGGAAATCCTATAAGTGGCAATTAGATGGAAAACCTATTGAACAGGTCTATAAATTTCAATACCTGGGAGTTTTTCTCCAATATAATCTGGGTTGGAAGGCGCATATTGCATATATTTTAAACAAGGCCAAGGCCCTATCCTTTGCGCTTTTTCTTTTCGGACGGGGCTCTTCATGTTCCATCTGCCTTGAAAGTATTCAAAGCTAAAGTAATTGCAACATTGGCATATGCTGTTCCTTTATGGGGGACCGCAGTAAACTTGATGCCCTTGGAGGTAATTCAAAATCAATTTCTAAGACGACTGCTAAAACTCCCTCAGTGCGTTAGTAACGCAGCTATTTGCTTAGAATTAAAAACTACATCTTTAGAAAATACTCTCTGGAGGCGCAGCCTTTGTTACTTGTTGTCCTTAAGGCATAGGCTCCCGAATCTGTATTTGATCCAATGCCTCTGGAGAGATAATTTTCCCGTCCTAGGGGCAAAAGAGATCCATTCTAAAGTAGTGACTTATGGATTATCTCCATCAGAATTATTGGAATTGGACCTAGCCACAGCAAAAAAAAACCTCACTCAAAAACTTGAGGAGATTGACCTACAACAAAACACCATTTTGGGTAGTGGCACTTGCTCACCATTAAATCTTGGCATAGTCCCCTCGCAGCAGATACCATCTTACTTGACTTCTTTGTCTGTAGCGGCCCACAGATATGCCTTTATTAAGGCAAGATTTAACGCCTTCCCTTCCAATGTCTTGAATAATAGATTTTCCAATGGTCAGATCTCAGCGGTGTGTGTATGTGATAATAGATCTATAGAATCTTTACAACATATACTATTTTGTTGTCCACTACATTCAGTTTCTCGGATCAGATTCTTGTCCCCTTTATTATTGGAAATCCCAGGTGACTCCTTGGAAACACAGCTAATATATTTATTGCAAGATTCTGATCCGAGTAGGTCCCTTTCTGTTGCCAGATTTCTGATAACAGTATTAGCTTATAAGAGGAAAAATGGATTACTCTATGATTATTGATTTTGTTCAAATAATATTGATATATATTGATAATTTGATATTTTAAGCGCTATATTGTTCTTATTTTAATGGAATGTAGAAATTTACGGTTTGAGATGTACTCGATTTAAATGTATTTTAATTTATCAATTTTATTTTGTTATACCTGTTTTGTTGTATGATGTATTGAATATGGGCCTATGGCCGTAATAAACTATCTATCTATCTATCTAACGGCTCGTTTGCTCATTCTGACCAGTACTCCGTGAATATGTGACTTCTATGAGATAAAAACACAGATATCAGCCAAACTTTGGTCCAAGCTCTCAAACATGCACCCATTTTTAAACTGTTGAATGGTGTAGGGTCTGTCTATATTTGAGAACTGCTTGCAAGTTGTATCTCAAATCCTATGTCTTTGTAAGATACAAAGAGTTTTGAGCTATTTTGCTATTCTTAGCCTCACCTTGTAAATGTTCTTCATCAGCATATGTGGTTGTGAGAAGCCCTACAGTCAGAATGAAGCCACAGTCTGCGCACACCAGCTGGTTCTGAGCCTAATGAGAGTCCTCTACAATTTCCAAGGAGCCACAGTCTGGACACTTCTTTTGGCTCGACATCTTAGCAGCCTGAAAGCATAAATCAGGTCCACAGTTGGTCACTGATATTTTGGTATTATTTAATTACTTCCATGTATTACATTTACCGTATATCCCACTTGTCCTTTGAAGAGCTCAAGGTGGTATAATGGTTCTCTCACCACCCAATTTTTATTCTCACAACAACTCTGTGAAATTAGTTGTTTGTATTACTACTACTGGGACGCGGATGGCGCTGTGGGTTAAGCCACATAGCCTAGGACTTGCCGATCAGAAGGTTGGCGGTTCGAATCCCCGTGACGGGGTGAGCTCCCGTTGCTCGGTCCCTCCTCCTGCCCACCTAGCAGTTCGAAAGCATGTCAAAGTGCAAGTAGATAAATAGGTACCACTCCGGCGGCAAGGTAAACGGCATTTCTGTGCGCTGCTCTGGTTTGCCAGAGCATGCTTGGTCATGCTGGCCACATGACTAAACAAGTGCTTCATAATTTTAAAAAAGGGCACGGAGACAAAGTTGTTGCGGAAAGCTCCTCCTTTGTTTTTGCAGAGGCGCCTAAAGGCAAGTGAATAATGCCAGGGCAACCTGGAGTGCGGGGAAGGGGAAGAGATGTGAACTGCTGGCTGGTTAGGGGACACAGAAAAAAGAGGGGGGAACTGACTTGTGTGATTTCGATAATGGTGATGTAAAAATTGGGGTTTGGCTTTTGCTTCCCAACTCCCCATGGGACTCTGAGTCCCCTAAGTCCATGATCGGCCAGAGAAGAATGGATGGAGGAAGAATCCAGTGGAAAGCAAGGCAGATATTTATTTTTCTGTTGCAACAGAGTCCCCTCCCATCCTTCAAAGGAGAGAGAGACCCTCAACAAAAGTGTGCAGGAACCTTTAAAGACTTTTGACATTGCCCAACCCCCTTAGCCAAAGACCACCCCAAAATCATCATACATATATCATAGGAGGCAGTCTACAGCAGAAACCCTGCCTACCAGGATACCTGATAATGGTCGCTGATTGCATTAGCTGGGCAGCCTGGCCATTCTTTCGTGATGGTTATTACTTTAGTTCCTGAATCCAGGTCACAGGCTCGCCCTATTCATACACAAATACACCCTTAAGACAGGATTTGCAAGCGAAAAGGCAATGGGGAGGCTTTCCCTATTTGCCTCCCTCCCTGCAGATGAGTATTTGAGGTCATTGAGAGTCAAAATGGCTTCAGGATTGCTCTCCCGTACATGGTTTAGATATATACATATGTGTGCATTTATGAATATTTAGTCTATATTTGAGGCCTTAGAATTCTTATAACAACGGAGAGGAGGAGGAGGAGGATTGCTGGCGGTGCTCACAGAATCAGCGGGAGTTGGAAGGGGGTTTCTGCCCACGCCACTCGCGGGTTGCATGCCCTCCAAAAAAATCCCACATCCCCCCCCCCAAAAAAAAACCCGGCCTGGCTCCTAGACAGCCTCCCAGGAGCCTCTTTCCCCCTTTACCGGGGCTGACTTACCTTCTCGACGCCGCTTTCGCAACACCGGAAGAAGCCGGGGGAGCTTTTTCAAGAGGGCACACGCTCTTTCCGGGCAATCCCCATGGCAACGGGGCAATCGGGCCCAGACGCGCTCCAACGCTAAGCGGCCTCCGGAAAGAAACAAGGGAGCGCAGGACAAAGGTTCCGCCGGAGCCGCTCAGCTCGAGGGCGTTAGAGATGGGGCGAGGCGGAGCATTTGTGTCTGGACTGAGGGGTTGTCAGATCAACGGGAATGAGTTGAAGTTCCAGCCTTTTAAGCTCCTTTCCTCGAAGTTTATTCTTGGAATTTTATAAAAAAGTTTAAAAAACCAACAACACCAGTAAAGCTGGACACTTCCTTTTCCATCTTTGTAGTAAATCGTCTATTAGCAGCCTCCCTTTGTCTCATTTTCACCCTATCTTTCCTGATCTTTCATTTAAAATAAATTCCCCTTGGAATACTTGTAGATTTTTGAGTGGGGGAGACACCAGCTCCTTATGTAATAGGGGGAAATATTAATATCAACACTTAGGACTGGAGGCATACTCTGCAAATCTAGCCATGTTGACTCAGGTTGTAGCCTTAATCTGGATTCAACCAAAATCTACCTTTCTGTGACTTAAATCTAGTCTTGCCCTCTAGGGAAGCAGAGAACAGGTTTCTGCCCTATTCTTTTAGGGTGTTTCAAGAGTGCTATGTCGAAGTACTGTCATATTCTGGATAGAACAATCAGACCAATCATTTAGCACTTTGATAATAGCTTCAGTGCTGTGCAGTTCTGCATGCTGTGGTGGTGAAACTGGCACCACATTTCCCAAACCTGATAAAATAATCCTAGCAGCAAAATGCTTCCACTTTGGGGGAACTGATGTTTATTAACAGTCAAACAGTTAAAACCTAAACCGTTTGGTAAACCTAAAACATGGGTAAACAACAATTCTTGCAAGAGCAAGTGGAACCTGAAAGTTTTACTGTGGGGATGTGATTGCACATCTGTGCTATGGGACCTGTGGCATCTCCAAGAGAAGTATTACAAGACACTCTCTTCCCTTCCTAGCCTAACTTGCACAAGCCCTCCACCTTCAGCAACCCTCATAGGAAGGAATGGACGACTATAGAAACTCACATATGCACACACCATATACAGTTATGAGCCATGCACTACACACAAGGGAATTTAATGCTACGTTATAATCCACAAATTATGGATGAGCAAAACTCAAACCAGTAGATGGCGCTCTTACTTTACACTTGGTGCTCTCCCTAAAAGTTGTTACATCACATTTCTATAAATTTGCCCATTGAACAAAGGTGTTAACCAGCTTAAATCTGATTTTTGTTGCAGCAGGGGACCCCAAAATTCCAAAATACAGCTGGAGCTGTAAGATGCTGCTACACACAGCTTCTATGAGAGTGCAGCAGTGATGGGCATTCAGAATACAACAAATTCAAAAACGTTCTCATTTAAGCAATGCTTGAAATCTTGGAGGGCAGGGGGACAAGGGACAAGATTTTTTGAGGTTATAGGTGGAGAGGCAGTTTTGCACCAGTCCTGGCCTCTTCTGATAAACAGAAACACAATTATGCGAGCAACAACAAAAAAGCAATGTGTTGTATCCAACATTAGACCTACTGAGAGAAGGCCCATTGAAACGAATCAATATGACATATTCCCTGCGTAGCTGTCAACTTTCAGATTTGAAAATAAGGGATCAGCAGCCTCGAAAATAAGGGATCAGCAGTCAAAATAAGGGATCAGCAGCCTCACCTGTCCCAGGCACTCCTGTCTTCCACTGCTTCCCACAGTTTGGTCAAACCCATGCTGGTAGCTTTGAGAACACTGTCCAACCTCATGGTTCAATGTTACTAGTGAGCAAAGTTACCCAGTCAGGATTTGAATCTTGGTCCTAGCTTTTGGGGTTAAGTTTCTATTTAGCTGTCCCATTAATACTGACAAACCGTATCTCCCATTCATCTCTCAGGTCCCCTTGTAAATCTAAAGTACTGACATCCTGCGGTAAAAAAATTTCCTAAGTTAATTACACATTGTGTGAAGGTAAGTGTGTGAAGCTACAGCATTCCTACTATCAGCTTAAGTGACACATTCACTCTCTCTCCCTCCCTCTCTCTCTCTCTCTCTCTCTCACACACACACACACACACATACAGTAGAGCCCCTCTGACCCAGCCAGCAGCCAAACGAAGCCTCAAGCGGTGATTCGCACAGCGCAGCAACCCGGCAAAGGGATACAGCAGCAAGGAAAACCACACTGTCACCCCTCCGCTGGGAAGCGCTGAAGCAAAGGCGAGTCCCCAGGCAACGCGGCCGATTTGATCAGCACAAGGCATGCAAGCTCCACCCGCCAGTCGTTCTCAGACTCCTTTCTGGTGAGCAACGCAACCGAGCAATGCAGTTGAGGAGCCTCCCTGGCCAGCAGGGAGGGACAGGAGCTGTTTCCTTTGAAATCCGGGAAATTTACAGGATATCAACAATCCGGGACAGCAGCGGGAAACGGCGCTGGAATAAGGGAGTTTCCCGCCAAATAAGGGAAGATTGACAGCTATGGTTCCCAGTGCTGTTTTTCTAGAAAATGAGGTGCTGGAACTCAGCATGAACTCCTCCCTTGTTCTCTTATAATGCAATGATGCTCACCTGAGAGGTGCCGGAACTAAGTTCCTGTAAGTTCTGGCTAAAAAAAACCCTCTGCATCTTCCTATAGTGAGGAGGACAGATCAGGTGAGTTGTGTAGCTGCTGTCCAAGTATTAACTGGTGCTGGCAAATACAAGGCCTCTGCTCTCCCTTGTGGTTCATTATCTTTAATCCATGCTTGGAACGTGCAACCTTCAAATAGAGGATTGTCCTCTCTAATGCAGCACACAGGGCTACCCTAGCCTGCTTAGTTTTGATGCCACAATTATGGGAATGCCCCACAGCAGGGCAAAGGTCTCTTCAGTTCAATTCCTACTCACCTCACCAGGCAATGGAAGTATCTGCCAAGCCATTCAGGGAAAGGTAAACATTATGCTGCTGCAAGATAGATGTTGAATGTAGTGGACCATTTTGAATCATGCTGCACCTTGAGCGCACCTAGCCCCAATGAGGACAAGCAATTGGAAGTTTAGGTCTTTATTGGCGAAACATTTGATCACATCAGGTCCTAAGGTACAAGGGATCTATGCTAGGATTGACATATGTCCTCTTTTGGGGGTCCTACATGGCCATCCAGGGCGGGGTGGGATTTTACATTTTAAACCAAAAGTCCTGGATTTGTGGTTTAAAAAAAGAAGTCCACGGGCAGCTCTGGCTCTGGTGTGAGGAATGCCTGCTTCTTAAAACCCGTAAGGCTTCATGTACAAACAGCTCTCACAATAGAAGTTCCAGTTGCATATGAAGCCCTTTTTCTTTCACACTTTGGAATTACCATGATGAAATCCAGTCCTCGTACAGCAGAGAATCGTTTCTATCAGTATGGACCTAGGAACCATTCTGATATAGCGTGCAATAATGTGAATTATACATACAGCATTCTTCACTTAAAGGTTGTGAAGATACGCAAAGAAACACAAGTGTTCTCACAAGTTTAAATAACTTTATTTTTAACATTTCACAAGGATGAAGGTCTTCGTAAAAAAAACAAAAACCCAATGGGATTAAATACCAAGAGTAACAAGGTAGAATATATACATTCAGATCCTTCAACATTAAGCACTGAGCAAATGTTTGCACAAGGGGAAATATCCCTCACAATGTACCACACTTTTCACAAAATTCAGCATTTCGATGTCAGGATTGCGTAAGTCACAGGTACCAATTAGAAGGCACTGATTGCAAGGTATCCTTGCTGTGTGTTGCCCAAATCTCATCAAAATGTATACAACTGAGCAGACCTTTATATGAAGAATGGTCAGCTGATTTGGGCCCAGTGAGAATACTCCTTCTTGCATGTGGCACATTGTGTTGCCAGCTACAGCCCTGTGGTCCCTGGAAATTTTAGGTCAGGTTATAAACTAGAAGATTGTCACAATCTGCTGGAAGCTGGTCCTGTACTATTTCTATTAAAACGGTCAACACTATTTCTTACTAGATCCATTCCTACAGAATATGTACTAAACACAAATGTCCACTGTACTTTGGGACCATATAACCAACAGGAATAAACATTTTCTAGTACACAGTAAAACTATATTTCAATAAAATACTTGTTCCCAAAAGCATGTGCCTGTGTGCTTATGGCTCCAGCAGGAGCAAAGAGGCATTAAGCCTCTTAAAATAAAGTTTTAAAAAAGCAATTTGCTTCATTTAAATGAGATATACTAGCTTTAAAAAGATGCCCAAGTATCTAAATCCTGGTTTTACACGCAAGAAGTTTGCCTTTACAGACTTTATGCCCCAGCTATTATGGAGCCACAGATATGTGAAAACACCACAGGCCCTGAAGATTTTAGATATGGTAGACAAGAGTTCCTCCCCTTTCAATCACCTGAAATCATTGACCTAGTTGAGGCAAGGTGACAGCATCAGCCGGAGGATTTCATCAAGAGAATTAGCACTATGCAAGAAGATAGACAAATCTATTCAACAAGCACCACACTCCATGTAGGACAACAGGAACATGGAGTCCAAGCTCACAGTCCAAGTCTTATATTCAAACATGACAGTATTAATTTTTCTACCAATCTCCAAACTTAGGGCTCTCATTGCATAAATATTGCCATGTCAAATGAGGAATAAACTACAGGAACCACTTAGCTGTTCCTATTCTTTGGTGTTTGCAAATGAGATTGTACAGTATCAAGAGCCATTAACAGTGCACCATTCAGGAAACGTCAAAATCTATGGGTGATATCTGATGATGTCATACTAAGAGCAGGCCCACAACAATCAAGAATGTTCGGGGTTTTCTCCATAACTCGGACAAGCAAGTTATCAATGTAGTCTTCCAGCTCCCGCACCTGCTGATCTCGCTTTGCAATCACATCTTTCTGCTTCAAGACCAGCTGGATCAGCTCGCTGTGTGTCAGCTGGCCATAAGCGTAGGCAGGATCTGAAGGATCATATTTCTTTAGGAAGGAAGAATGAACAGGTTAAAGTCATTTTGATATCAAGCACTGTTGCAAGGATGGCGTCAAAGGATCAGAAGGAAGGTATAGAAACCTTTGGTTTCAGGGATTACCGGGGAATCCCAGGAGTGATGTCAGAGCAAAGAGGTCATATGTCAAAGCATCTTAAAAGCTACTGAAGATTCACAAAAAACTAGAATTTCAGGAATTGCCAGTAAGTACTTTTATGGCATGCAGACAAATGTGCAGACAAGGTTTCTGTACACCTGCCTTCAACTATTTCTTCCCAGTAATCAACATGGAAAAGGGAAGATAAGACCCTCCTCATAACATGCAAAAAGTACTAAATAAATACAAAGCAGCAGCAGTAGTGGCTGTTTCACTTAAGTGATAATAATTCAGGTTTTGTGCTCAAACACCAAACAGATCATTTGCAATATTAGTTGGAGGCACGAAATCACTAAACCTTGCTTATCTGAAAACAAAAATCCCTTTCAGGCCAAAGTCCTTTGGTGAAGATAGCAAGTTTTGAGCTTGGGGAATTCATACCCACTCACAAATCTAAACTTGTGTCAGTAAAAGGCTAGGAAATTGCCCATGATGGGTAGGATAGCAGGGGCAGGGGGAATCGTACAACTAGAAAACTTGAACACATTTCTGTCTCCAAACGCCTATACCCCTTTGCAGTTTGTCTAATCCCGCCAATAAATTTACAAGCTTCCTAACTCAGGGCATAGACCACCCAATTAGGTTTTAAAATATAGTATGTCTTAAAATACCTTTATATCGGCTTCATTTTGGTTATCCAAGATCTTTGATGTTATGCTCTGGTTTTTTGCAGATGATTTGCAATCTCCACTCCTGGACAAATCTCCAGAAACTGCAAGGGTGGTGGGTTTGAAGTGAAGCTTGCACCATCTGTATAAATAAAGAACAGAAAAGGTTCAGCATCAGGGGCTTAAATATTTCCTACCCACCCTTTTCCCACAAGGTCTCAGGGTGTGTTACGTATAAAATAGTTAATTTTTAGTTCCAGCTAAACAGAGTCAGGTTCTCCGTGTAAGCAAAATGCCAGGTAGGTCTGTAGACTGATATTAGTGGCATTTAGCCAGCAAAGTCCATTTTCGAAAAAGAAAAGAAAAAGTAAAGGGGAAGAGGAAGAGAAAAGAAGAAATACCATATTTTTCGCCCCATAGGACGCACCGGCCCATAGGACGCACCTAGTTTTTTTTGGGGGGGGGGGGAATAAAGAGGGGGGATTTATCCCCCCCAGGTGCTCTGCGCTAATCCCGAAGCTTGGGGCGTGCGGAGCTCAGTGTGCCCCAAGCTTCTGGCTGCCGGCAAGGTCTCCGCTAGCCCTGGGAGAGCTGGGTCTCCCACGGCTAGCAGATAGCTTCCTGAAGCCTGGAGAACGAGAGGGGTCGGTGCACAATGACCCCCCTCGCTCTCCAGGCTTCAGCAAAAGCCTGCATTCGCCCCATAGGACGCACACACATTTCCCCTTCATTTTTGGAGGGGGAAAAGTGCGTCCTATAGGATGAAAAATATGGTATCCTATTTTAAAAGGAGAACATGCTGTTATGAAATAATTTATCCATATTACCACATGATTCTCAGAAATAGTTACTTTGGAAGCATCGTGCAAAGATTTCTAAAATGCTAAGGACGTCACTCCTGGAACAGAGGGTCTCTACAGATCTGTGATCAGAACCTGGTAGCTGGCATGCTACCAGTATGTTGGGCATTTTCCCAAGATGTCTAGAAAAAGTTTGTTTTCTCATCCAAGTAAATATTCACAGACATACTAACACAGGCATAGGCAAACTCGGCCCTCCAGATGTTTTGGGACTACAACTCCCATCATCCCTGACTACTGGTCCTGTTAGCTAGGGATGATGGGAGCTGTCATCCCAAAACATCTGGAGGGCCGAGTTTGCCTATGCCTGTGTTAGTATGTCTGTGAATACTCTAGGATGCTGTTCTGTAATGTTTCCTCCACTCTCCATTTGTTTGTTTGTTTGTTTGTTTGTTTGTTCTGCTCCACCCCACCCCCCGGCCCAAATCAGCAATCACGTAGGCAAAATAAGCATTGCGAGTTACCTATATTTCAATTTCACCTTTTCTGTCACTGGACTTCAAAGCTAGATTACGTGTGTCATGTGTCACATATTTACAGACCTTGTCTATAGCTTCATGGTTCTCAGTTAAGTTAAGAGGGACTGACTCGCTCTCTTTGCCCTCCCCTTGCAAGAAAGTGGATCATCTTTGTTCTGAAGGCAGCATGCATTGCCATTTCTCTCCTTTCAAGAAGGCTAGAGACAGAAACCCTACAAATTACCTGCAGAGTTACTAATCAAATGAAACCTACACAGGGCATGCCTGCCCTATCAGGAGGATAGATATTTTCTATGGCATACAATGAAAACCACTGGGTGGCAATAGCCTTAAAGCATCTCAAGATCTCAAAATTCCATTGAGAAGATCATTTCTCAAGACTAACCTGGGCTTGACGGGTTTGGTCTGAGATGGTTTCACAGAAGCTGAGTTTTTTTCTGGCTTCTCTTCTGCTGAGATGTTTTCATCAAAAGGGTTCAAGGATGCCTTTGTGATTCGGAGGTCCGCAGTGCTGCTCTTATCTGAGCTATGACCTCTTCTGTGACCCTCATTTGTGGAGGGTTCTGAAAAGAAAGAAATCAGCATCAGAATAGTGAAAGCACAAGTCCCAATACTACTGAAAATACTAATACCTAATCCAGCCCTAGATCAACTGATGGCTCTTAACAACAGCAGGACACTGAGGTTGGGGACCACTGAGACCCACCTGCATCCTACTCATTTACAACTATTAGGCACAATCATGAAGACACTTCTGTTTCTTCACAGCTTCCAAGCACGGCCTTTACATAATACAAGAAGTCCAGCTTTAACCATTATAAAGAAAAAGTTGTAAAAAATGGCACATTTTACTACTTAGCACACTTTGTAAATTACACAACTCTTAAAACATTTGAGAATAAGGTCTTGAACTTTGATTTTTTCTTTTCTTTCTCATTTGACTCTTCCTCGCTGTCAGCCGGGGAGTGACTAATGCTAGGAGCAATAGCTGAAGCTGTGTCTGGCAATCCATTGCCTCGTTTCCCCTTTAGCTTGTCTTTCAGCTTGCCAAATGGTGTCCGTGACTTATCTTTCATGGACAGATCAAACATGCTGGCTGTCATGTTGCTCCTCATGAATTGGATATCCACCTCAATCTCACCTCTCTCTTTTTCCTTCTTTCCCGGTTTGGAGTGACGCTTGTACCATCTGTATAAATAAAGAACAGCAAAAGTTCAGCATCAGGGGCTTAAATATTTCCTACCCACCCTTTTCCCACAAGGTCTCAGGGTGTGTTACGTATAAAGTAGTTAATTTTTAGTTCAAGCTAAACAGAGTCAGGTTCGCCATGTAAGCAAAATGCCAGGTAGGTCTGTAGACTGATATTAGTGGCATTTAGCCAGCAATTTCAATTTCATCTTTTCTGTCACAGGACCTCAAATCCAGATTAAATGTGTCATGTGTCACATATTTACAGACTTTGTCTATAGCTTCATGGTTCTCAGTTAAGTCCTTGGAAGCGTGGTTCAATAAAGGGGATTACAATCATGTAATAATTATAAGCACCCTCACAAAACAAGTGTTTCTCCAGAATTGCTTTCTGGGGCCTCCCCCCAGAGGATGAATGAGAACCATGCCAGGAAAGGGTTGATTTTGTACTGTAAATTTATCCATTGCTCAGGGCAATGGATTCCCCCAAATATTCATATAATTTTGCAGGAAGAGACGGGAAAGGCTCTGCTACTAAGCTCAGTCCCATGATCGCTTAACAGCTCCACCTAATCTGTGCTGTCATGCTCTGGTATCATGCAACATCAGCAGGCCTTACTAGTTTATGAGTTATGGTATAACAGCTCCACAGCATGACCTTGTCCATTTAAGGTTATGCCATGAAGATATCTGCATAAAAGGCATCAACATTCAGAGGAACTCTGTAGAATAGACTGTTTCTGCACTAAAACCCAAGATGCATGCCATCTCAGTTTGTCTAACCTTCTTACTCCCTGAAAGGCACCACATGAACCAAGACAAATTCTGCCGAACAGTCTTGAACGGAGCTGGATACAGGAGAAGATGCAGAGCTAGAAAGAGAGAAAATGAGAAAGTCATTACCAGGAAAGTTTTAGAACAGAAACAGCAGCTTATGTACAAAAGCATGCAATTTCTCCCCAAATATGGAATTTTCCGACAATATTTTCAGAAAATTGCATGCCTTAAAAGCATACATATCAAAACAGGAAAGGAAACAAAAGAGAAGAACTAGAGGAGGGAAAATCACTAGAACACAAGTGAGCGATTTTCTATATTCACATTTTAAAAGCTCATCATTTGGCCCAATTTCCTAAAACAGCGGATAGCATGGTGAAACTATTTCTAGACAAACTACAGGAAGTTATTGCATGGCTAAAAGATTACCCTTAAAAAACAAAAACAAAAAGCACACACAGTACTACCACATCAGCGAAAAGGCCTGTCAGAAATAATCTCATTGACATCTAATTCTTTCAGTACAGGGAAGTGTTTCTGTTTTACGAATAAGCATGCAGTCTTGAGATCTGGCAACAGTTTCATCCAAATTTCAGATCTCCCTGCCTTCAGATGAAAAAATATTAACTGGTCTGAATTGCATCTCTGCATTATCTGTCCATATGTTAAGGGTGCGGTGTTGATTAGTGAGCTACCTCTTAATTGATAGATTCTGACATAAACCTTGAAGGCCCAATTTTCATCTGTAAAACTAATAAAGTGCTTCAACTCTGACTTGTGCTGTTTATTCTAACAATAAAGTGTTATGAACAAGACATTTATTTCTAACGTACTTTGAATACTTATCATGGCTGTATAAAGCAGTCAAGACTGCCAAAGTAAACTTGGTAAGCCTGCTGGACTTGTTACGTTAAATATTTGAGTATGAGAGCTGCCATTATTCACAGTAAGACACTTTTAAAAGAGTTCTTTACAAACACTGTTTCTGTAATATACTGTGACTTACAGTTTTAAAAACTAGGATGTTTAGCTCAGTCTAAAAATATGTTTGCCAAACAGAAGGGTATTATGCATTCTTACAAAATGTTGCTTTTTCTACTCTTAACACAGATAGCCAAGAATCATGGTGCACATACACATTTTAATGGCAGGGTTTGTTCTACAATAGCTATGGAAGCAGGCATCAGTGGAAAATTACTATAGCACATTACTTATTTTATCAGTATTTATATTTGAATCTATTGCTCTTCAGATGTGAAACTCAAATATCATTGCTGGCCAATAGAGCTATGTCCACAACAGCTCACCTGACAGTACTAGGAAAATTGCTTGAACAGCACAATGTGGCTTAAAAGCTACCTAGGAACCTGGATTGAATATGGCTTTTGCAATGAACTTACAAAGTGGTTATATTACACAAGTCAGGATGGGAATAATACTAATCTGCATTACAGGCTTGTTTGTAAATCCTTTCCTTCTCCAAGCTAACCATGCCCAGCTTTTTCAACTCTTCCTCATAGGACTTGGTTTCCAGACTCCTCACCATCTTTGGAATATGCTGTAGTTCAGGGGTGCAGAACCTCCGGCTCACAGACCAAACGTGACCCACCAGTCCCATTTGCCCATGAGGCCAATCTGGAGAAGCCACGCTCACCTGCCCAATAAGGGATGCCATTAAAGTAGGCTCCCATTCAACCATCGCTCCTACTGTCCAAGCTGCAGCTCATTGAAGGCTTGCAAAGGGCTTTGAAAGGAATTCCGTGAAGCTCCTTTTGATCTCTGACATAAGAGACGGAAAGAAGCAATGCAGGGAGGCTTACAAGGCACAACACTGCCAAAGCCCCTTGCACTCTGGAACCCCAACCTGGAACCCTACACAATTTATCTTGGCAGGTAGTCAAGACAACCCACTTGCCAACATTTTGATGTCACAATGGCAGAATGTGATTTACATGCTGGTTGCCCCACCCACACGTCAAAGTTTTTGGCCCCCCCACAGCCAGAAAGATTCCTCCTCTAGTTTGTCTATCTCCTCCTTAAAATGCAGCAACTGGAACTGGACAAAGTACTGAACCCGGCTAATCCTACATTGACACAACACTCTGGCACATTTCCTCTCTCTCCTTTGAAGTTAAAGCATACCCTTATCCGCATTCCTTCAGAAGTCCTGCTATGACTCCCTAAATAAAGAAGGAGCAAACATCAGACGCAACGGGTCATATTTAGGAGGCCTCTCTGGGCAGCGCCTGCCACCAGCCCCCTCCCTCCCTCCCTCCGCGCATGCACCCCGCCCCCCAGCAGGTAGACTGCCCGTGGCAGCGGAAGCTCCACGGGAGGCCCCTCGCTCGCTCTCCCCTCACCGTGTGCATGTAGGGACAAAAATTAACTGAGCAGCTCCATTAATCAGAGTGACTGACTCACCACCTATCTTGTGACACGGGTATGATATTCAGGTACCACCATACCATGTTCTATAAAGAGATGCTTGCAAAGCCACAACCTTTTCTTCTGGATCTAGGTGTAAAGCATGCATGTCTGACACAACTTACAATTAGATTTTCACACTTCTCTTCTACTCTCTCATGCCTAACTATGAGGACCATAAGTAGACCAGACAAACATTCATTCAAGTCAAACGCCAACTCAAAGAGGTATTTGTTGCTCTAACTGGCTGACTGCCTCCACCCAAACCTTCAAGAGTGGATACTACTTCTCACCCAGAGATACACCAATCTTTACACCAATGTCCTAAACAGCATGCAAACCACTGCAATGTGGCCACTTCCTATACCTCTTGTCAGAGTTGAAGGAAAACAATCACACAACCTCGCCAACTGGTTACTAGTGGTCCCCACCAGTAACCAAAGTTATCCAGGCCACCCAAACCTGTCTTTAATTATTATCACAGTAGGGTGGGAGGAGCCATAGCTGAAGGATGCGGGAGATTCTTAGTGGGACAGGGGAGCTTGGGGGGGCGGGGGGTGGGAATCACATCTTGCAACCAATGAATCCCTTTGCTTCAGACAGTACATAGGTAGACAAGTCTAAAAAGCCCAGGACACAAATTTTCACAATCCTCTAGTGGTTATGATGGCTCATTTACCAGAAGTAATGTATTTAGCATTAACTTTGGAAGTGTATACTTTATTCTTACCAAACTAAGCCTCCTAGAGCAAAATATGTATCAGAAGGCTATTGCTTGCAAATCTGTCTGAATCACTTGCAGCTTCGAGGTCACAGGCACGCTTGAGCCTTGCTAAACATCTCCTTTTCTTCTGGAGTCCGGATATACTGCTCTATCTCACTGTCTAAAATGGGCTCATCTCCAGTGATAGCAGAATCTTCAGGGCTTAGCTGAGGAGTTCGTAGCCTCTTTGCGGGGTTCAAGATGCAGGGTGGGAGCAAAGGTTTCCGCTTGCTGAACTTCTGCTTCTCTCCTGAAAGGGAGGCCTCTTCTACTGTTGCAGCGCTCTCATCGATTAGCTGCAGTGGCGCAGCTGCTGAGTCTTCTAGGTCACGGTCTTCCGTAGTATCCACGATGCGGAAGGCAGCCTGTAGAAGCACACGGCGGTGTCGCAGAAGGTCACCGATGTACTTTGCCACGCTCCGACGGTCCACTTTCAGCACTCGCAACCAGCCCAGCTGAGAAGCCATTTGCAGGAGGATGTTATGCAGCTCCTTCAGTCTCTGGTGGGCTGGCCGGGGAGCCTCCATACCAGCAAGCTTACAGAACTGAGAAAGGGTGCAAGTGAGGCGATCGACAGGCCGGAGAGACTGCCAAGCCAGGAAGGCTGCTGCTGTCACTATGGGGATGGGGTGCCGGCCTGTCACCAGCCACGTGTCGCTGGCAAGTTCCACCATCTGGACAGTCCTTGCCACCAGCTGCTCCTTTTCTTCCACAAACTTAGTCGGGACGCTGGGTGAATTCTGGAAAATCTTGAAGCTGGAAAGATGAAAATCAAACAAGCAATTTAGATAGACTGCCTTGGGTTGGGAGATGTGGCAGGATGGAGAAGACAAATAGGTGAAAGAGGGACATGAGCAAAACAAAGCATTCTGTGAAAGGGCAAAGGGCAGAAGGCCCTGCATTTTCCAAGGATACCAAAAAGGCAAGCTGAGCAGCTTGAATCAAAAAGGCAAGCATCTTCCATTTACCAGCACTATATGGACAGGGCTGAATTTACACTCTTCCTGTCTTGTGCTCAACAAAATTCTGTTTGTTGGCTTCTTGCCCTTAATAATAATAGGAAGGATTTCCAAGCAATTGAGGGATTGGGAGCAGGAGCAGAATTCACAATTCTGAGAATTATTTGTTAAAAAAAGGAAGTTTGCTGCCCCTGTGGCTAAAGAGAAAAGCCAGGACCTGCCTGAAGTGCCTCAGATGAAATCTCAGAAATCAGGGAGTTGGAGTATACATGCACATATGAAAACACCCATTTCTTCCATGATGGAAGCACACAGCACACACAGGGTTCCTACATCCAAGCACTGACCACATCCATCCCTGCTGAACTTTAAGAAGCTTGCTGCTTCATCGGCCTTCCAATCAATATACCCCACAGTCCGTATGATACTTGTAAATTCAGTCTCTGAATGATGGAAACTGCACACCAACTATGAGAAGTATTGTCCAGGAAAGGGCACAAGAACTTCGACATACCTGTTGAGGTGGGTTTTCACCATATCCATCAAGCTGAGAGTAGGCACATCCAGGGCCAGTTCCTTCAGGAAGCGTAGATAGGTCTTTGCAAACAACTCCTTGTCTCCATAGAGCAGCAGGCAGACTGTGCCCATGGTCAGGGGCCAGTTGTGCTGGCGGCAGGTCACAAAGACGCAACAGCCCACAAGCATCTCCTTCTTCTCCAAGCTGACTAAACTGAAGCCGGGACGTTTGATTGCCTGCTGGTAATAGGACACGGCTGTATCTTCAAACAGAGAAGGAAGGCGCAGAACTTTGCAGAGATCCCGAACACGTTTGACTCCTGTGGGGGAAAATACCGCAGCAGTACTTAAGAAATGTTTCCACATACACATTTATCAGTGAGAAATCTAACCGCAGGGTAGGTCTTTGCCTGTATGAAGCTGCCCATATACTAAGATAATCTGTGGAGGCTCTGTTTCACATGCTCCCACTTTCAGAGGTTAGATGGGCGGCAATCATGGATAACATACTTTCAATTGTGGTAGTGTAACTGGAGTGTCCAAAGCAAGCCTACTTTGGCTTTTTTTGGGGATATTATGGAGAACTTTTTTAAATGAAAGTCTTTGGGGGCTCTAATTGAGAATGGCTGTTAGTATTGCTGTTTCAACTTCATATTTGATTTTAATTTGGCTTTTAGTTATGTATTGATTTTTATTTTTTGCAGCTGTACACACAATTATAATGGCCATTTAATGGTAATGGAAACAGACTGGTCCATGGTTAACCAGTCTGTCAATGATTCAGGTGGGATTTGATCAGGCAATCAAACTGAACTGTGGACTCTATGTACCTCTAAAACTCTAAAACAGGTTGGTCCCACAGCAAATAGGTAAGACTGTTTTAAAAAATGCAAATTTCTCTTTGCTTTTAGAAAGTGAAACAATGCAGCTCTTGTGGATGACAGGCACATTAATTTCCACAAAGCATCAACAGAGTAATGCAGAATACGTACCTCGCTGTACACAACGGCTCGTTTGCTCATTCTGACCAGTACTCCGTGAATATGTGACTTCTATGAGATAAAAACACAGATATCAGCCAAACTTTGGTCCAAGCTCTCAAACATGCACCCATTTTTAAACTGTTGAATGGTGTAGGGCCTGTCTATATTTGAGAACTGCTTGCAAGTTGTATCTCAAATCCTATGTCTTTGTAAGATACAAAGAGTTTTGAGCTATTTTGCTATTCTTAGCCTCACCTTGTAAATGTTCTTCATCAGCATATGTGGTTGTGAGAAGCCCTTCAGTCAGAATGAAGCCACAGTCTGCGCACACCAGCTGGTTCTGAGAATAATGAGAGTCCTCTACAATTTCCAAGGAGCCACAGTCTGGACACTTCTTTTGGCTCGACATCTTAGCAGCCTGAAAGCATAAATCAGGTCCACAGTTGGTCACTGATATTTTGGTATTATTTAATTACTTCCATGTATTACATTTACCGTATATCCCACCTGTCCTTTGAAGAGCTCAAGGTGGTATAATGGTTCTCTCGCCACCCAATTTTTATTCTCACAACAACTCTGTGAAATTAGTTGTTTGTATTACTACTACTGGGACGCGGATGGCGCTGTGGGTTAAGCCACATAGCCTAGGACTTGCCGATCAGAAGGTTGGCGGTTCGAATCCCCGTGACGGGGTGAGCTCCTGTTGCTCGGTCCCTCCTCCTGCCCACCTAGCAGTTCGAAAGCATGTCAAAGTGCAAGTAGATAAATAGGTACCACTCCGGCGGCAAGGTAAACGGCGTTTCTGTGCGCTGCTCTGGTTTGCCAGAGCATGCTTGGTCATGCTGGCCACATGACTAAACAAGTGCTTCATAATTTTAAAAAAGGGCACGGAGACAAAGTTGTTGCGGAAAGCTCCTCCTTTGTTTTTGCAGAGGCGCCTAAAGGCAAGTGAATAATGCCAGGGCAACCTGGAGTGCGGGGAAGGGGAAGAGATGTGAACTGCTGGCTGGTTAGGGGACACAGAAAAAAGAGGGGGGAACTGACTTGTGTGATTTCGATAATGGTGATGTAAAAATTGGGGTTTGGCTTTTGCTTCCCAACTCCCCATGGGACTCTGAGTCCCCTAAGTCCATGATCGGCCAGAGAAGAATGGATGGAGGAAGAATCCAGTGGAAAGCAAGGCAGATATTTATTTTTCTGTTGCAACAGAGTCCCCTCCCATCCTTCAAAGGAGAGAGAGACCCTCAACAAAAGTGTGCAGGAACCTTTAAAGACTTTTGACATTGCCCAACCCCCTAAGCCGAAGACCACCCCAAAATCATCATACAACCATCATAGGAGGCAGTCTACAGCAGAAACCCTGCCTACCAGGATACCTGATAATGGTCGCCGATTGCATTAGCTGGGCAGCCTGGCCATTCTTAGTTCCTGAAGCCAGGTCACAGGCTCACCCTATTCATACACAAATACACCCTTAAGACAGGATTTGCAAGCGAAAAGGCAATGGGGAGGCTTTCCCTATTTGCCTCCCTCCCTGCAGATGAGTATTTGAGGTCATTGAGAGTCAAAATGGCTTCAGGATTGCTCTCCCGTACTATTTCAGACACATGGTTTGTATATATAGATATGTGTGCATTTATGAATATTTAGTCTATATTTGAGGCCTTAGAATTCTTATAACAACGGAGAGGAGGAGGAGGATTGCTGGCGGTGCTCACAGAATCAGCGGGAGTTGGAAGGGGGTTTCTGCCCACGCCACTCGCGGGTTGCATGCCCTCCAAAAAAATCCCACATCCCCCCCCCCAAAAAAAAAACCCGGCCTGGCTCCTAGACAGCCACCCAGGAGCCTCTTTCCCCCTTTACGCGGGCTGACTTACCTTCTCGCCGCCGCTTTCGCAACACCGGAAGAAGCCGGGGGAACCTTTTCAAGAGGGCACACGCTCTTTCCGGGCAATCCCCATGGCAACGGGGCAATCGGGCCCAGACGCGCTCCAACGCTAAGCGGCCTCCGGAAAGAAACAAGGGAGCGCAGAACAAAGGTTCCGCCGGAGCCGCTCAGCTCGAGGGCGTTAGAGATGGGGCGAGGCGGAGCATTTGTGTCTGGACTGAGGGGTTGTCAGATCTCCGGGAATGAGCTGAAGTTCCAGCCTTTTAAGCTCCTTTTCTCGGAGTTTATTCTTGGAATTTAATAAAAATGTTTAAAAAACCACAACACCAGGAAAGCTGAAGACTTCTTTTTCCATCTTTGTAGTAAATCGTCTATTAGCAGCCTCCCTTTGTCTCATTTTCACCCTATCTTTCCTGATCTTTCATTTAAAATAAATTCCCCTTGGAATACTTGTAGATTTTTGAGTGGGGGAGACACCAGCTCCTTATGTAATAGGGGGAAATATTAATATCAACACTTAGGACTGGAGACATACTCTGCAAATCTAGCCATGTTGACTCAGGTTGTAGCCTTAATCTGGATTCAACCAAAATCTACCTTTCTGTGACTTAAATCTAGTCTTGCCCTCTAGGGAAGCAGAGAGCAAGTTTCTGCCCTATTCTTTTAGGGTGTTTCAAGAGTGCTATGTCAAAGTACTGTCATATTCTGGATAGAACAATCAGACCAATCATTTAGCACTTTGATAATAGCTTAAGTGCTGTGCAGTTCTGCATGCTGTGGTTGTGAAACTGGCACCACATTTCCCAAACCTGATAAAATAATGCTAGCAGCATAATGCTTCCACTTTGGGGGAACTGATGTTTATTAACAGTCAAACATCTAAAACCTAAACCGTTTGGTAAACCTAAAACATGGGTAAACAACAATTCTTGCAAGAGCAAGTGGAACCTGAAAGTTTTACTGTGTGGTTGCAATTGCACATCTGTGCTATGGGACCTGTGGCATCTCCAAGAGAAGTATTACAAGACACTCTCTTCCATTCCTAGCCTAACTTGCACAAGCCCTCCACCTTCAGCAACCCTCATAGGAAGGAATGGAGGATTATAGAAACTTACATATGCACACACCATATACAGTTATAAGCCATGCACTGCACACAAGGGAATTTAATGCTACGTTATTATCAACAAATTATGGATGAGCAAAACTCAAACCAGCAGATGGCGCCCGTACTTTACACTTGGTGCTCTCCCTAAAAGTTGCTACATCACGTTTCTATAAATTTGCCCATTGAACAAAGGTGTTAACCAGCTTAAATCTGATTTTTGTTGCAGCAGGGGACCCCAAAATTCCAAAATACAGCTGAAGCTCTAAGATGCTGCTACACACAGCTTCTATGAGAGTGCAGCAGTGATGGGCATTCAGAATACAACAAATTCAAAAACCTTCTCATTTAAGCAATGCTTGAAATCTTGGAGGGCAGGGGGACAAGGGACAAGATTTTTTGAGGTTATAGGTGGAGAGACAGTTTTGCACCAGTCCTGGCCTCTTCTGATAAACAGCAAAAAAGCAATGTGTTGTATCCAACATTAGACCTACTGAGAGTAGGCCCATTGAAACGAATCAATATGACATATTCCCAGCATAGCTGTCAACTTTCAGATTTGAAAATAAGGGATCAGCAGCCTCACCTGTCCCAGGCACTCCTGTCTTCCACTGCCTCCCACAGTTTGGTCAAACTCATGCTGGTAGCTTCGAGAACACTATCCAACCATCTCGTCCTCATGGTTCAATGTTACTAGTGAGCAAAGTTACCCAGTCAGGATTTGAATCTTGGTCCTAACTTTTGGGGTTAAGTTTCTATTTAGCTGTCCCATTAATACTGACAAACCGTATCTCCCATTCATCTCTCAGGTCCCCTTGTAAATCTAAAGTACTGACATCCTGCGGTAAAAAAATTCCCTAAGTCAATTACACATTGTGTGAAGGTAAGTGTGTGAAGCTACAGCATTCCTACTATCAGCTTAAGTGACACATTCACTCTCTCCCTCTCCCTCTCTCTCTCTCACACACACACAGGGTAGAGACCCTCCGAGCCAAAGGCCCAAAGGCAGAAAGCCCAGCCAGCAGCCAAACGAAGCCTCAAGCGGTGGTTCGCACAGCGCAGCAACCCAGCAAAGGGATACGGCAGCAAGGAAAACCACACTGTCACCTCTCTGCTGGGAAGCGCTGAAGCAAAGGCGAGTCCCCAGTCAATGCGGCCAATTTGATCAGCACAAGGCATGCAAGCTCCACCTGCCAGTCGTTCTCAGACTCCTTATTGGTGAGCAACGCAGCCGAGCAATGCAGTTGAGGAGCCTCCCTGGCCAGCAGGGAGGGAGAGGAGCTGCTTCTTTGGCCCTTGGAAACGAGCAATTTGGGCATTCAGATCATAGCTGAGATCTCATTTGAAGCATTTAACATACCATGCTTCCCCTGCCTTCCCCTGAAAAATAAAATAAAATAGTTTGTGTTATGTTCCACGTCCAGTCTCTAGCGGGCTTCTGCTGGCTGTGTGTATTTTAGTTCAGAACGAAGCAAAGCAGGCAAGCCTACAGCATGCTTAAGAAAGCAATAGCTGCTGTTGCAGGGCTGTGCCCAAGAGATATTAATAAGACTCTGAGACATAATAGCTTGTAGTTAAAGCTCAGTGAAGGGCGAGCTGGTTCAAAGCATGCTATTTTGACAGGGGTGGAGACCATGCTGACAGTTATTATATAATTATGTCATCAGCACAAAGCACTTGGTTTCTGAATCATTAAAGAGATGTCCTAAACCTGGTATTCCCGCAGGTATAGTAGATGACAGGCTGGAAAATAATTGGAATGAAGCCACCATGTGATCATTGACGTCGTGACTTCATTCTAGGGTATGAATGTATTTCCTTCAAAATATGAAACTAGTGTGGGTTCTAGACCAGAGATGGCCCTCCATGTGTTGGAGTAGGACTCCCACCATCCCTGACAATTCACCACGGTGGCGGATGGGAGTAAACATACCAACAACATTCGGAAGGTCCCCCACCCCAATCTAGACTCTGTGAATTAAGGATGCTACGTCGCAGACTGGCAGTATTCTAATAGACACAGGTTTGAGTCACAGATGCCTCTATTGGCCCTTGGAAACGAGCAATTTGGGCATTCGGATCATAGCTGAGATCTCGTTTGAAGCATTTAACATACCATGCTTCCCCTGTGTAATGACAATAAAGAATCTATTCTATTCTATTCTATTCTATTCTATTCTATTCTATTCTATTCTATTCTATTCTATTCTATTCTATTCTTTTCCTGATCTATTAAGTCTGAATCAGTGTCATGATCCAAATTGGTTCCGCCACATTCCTACTTCACAGGGAAGTGAGTGGTGCCAAAGCTCAACTGTTACAGGACTTCACAAGCTATGTGCTTCTTAAGCTGCAATGAGCTACATTTATCAACCTGATCTAGGTTTCGTGGAAGCATTTAGGAGCCAAAGCTGCCTCAAATTGTGGAAGTTGAGTAGTTGAAAAGATTTCTTCTGCAAACAGCCATCGCCCCGCCCCTCGCAAAAAAACAAAACAAAAACACATCTTGCTGGATTATTACCGGTATTTTTGTGTCCCATTACTTCCTTGCAGGAAGAGGGAGCCTGACCTTAGCCCCTGCTCCATATTCTGGAGTGGGCTTCAAAAATGATTTTAGAATTTGCTCTCTAGATTTAAATGACCGCCTTTTGAGTCTTCACTCAAAACATTTACAAGGGCACCCTTATGGGGTTCACATTTTCTCATAATCCTATTTAATTTCCCATTTAATTTCCAGAACAGCTGCACGCTGTACACTTTGGATGTGAAGCCTTGTCATCAAACAACAGGGGCACAGGGGTGGGTCAGGGGAAGGAAAAAGGCAGTAGTTATGAAAAAGGTGGCACAGAAATTTAATAGAAGAAAGGCATGCCAGAGAGACTGATGGGGAGAGGGTAGGAAGAGACTGCAGAGTGGAAGACATGAGAGAAGGCAAAGAGCTACTGTTCAATGGTTGAACACGTTTTGCCTGCAGAAGGTTCAAATAAGGCTGTGAATGCTAAGCTAGATGGATCAATGATCTGTTTAAGGCAGCTTTCTATTTTGCTAAGGGAGCACTTGCAAAGATTCTCCCAGTGCTCACTGACTGCTTAGCTAGGAGGCAGAAGGGGAGAGGAAGCTTCTATGTAAGAACATAAGAAGTAGTCCTGGATCAGACTAAAGGCCCATTTAATCCAGCATTCTGTTCTCATAGCGGCCTACCAGATGCCCATGGGAAACCCACAGGCAGGATTGTTGTTGTTGTTGTTGTTTAGTCGTTTAGTCGTGTCCGCCTCTTCGTGACCCCCTGGACCAGAGCACGCCAGGCACTTCTGTCTTCCACTGCCTTCCGCAGTTTAGTCAAACTCATGCTGGTAGCTTCGAGAACACAAGCAGGATAGGAACACAGTAATACTGGAATTTACCAGCCAAAATCTTTGCTGCAAGCCTCTCTCTCTATAAACTTGCACAATCTTCAGTGGTAATTAAAACTACACTATCTAAACCCAAACCTAATCTGGTGAGCCAGTTTTAAATCTTTTGATATTTCCACCTGCCTGCTGTCTTTGCCTAGCACTTCCACTTGCTGGCAACTAAATTCCTATAACAGGGCACAGAGAAAACACTGACACTTTCCTTAGTTTCTTATCTTTTTCAGGGGCTTGTAGAAAAGGTGATAGCATACAGTGACTGTAAGAATGTTGGAGTAATCTAAGGTTCTTTTCAGGTTCTTCCTAAGGCTACCAATTCTAGGATCATTGAGGAATGTCTGCTTCTTAAAACCCATAAGGCTTAATGTACAAACAGCTCTCACAATAGAAGTTTCAGTTGCATATGAAGCCCTTTTTCTGTCACACTTTGGAATCACCATGATGAAATCCAGTCCTCGTACAGCAGAGAATCATTTCTATCAGTATGGACTAAGGAACCATTCTGATATAGCATGCAATAATGTGGATTGTATATACAGCATTCTTCACTTAAAGTTTGTGAAGATAGGCAAAGAAACACAAGTGTTCTCACAAGTTTAAATAACTTTATTTTTAACATTTCACAAGGATGAAGGTCTTCGTAAAAAAAACAAAAACCCAATGGGATTAAGTACCAAGAGTAACAAGGCAGAATATATACATTCAGATCCTTCAACATTAAGCACTGAGCAAATGTTTGCACAAGGGGAAATATCCCTCACAGTGTACCACACTTTTCACAAAATTCAGCATTTCGATGTCAGGATTGCGTAAGTCACAGGTACCAATTAGAAGGCACAGATTGCAAGGTATCCTTGCTGTGTCTTGCCCAAATCTCATCAAAATGTATACAACTGAGCAGACCTTTATATGAAGAATGGTCAGCTGATTAGGGCCCAGTGAGAATACTCCCTCTTGCATGTGGCACATTGTGTTGCCAGCTACAGCCCTGTGGTCCCTGGAAATTTTAGGTCAGGTTATAAACTAGAAGATTTTCACAATCTGCTGGAAGCTGGTCCTGTACTATTTCTATTAAAACGGTCAACACTACTTGTTACTAGATCCATTCCTTCTGAATATGTATTAAACACAAATGTCCACTGTACTTTGGGACCATACAACCATCAGGAATAAACATTTTCTAGTACACAGTAAAACTATATTTCAATAAAATACTTGTTCCCAAAAGTATGATCCTGTGTGCTTATGGCTCCAGCAGGAGCAAAGAGACATTAAGCCTCTTAAAATAAAGTTTTTAAAAAGCAATTTGGTTCATTTAAATGAGATATACTAGCTTTAAAAAGATGCCCAAGCATCTAAATGCTGGTTTTACACACAAGAAGTTAGATTTTAGATACGGTAGACAACAGTTCCTCCCCTTTCAATCACCTGAAATCATTGACCTAGTTGAGGCAAGGTGACAGCATCAGCCAGAGGATTTCATCAAGAGAATTAGCACTATACAAGAAGATCGACAAATCTATTCAACAAGCACCACACTCCATGTAGTGTGTAGTTAGCTGTTTCTATTCTTTGGTGTTTGCAAATGAGATTGCACAGTATCAAGAGCAATTAAGAGTGCACCATTCAGGAAACGTCAAGATCTATGGGTGATATCCGATCATGTCATACTAAGAGCAGGCCCACAACAATCAAGAGTCCTTAGTCATTGATTACAAGAAGTCTACTCCCAAGTATGACTTGCTTAGAATCAACCCCTCTTTGATTACCTGAGAAGTTTATAATCCAGTGTTGTGACTGAATACAAAGGGAGGGCTGAAGAGATATTCAGTGCCAAGCTCATCCCTCTTGAAAGTGCATAGGCAGAAAATGAAGAATGGCTACAGTCAAAAGCATGGAAATTAATCGGTCCACGTCTTCAGACATCACTGTTTGGCTGCCTGCATTTGTAGCTCAGATTTTCAACAATATATATTTTTAATCACAGTTGATCTGACTGGAAGCCAAAAGTGCATATACAAGCTTCATCTTGCAACAAGCCATGCTCTACCTCATAGTTGCTATCTTCAAATAGTTCAATATCCCATACAATGGTCAATATGGATTTCACCCCAAATGCCTAGTGATGGTGGATGTATTGTTTTATGAGGAAACCTACAAAAGTTAATCCTTTGGAAACTTTAAACTCATATACTGGGCTAGTGCCCCATCCAGAGTAAGGGACCACGATGTAAAGTTACCCTTTAAAAATTACGGGGCAGATGGAGATACTGAAATTAAGAATTCAATCTTCAACCCAGGACTAAGATCCATAAAAAATAAAATCAGAAAAAGTCTCCAGTTGTTTTAGTCTGCAGCAGAAATCATATTGAAGTAATTCTGACTATTCACATCTTCCAGCAATTTATGCAGCAGCATAAACAGAATCTTTTGTAACTGAGGAAAGTGTCGCCTGACTTCAGAAACTGTTCATACAGATAGAGAAACTGGAACCAAAACAGGCACAGCGAGACATTGCACACATACAGCTTTCTGCTAAGCCTCTCTTATAGGGTTGAGAAACATGTGGTCATCCAGATACCTCTGGGCTCCCAATGGCCATCCGTGAGGAGGATGGTAGTAGAGTCCAAGCACATTGGGAGGGCCAGATTCCCTATGCCTGCCCTACTTATTGCTCCTAGTTGGTTTGAGCTACAAGGCAATACATTCAAAAGCTGCTCAAAGGTAGAGCAGAGACATTTGGAAGTGCAAAGGAACGAAACATATAATAAAGAAACTGGGCATAAACAAGATAAGATCAACGTTCTCTAATCAGGAATTTCTGAAACAGAAAAGATGTGGAAAGAAGTATTACAAAAAACCTGGGAAAACTGATGGAAGCTACGTACTTTAGCTGACAGTAGAAATGTGTTTTTATCTGCATTTCAACCCTTTCATAGTAATAAAAAAAGAACTTTTGAAAAATTTTATCAACATGTTGAGGAACTGGTCAAAAATGAAACTTTTACAATAGAAACTGGTCAAAAATGAAACTTTTACAATAGAAAGTATTCACAAATGGAAAGACACCTGGGATTATTGAATCAGAGAAATTTGTTCAGTCTCTTTGATTCGATATACTCAGACATTTTTCCTGTATTCAAAAATAAAGATCTAAGCAGACTTCTGAACAGAGGGGTAACATACCCAAAGACAAAAGGGAAAGATCAGCAATTCAAAGGTAAAGTTAAGAATGAAAGAAAAGTAATCAAATCTGGGAAATAAGAAGAAAGATGCTTCTATGGAACAAACATATTAAAAGTAAAAATTTCAATGACGAGGGATTAATATGTACCTCCAAAGTCAGCTACTGAAAACCCACAGGTTTGAGCATTTTAACACCTATGAGGAAATGCAGGGGGAATGCCCCTCTCGTCTAACTGTACTTAAAGCAACCAGCTGCAATGAAGCAAGCCAGCCAGACTGCCGCTTCTGGCAATTAGTTTAAATCAGTATTGCTTTCAAAAGTTTAATACGTCCTGTACTGACCACCATAAGACACGGAAGTCAGTTTAGTGCTTAGAAGCTAACCTCCTCTTACTCAAATGACATTTCATTTTGATAGTGGTATCACGGCACTCCAGCAGGGTTTGCTCGCACAACCACCATCACTTTTTATTTCTTAACTATGGATCTTCCTCACTTCCCAAAGGCAAATGCAGGCAATTTTGCACAATTGGCAGGAAACCTGCACAGCTTAAGCTAAGCCCCACCCAAATGAATGAGCTGTTTTCTTAATAATTACTGATTCAGTGGCGCTAGAACAACAGAAATTCCTAATGGACTGGGCTGCTTGTATGCAGAGAGGCAACCAGCTTTCAGGTGGAAGTGCTTATTTCCCAGGAACTCAAATCCAAACAAGGTACTTCATAAATATTTATTCATCCAGTATATCTAATGTAAATATGATTGCTTATATTGCACTAAAACTTAATATCCTAAAAGAGTTGAAATCAGGAGTTGAAAAACTACAGAGAAGTGTTCATTTTTTGACTAAACCCTTAAAAATGTGCCCCTTGGAGCTTATTCACAGATAAAATCTGGCTCACAACTCCTTCCACAGTCCCATAATTTCAGGCCTTTCACCTGCGGAGCAGCAAAACATGTACAGTGTACTAAAAGGTAAAAGGTGTTTTTTTAACACTATTGACTTTGTAGATTATGTAAGGCAGTCTCCAAGGTAAGTCAACTCTATCCTAAGACAAGTAAATAATAATCTGTTTCGGTACAAGCAGCTTTTCCACATTCACTACTTCCAAAGTTTGAGTAAGAAAGCCACTGATTAGGTGAAACTGGTTCCTTCACATCTTTCCAGCTTTCTTATTCACATGAGCTTGAGCTCGAAGAATGTTAGGGGTTTCCTCCATAACTCTGACGAGCAAGTTATCAATGTAGTCTTCCAGCTCCCGCACCTGCTGATCTCGCTTTGCAATCACATCTTTCTGCTTCAAGACCAGCTGGATCAGCTCACTGTGTGTCAGCTGGCCATAAGCGTAGGCGGGATCTGAAGGATCATATTTCTTTAGGAAGGAAGAATGAACAGGTTAAAGTCATTTTGATATCCAGCACTGTTGCAAGGGTGGCGTCAAAGGATCAGAAGGAAGGTATAGAAACCTTTGGTTTCAGGGATTACTGGGGAGTCCCAGGAGTGATGTCAGAGCAAAGAGGTCATCTGTCAAAGCATCTTAAAAGCTACTGAAGATTCACCAAAAACTAGAATTTCAGGATTTGCCAGTAAGTACTTTTATGGCATGCAGACAAATGTGCATACAAGGTTTCTGTACACCTGCCTTCAACTATTTCTTCCCAGTAATAAACATGGAAAAGGGAAGATAAGACCCTCCTCATAACATGCAAAAAGTACTAAATAAATACAAAGCAGCAGCAGTAGTGGTTGTTTCAGTTAAGTGATAATAATTCAGGTTCTGTGCTCAAACACCAAACAGATCATTTGCAATATTAGTTGGAGGCACTAAATCACTAAACCTTGCTTATCTGAAAACAAAAATCCCTTTCAGGCCAAAGTCCTTTGGTGAAGATAGCAAGTTTTGAGCCCGGGGAATTCATACCCACTCACAAATCTAAACTTGTGTCAGTAAAAGGCTCAGAAAATTGCCCAGATGGGTAGGATAGCAGGGACAGGGGGAATCGTACAACTAGAAAACGTGAACACATTTCTGTCTCCAAACGACTATACCCCTTTGCAGATTGTCTAATCCTGCCAATAAATTTACAAGCTTCCTAACTCAAGGCACAACCACCCAATTAGGTTTTAAAATATAGTATGTCTTAAATTACCTTTATGTCGGCTTCATTTTGGTTATCCAAGATCTTTGATGTTATGCTCTGGTTTTTTGCAGATGATTTGCTTGTTGTAGTATGCATTGGTTTCACAGGATGAAGTCTGAAAGAAGCACACACAATTAGTTCAGGCAATCCTATAGTACTTTGTACCTGAACAAGTTTGTGCAGTTCTCCTTTTGGTCTGAAGGGACGCGGGTGGCGCTGTGGGTTAAACCACAGAGCCTAGGACTTGCCAATCAGAAGGTTTGCAGTTCGAATCCCCGCGACAGGGTGAGCTCCCGGTGCTCGCTCCCTGCTCCTGCCAACCTAGCAGTTTGAAAGCACGCAGTGCAAGTAAATAGGTAACGTTCTGGCGGGAAGGTAAACGGCATTTCCGTGCGCTGCTCTGGTTTCGCCAGAAGCAGCTTAGTCATGCTGGCCACATGACCTGGAAGCTGTACGCCGGCTCCCTTGGCCAATAAAGTGAGATCGGCTAGAGTCAGCCACAACTGGACCTAATAGTCAGGGGTCCCTTTACCTTTACTTTTGGTCATGCATGAAGCACTGCATGCACACATGTTCCTGCTTTGGCTTCTAAAAAGAATAAGGTACATTTTCCTGTTCTACGTACCTCTATTAGTGCAAGTTTAGATTTTATATTTGCTGTTAAAACAGAAGATTTATTCTGCCCTCCTCTCTACACTTCAAGACTGATTTAGAAACTCTCAAATCAAAAGTTTTACTTACCTATTTATTTATTTCCCTTCAAGGACCATGAATACATGCCCCCCCCCCCAATTTTCCTGACTACCACCCTGTGAAGGAGGTTAGACATAGAGATAAGAGACTGGCCCATCATTGCATGGAATCCTAGTCTGACACTCTTGCTGGTTCTAAGCATCTGTTCCCCCCCCCCCCATAAAATACGGTTGGTTCCTTGGATATTTGTGTAGTTACCCAGATGTTTAGTAAGTGTGAAAAACAGAGCTTTCAACAAAGTTTATTGCAAAACCTTGCCCTGATTTCTTTTTTAGTTAAATTACACCAGTGGAACACTTCAGAAATCTAGGTAACACAAAACCTGTGCCGCAGTAAATTGCACTGCACTTATGATCACAACTAACACCGCTTTTTAAAAAAGTTAAGCATTTATCCAACTGCTGCTTTCACTTAATTTGGCAGAACATGAAAACTATATTTAGTATTTTAACAGGACAGTGGGTTTAAAAAATAAAGTAAAGTTAGAGGTAAAATATGAAGTGCCGGTTCCTGTTTATACCTTTATTGTCATGTCACAACAATGTGAAAATAGAGCCTGATTACTGCCTAAGCAGAGGGACGCAGGTGGTGCTGTGGGTTAAACCACAGAGCCTAGGGCTTGCCAATCAGAAGGTCGGCGGTTCGAATCCCCGCGATGGGGTGAGCTCCCGTTGCTTGGTCCCTGCTCCTGCCAACCTAGCAGTTCGAAAGCACGTCAAAGTGCAAGTAGATAAATAGGTACCGCTCTGGCGAGAAGGTAAACGGCGTTTCCATGTGCTGCTCTGGTTCGCCAGAAGTGGCTTAGTCATGGTGGCCACATGACCCGAAAGCTGTACGCCAGCTCCCTCGGCCAATAAAGCGAGATGAGCGCCGCAACCCCAGAGTCGGTCACGACTGGACCTAATGATCAGGGGTCCCTTTACCTTTACCTTACTGCCTAAGCAAAACAAACCTTTGCTCAGTTTTATTCCTTCATTGACATTGCTACAAGAAATAGATACAGATCAACAGGGAAAGATTTTCACCTGTCCATAGGACACAAAATCCCTTACTGCGTTAAAAAGGGGAGGGAAGAATCAAAGCCATGCACAGTATAGCACTTGAGCCTTTATCTTTGCTCCCCCCCCCCAATTCCTCTCACCTGAGCTTAGCAGGATAAGTTCCATCACTCTGCAGATTCTGATTGGGATGTGTTTCAGAGGGTGAAACCCATGCCTGGAGCAGCTTCTTCTTGCCAGAGGGATCCACTTTGGTACCCAAGCCCTCTGCTGTAGCTTTTTTCGTAGGCTCTGCTCTATTACAGCCAGAAGCATCAGATTGGAAAGAACTAATAGATTGAGAAGAACTGGGCAGAGGGGAAAGATGAACAGGCTTAACAGAGAACTCAGGACTATCACCCTGTCTATTTTCTTTTAAGCTGTCAGCATTCTTCTGCTCCAATGCCTTTACATCATGGCTTGCATTTTCAAGGGCTAGTGCTGAAGGTGCAACCAATGGTTTGTTTAGTTCAAATCCATCATCAGGAGCACTTGTCTTCATGAGAAGCGATACAGTCTGCCTCTCCCCAGTCGCCTTTTTATTTGCTGTCAGCTCTCCCCCCTCAATGGAGGACCGTAATTCTGAGGAACCATCTCCACTCCTGGACAAATCTCCAGAAACTGCAATCTTTTCAGTACCCTGGGGATAATCACTCAGCTGCTCATCATCCGATCCCACTTCTGGAATAGCAGAAAGGGTGGTGGGTTTTACATTCAGATCTCCAGGGATCAAATTGCCAGGCTGTGTGCTTGTTGCGTAGTGAGGGAGATCGGTACTCATACTTTGAGAGGAATCCATGGTTCCACCATCTCTTCCAGAACGAAGTATATTGGATACTGAAGTTGCTAACGAGCTATCGCTTGTTAGTTTTTCACTAGAGATGAAAGAATTTTCTGCAGAAAATTCTTTATTAGAGGCAGAGCTTGACCCATTTTCTGTTTCTGATTCATCCATCAAAGAAACAGATACACTCTTTTTTTGTTTTAGGGCACTTCTTGGTGCTGGCTTTGGGGGCTCAGAGAGAGAACTGCTACCCGACACAGTCCTCGGCATGTTAGGTAAAGGCGTGAGAATTCTCGGAGTTGGAACCGGTGGCTCTACTTTAACTTCAGCCTGTCTTTCCAAAGAACCCTCACTGTTATGAAGAGATTGTACGTTTCCATTCCGGGGCTCAGGTGCGGCACAATGTTCTACATATAGTTCAGGTCTTCGCCCCTCATTCCTTTCAGTGGGATTTATTGAAATCTTGCTTTCATCATGCCAGCTCTCAACTGAATCTTCACCATCTGAAGCATCGTCGCCACTACTCCCCACATTTTCATCCTCAAGGGCAAAGGTTACCGACTTCTTTATGCTCCCTCGGTTTTCCTTAAATGGTGGCACTATGTGCACTTTGTCATCGCCCTGAGACTTCAGGATGAGTCCAACCCTATCATAAAACCGTGAAGGGTGACTGCCAGCTAGAGATCCAGGAAAACTGGATACAGGATCTATCTGGTTAGTTAAACCTTCCTTTTGGGGCTTGTCTGAAGGAACAACATGAACGTGCTTGGAATCATCAAGGTTTCCTGCTAAGGAGGAAGTGGAGAAAGATGCTGGAGGACTGTTAAAACTTCCAGAGTCCTCTCCCACTTTAGACACGGGAGGATTATCAGTATCAGAAAGCTGAAAAGCAGAAGGATCCAACTCAAGAACAGAAGCTGCAGGAACAGGCAGGGGAGACTTAGCAGAGTTTGAAGAATCCTCTATCTGGGATTCTTGTTCCCTTTTAGGAGCAAATGGTTTATTTTCATTTCCAGACGCAGAAGAAGTAGCTATAAAGCATTCAGTATCTTGCTTGGACTTCTGTCCCCATTTAATAGTGAAAGGATTGTTGTCACTAGCAAACCTATCAGTGTCCCGAGGTTGCTCTTCTGGATCAAATTTAGAGATAAAAGGGTTGTTTTTATTAGAGTGATAGGAAGGAGAGAAAAGAGAAGCAGAAGGAGGTGCAGAAATAGCAGAAGTGGCTTTGGTTTCATCCTCTGAAGACACGCCCAGTCTGTAAAAAGGGACAAAATAAAACCTGCATGTCAGTTGCAGATGCAACGTAAGACAGGCAGAAACATTTTGAAGACAAGTTCAACAAGGCTGCTGCATGTTAAGTGAATAGGAAAGGTGTAGGGTTTTAGCAAACCACCCCCTTCATATTATAATTTACCTTTTAACAGCAGCAAATGCTTATAAAAGAAAACAACACGTTGCCTGAATGAAAGTATTTTGTACATTTAAAAAAGTCTATCAGTAACATCTCTTTTCAATGGAACACCTTTTTAATCCCAATTACATTGTAGTATTATCAAAGTATTAGTAGTACAGTGAAATATACAAAGCACCAAGCATACGGGAGTTAGGCAGGAAAAAGAGTGGGGCCTCTGTGACACACAAGCTTCCATGCAAAAGCAACGTTTTATCCAAAGGTTGCATTCCACCAAGCCATAAAAATTGCATTTTAGATTGCTGAAAGGTGCAAATTTTAATCATTTTTCAGGAGCTGAACAGAAACAAGGTCACCCAACAATGTTAAAAGAATGTTATTTCACTAGTTACAGCTGTAAAGAAAGAGATATAAGTTTAAAGTTAGAGCAATGGGGAGCAATTCCCCCACATGCACCAGTGTCAATAACATAAAAACAAAGCCAAGTCACTAACGGTGTTCACAGCACTTATATACATGTCTGAATATTTCAATATCAACTTATGAACAAATACACCACAAGATCACGTAATCAGCTAATATGTGGCAGCCTTAAATATTCAGGGGCTTAGGAGGTAACCCATTTTGATTCACTTTTCTGAGTCTTTCCTGCTCCATCTCAGTATTCCTCCCACCTCTACTTTCAGACGACAGAAGAGAGATAATATCACACCCCTCCCCAACTCAAGCAAGAAGGAACCACGAAGGACAACTACCAGAAGCACTGGCTGTTTCTTCACGAAAGACAGCTGTTCTCTTTTTCCTTCCTGATTTAGAACTAATGCTTTAAGTCTGGGAGGGCTAAAGAACTTCAGGCCTTGGCCCACCTACATGACATTGATACAAAGACTTTAACCCATAATTGTGTTTTAAAATTCCTCCTTGCCACAAAGAGCAGCAGCTAGCTAGTTACACCAGTTTTCTGGGTCAGACAAGCCCAATACGTTGGCTGGACTAACCACCGTCTTTTCCTCTCCTCAGCAAAAAAAGGTAAGACATAAAAAGATGAGTGAAAACTAGCTCAGCTGCATTTGACCAGCTGGGCAAACACAACAAAGCTAGTGCCTGCCTTTGTTTCGATTCCTCTCCCTGTAAGATAGGCAGTGGGGAGAAGAGATAGAAAGGATCAAGTTCAGCCAGCTGGGATACATTCTCTGCTAGACAGCATTCCATCCTGGAGGCAGAAGAGGGACTGACTCGCTCTCTTTGCCCTCCCCTTGCAAGAACCTTTGTTCTGAAGGCAGCATGCATTGTCATTTCTCTCCTTTCAAGAAGGCTAGAGACAGAAACCCTACAAATTACCTGCAGAGTTACTAATCAACAGAAACCTACACAGGGCATGCCTGCCCTATCAGGAGGATAGATATTTTCTATGACATACAATGAAAACCACTGGGTAGCAATAGCCTTAAAGCATCTCAAGATCTCAAAATTCAATTGAGAAGATCATTTCTCAAGACTAACCTGGGCTTGACGGGTTTGGTCTGAGATGGTTTCACAGAAGCTGAGTTTTTTTCTGGCTTCTCTTCTGCTGAGATGTTTTCATCAAAAGGGTTCAAGGATGCCTTTGTGATTCGGAGATCCGCAGTGCTGCTCTTATCTGAGCTATGACCTCTTCTGTTATCCACAGGGACTTCAAAAGGATTTGCTTCTTTCTTGGCCAACTCTTTTTCGTTACGTTTTACTTCCTTCACCTTCGGAGTGGTGTCTGCATTGCTCTCTACTTCCTCACTAACTTTAGCTTCTTTTTTCCCTGTCATAAGAGATAGCAAGCCAGATTTCTTGTTCTCCTGCTTTTTGTTCTCTTTGGTTTCTTTTGGAGTGTCTGAAATAACTGGAGTGTTGCTTTCTGGCATATCCCCAGCACTCAGCAACTTGTATGATGGTAGAGTCATGGCTTTAAAGGACTCCAGTGAAGAAGACCCTGGTGGTCCTTTGTCAGATGGTAGTCTTCCTGTCATTTCAGGTTCCTTACTGGGTTCAGAAGACAAGTTCTCCTGGGACAAAAAGAGCCGTTTTCGCTGGGATATCTGAGGGGAAGATAGAGTGCTGTCTTTTGGAAGAGTATCACTTTTGGGGTCACGCTCCTCCATGTAAACATGACTGCCATTGATACACACATTGGACCGGGAAGTGGGGTCACTTTTGGACTTCAGTCCACCAAATAAAGAATGTACATCCTTCTTGGTGTTACTGGAGGAGATTTGGCTTAGTTGCTTGTTATCTGCACTACCTGTTCTCTTATGAGACTTGGTGGAAGGTGGATAAAGCAGGTTATCTTCATTTGTGGAGGGTTCTGAAAAGAAAGAAATCAGCATCAGAATAGTGAAAGCACAAGTCCCAATACTACTGAAAATACTAATACCTAATCCAGCCCTAGATCAACTGATGGCTCTTAACAACAGCAGGACACTGAGGTTGGGGACCACTGAGACCCACCTGCATCCTACTCATTTACAACTAGTAGGCACAATCATGAAAACACTTCTGTTTCTTCACAGCTTCCAAGCACTGCCTTTAAATAATACAAGAAGTCCAGCTTTAACCATTCTAAAGAAATGGCACATTCTACTACTTAGCACACTTTGTAAATTACACAACTGTTAAAACATTTGAGAAATTTATTCTCTTTTCAATAGACAATACTTACTCTCTGAAACAGGAGTTAAGGTGTCATCATCACTATCACTCCATCGCGATGAAAAGTCACTGGGATTAAGTCGAACTCTCTCTGTAACCGGTTGGAGAGACGGTAACACAGACATGGACTGAGAGAGGTTGCTTTTCTGTAAACCAGGTTTGGAGAATAAGGTCTTGAACTTTGATTTTTTCTTTTCTTTCTCATTTGACTCTTCCTCGCTGTCAGCCGGGGAGTGACTAATGCTAGGAACAATAGCTGAAGCTGTGTCTGGCAATCCATTGCCTCGTTTCCCCTTTAGCTTGTCTTTCAGCTTGCCAAATGGTGTCCGTGACTTATCTTTCATGGACAGATCAAACATGCTGGCTGTCATGTTGCTCCTCATGAATTGGATATCCACCTCAATCTCACCTCTCTCTTTTTCCTTCTTTCCTGGTTTGGAGTGAAGCTTGTACCATCTGTATAAATAAAGAACAGCAAAAGTTCAGCATCAGGGGCATAAATATTTCCTACCCACCCTTTTCCCACAAGGTCTCAGGGTGTGTTACGTATAAAATAGTTAATTTTTAGTTCCAGCTAAACAGAGTCAGGTTCTCCGTGTAAGCAAAATGCCAGGTAGGTCTGTAGACTGATATTAGTTGCATTTAGCCAGCAATGTCCATTTTCAAAAAAGAAAAGAAAAAGTAAAGGGGACGAGGAAGAGAAGAGAATAAATAGCCTATTTTAAAAGGAGAACATGCTGTTATGAAATAATTTATCCATATTACCACATGAGTCTCAGAAATAGTTACTATGGAAGCATCATGCAAAGATTTCTAAAATGCTAAGGACGTCACTCCTGGAACAGAGGGTCTTTACAGATCTGTGATAAGAAACTGGTAGCCGGCATGCTACCAGTATGTTGGGCATGTTCCCAAGATGTCTAGAAAAAGTTTGTTTTCTCATCCAAGTGAATATTCACAGACATACTAACACAGGCATAGGCAAACTCAGCCCTCCAGATGTTTTGGGACTACAACTCCCATCATCCCTCACCACTGGTCCTGTTAGCTAGGAATTATGGGAGCTGTCATCCCAAAACATCTGGAGAGCCGTTTGCCTATGCCTGTACTAACAGAAGATATAATTACAGCTAACTCGCATCTTATGCAGTGGTTACATTCCTGGCCATTGCACATAAAAGCAAAATCGCGTAGAGCCAGGAACCCTCAGAACCAGGTGTCTCGCTTACCTGGTTCTCGGCAGGCAGCACGAGGGCTCTAGGATGCTGCTCTGTAATGTTTCCTCCACTCTCCATTTGTTTGTTTGTTCTGCTCCACCCCACCCCCCGGCCCAAATCAGCAATCAAATAAGCATTGCGAGTTACCTATACAGTGGTGCCTCGCAAGACGAAATTAATTCGTTCCGCAAGTCTCTTCGTCTTGCGGTTTTTTCGTCTTGCGATGCACGGTTTCCCATAGGAATGCATTGAAAATCAATTAATGCGTTCCTAGGGAAACCGCCTTCAGACCAGGTCCGGGGACAGTCTGTCCCCGGACCTCTTCTGAAGGCTGGGGGGGGGGGACAAGGGCTTTTCTTCCCACCCCCAGCATTTTAAAAAACCCTGGGACAGCGGAGGACTTCTCCGCTGTCCGGGGCGATCTTAAAATGCTGGCGGGCGGCATTTTAAAATCGCCCCGGACAGCGGAGGACTTCTCCGCTGTCCGGGGCGATTTAAAAGCCCCTGGGAAGGCAGGCAGGGGGGACAAAGACTTTCGCCCCCTGCCCGCCTTCAGAAGGTGTTCCCGCCCCCCGCCCCGCTTCGGAACAGCGTTCCGAAGTGGGGCGGCTGGGGCAGGTCTTCCCGCCCCCCCTCCCCGCTTCGGAACAGCGTTCCGAAGTGGGGCGGCTGGGGCAGGTCTTCCCGCCCCCCCTCCCCGCTTCGGAACAGCGTTCCGAAGTGGGGCGGCTGGGGCAGGTGTCCCCGCCCCCCCTCCCCGCTTCGGAACAGCGTTCCGAAGTGGGGCGGCTGGGGCAGGTGATCCCGCCCCCCCTCCCCGCTTTGGAACAGCGTTCCAAAGTGGGGCGGCTGGGGCAGGTGATCCCGCCCCCCCTCCCCGCTTCGGAACAGCGTTCCAAAGTGGGGCGGCTGGGGCAGGTGATCCCGCCCCCCCTTCGGAACAGCGTTTTAAAATGCTGGGGGTCGGGAGCGAAGCGCTGCCGACCCCAGCATTTTAAAATCTCCCCGTGTCCCGGGAAGGTTTTAAAATGCTGGGGGTCGGGAGCGAAGCGTTCGCTGCCGACCCCAGCATTTTAAAATCTCCCGACCCCCAGCATTTTAAAACCTTCCCGGGACACGGGGAGATTTTAAAATGCTGGGGGTCGGCAGCGCTTCCCTCCCGACCCCCAGCATTTTAAAATCTCCTCGGGACAGAGACTTCTCTGCTGTCCCTTGGAGATTTTAAAATGCTGGGGGTCGGCAGCGAACGCTTCGCTCCCGCCCGCCAGCATTTTAAGATTGCCCGGGGCAGGCGGGGGGAAGGCAGGCGGGGGGGAGCAAAGACTTTTGCCCCCCGCCGGCCTTCAGAAGAGGTCCTCTTCTGAAGGCCGGCTGTGGGCGAAAGTCTTTGCTCCCGACCGCCAGCATTTCCCTATGGGCTTTCGTCTTGCGATGCAAGCCCTTAGGGAAATTCGTCTTGCGAAGCGCCTCCAAAACAGAAAACCCTTTCGTCTTGCGGGTTTTCCGTCTTGCGAGGCATTCGTCTTGCGGAGTACCACTGTATTTCTATTTCACCTTTTCTGTCACAGGACTTCAAAGCTAGATTAAATGTGTCATGTGTCTTTGTCTATAGCTTCATGGTTCTCAGTTAAGTCCTTGGAAGTGTGGTTCAATAAAGCGGATTACAATAATGTAATAATTATAAGCACCCTCACAAAACAAGTGTTTCTCCAGAATTGCTTTCTGGGGCCTCCCCCCCAGAGGATCAATGAGAACCATGCCAGGAAAGGGTTAATTTTGTACTGTAAATTTATCCATTGTCCAGGGCAATGGGTTCCCCCAAATATTCATATAATTTTGCAGGAAGACACAGGAAAGGCTCTGCTACTAAGCCAAGTCCCATGATCGCTTAACAGCTCCACCCAACCTGTGCTGTTATGCTCTGGTATCATGCAATATCAGCAGGCCTTACTAGTTTATGAGTTATGGTAGAACAGCTCCACGGCATGACCTTGTCCATTCCCAAACAGCTACCTCTCCATTTAAGGTTATGCCATGAAGACATCTGCATAAAAGGTATCAACAGTCAGAGGAACTCTGTAGAATAGACTGTTTCTGCACTAAAACCGAAGATGCATGCCATCTTAGTTTGTCTAACCTTTTTACTCCCTGAAAGGCACAACATGAACCAAGACAAATTCTGCCGAACAGTCTTGAACGGAGCGGGATACAGGAGAAGATACAGAGCTAGAAAGAGAGAAAATGAGAAAGTCATTACCAGGAAAGTTTTAGAACAGAAACAGCAGCTTATGTACAAAAGCATGCAATTTCTCCCAAAATATGGAATTTTCCGACAATATTTTCAGAAAATTGCATGCCTTAAAAGCATACATATCAAAACAGGAAAGGAAACAAAAGAGAAGAACTAGAGGAGGGAAAAGCACTAGAACACAAGTGAGCGATTTTCTATATTTACATTTTAAAAGCTCATCATTTGACCCCATTTCCTAAAACAGCGGATAGCATGGTGAAACTATTTCTAGACAAACTACAGGAAGTTGTTGCATGGCTAAAAGATTACCCTTGAAAAACAAAAACAAAAAGCACACACAGTACTACCACATCAGGAAAAAGGCCTGTCAGAAATAATCTCATTGACATCTAATTCTTTCAGTACAGGGAAGTGTTTCTGTTTTACAAATAAGCATCCAGTCTTGAGATCTGGCAACAGTTTCATCCAAATTTCAGATCTCCCTGCCTTCAGACGAAAAAATATTAACTGGTCTGAATTGCATCTTTGCACTGTCTGTCCACATGTTAAGGGTGTGGTGTTGATTAGTGAGCTACCTCTTAATTGATAGATTCCGACATAAACCTTGAAGCCCCAATTTTCATCTGTAAAAGTAATAAAATGCTTCAACTCTGACTTGTGCTGTTTATTCTAACAATAAAGTGTTATGAACAAGACATTTGTTTCTAACATACTTTGAATACTTATCATGGCTGTATAAAGCAGTCAAGACTGCCAAAGTAAACTTGGTAAGCCTGCTGGACTTGTTACGTTAAATATTTGAGTATGAGAGCTGCCATTATTCACAGTAAGACACTTTTAAAAGAGTTCTTTACAAACACTGTTTCTGTAATACACTCTGACTTACAGTTTTAAAAACTAGGATGTTTAGCTCAGTCTAAAAATATGTTTGCCAAACAGAAGGGCATTATGCATTCTTACGAAATGTTGCTTTTTCTACTCTTAACACAGATAGCCAAGAATCATGGTGCACATACACATTTTAATGGCAGGGTCTACAATAGCTATGGAAGCAGGCATCAGTGGAAAATTACTATAGCACATTACTTATTTTATCAGTATTTATATTTGAATCTATTGCTCTTCAGATGTGAAACTCAAATATCATTGCTGGCCAACAGCTCACCTGACAGTACTAGATAAATTGCTTGAATAGCACAATGTGGCTAAAAAGCTACCTAGGAACCTGGATTGAATATTGCTTTTGTAATCAACTTACAAAGTGGTTATATTACACAAGTCAGGATGGGAATAATACTAATCTGCATTACAGGCTTGTTTGTAAAGAACAACAAGAAAATGTACACGAGGCTATTTAAACTCTATAAATGCTAAGCAGATTTTTTTTAATTCTTACTCACTGGTTTAAACCTTATACATAAAATGGCACAATGTGAAGCATAACTGGGTAGGTGTGAAATCCCAAGAACTATCAACCTATTGAAGAAAACTTAACTGATCATGAGTTTTAGTCAATCAACCTACTGAATAATATGTACAAATATAAAACAAACGGTTCTGATGCAAGCATATTTTGTTTTAAAATAATGCATGTGTTGCAGCACACATCTTAGAAAAAGCAATTCTGTAATTTAAAAAGGTATTCAATTTCTGAAAACATTATTGCACTTTTTAAATCTGTCATCTAATTAATGGGTCATCTTTGTGGTGTAAACCACTGAGCCTCTTGGGCTTGCTAATCAGATGGTCAGCGGTTTGAAGCCCCACGACGGGGTGAGCTCCCATTGTTTGGTCCCAGCTCCTGCCAACCTAGCAGTTCAAAAGCACGCCAAAAAGTGCAAGTAGATAAATAGGTACCACTCAGGTGGGAAGATAAACGGTGTTTCCATGCACTGCTACGTTTTCGCCAGAAGCGGCTTAGTCATGCTGGCCACATGACCCGGAAAAACGCCGCTTTCCTGGGCCTGTAAAGCGAGATGAACGGCGCAACCCCAGAGTCATCCGTGACTGGACTTATCAGGGGTCCTTTACCTTTTTTATTTTTTAAACTAGTGTTAGAAACTCAGATATATAAGCTAGTCACCAAATGGCACCATAAACCTCGGTTACAGTTGCCACAAAGGAATGTCTAGGCACCTTTTTGTAGTGGGATCATTGATTGATATTTTAAAGGGGGGGAGACTTATAGTAACAATAACTTATTATTTATATGCCACCCATCTGACTGGGTTGCTCCAGCCACTCTGGGCAGCTCCTAACAAAAAATAGTAAAAGTACAATACAACATCTCAATACAAAAGTATGGGGAGGGGATGTTTTCTACAAACAATGACCAGCTATATATGGGGAAATATGTTATAAAAGTTGTATAGCAGTGCTAGGGAAGTGCCCTCAATATCGTGGTCAATACTCCTTTGAGTGGGTGGTGTGGGTTTCATTCCTCTTGGATCTAGCCTCGGTTCTTTAGAGTATTTCTTTGCAATAGGGAAGTGTCAAGTCCTAGTAACCTCAACACTCCTACCTTGTCCCATGATGTTTGTTTAGTGTTTATTTCCCTTTTCTCTCACTTCCTCCTCACTATTGTCATCCAGTTAGTATCATGACTGGAGGAGTAATCAGAAAGAGTCCAATTTATCAAATAACTCATCAAATTCTGCTGTGGTGCTAACAGTTAATTTCTAGCCTTGATTCAGCCAATCCCTTTGTCCACATCAAACTGAGTCAATATTTTATAGAAGAAGACCCAATAACTTCCAAAATATAAAAGTGTTAAATTCTAACCAGCTTAATATTATTTTCTTTCACTGCATCCTGGTAACCAACATCTCTAAAGAGCACCCGCTGCTCAGTCCGCTGCAAACCAAGATTTAAGGAGAAGACAAAGATGCCAACGTTTAGGGGATTCACGATGGACCCTAGTTTAGGAGGCTCTTTAAAGGAATTAACTAAATTTGTATCAGCTACTCACCTTGACAACTTAATGGAACTTCCAAGTTCACAAGCATTAATACCACTGAATATCAGTTGCCAAGGCAGCAACTGGCGGTTATACACCCTGCTTGCATGTTTCCTGGATGCATTGAGATAACCGCTATCCAGAGCAGGATACAAATTATTTTATTTAATAGATGTTTATTCTTGCCTTTAGCTAAAAGTAGGTTGTTAGGGAAGTTTACAACAATGGAATAAAATTAAGTATGCCAACTACCGTGATCCAGCAGGGCTCTGCTCAGGAAAGGTATCAACAGAATGGAAATAGGTCGGAAAATACTAGCTGACCTGGACGAGGTTGCTTTTCTCTTGGGAAAGTTGCGAAAGTTGCACGAGCAAGGTCATGTTTTGTCTACATGTGCCATAACTTCGAAGTCAACAGAAAATGTATCTACTGAGTAGACGGAAAAGGACTTGATGTACAAAACCCAGGCAGCTGAACAAGAAAAGAAATTAGAGAAATTTGAGGAAGTGGAGAAAGAGATATATGCTGAACAGGAGGAGCAGGAAGGAGGGGCTGCAGTGTTGCAGAAGGCAAAGGAGAGCCGGAGGCCTGTCAAGATGGATGAAAATAAAGACTGGAAGAGGAAAATTTGGTTTGAATTTAAAAATGAGGAATGGAAAGATCTCCTTTTGTGGGGATCTGAAGATCTATGGACTATAAATTTGACCAAGGTGGAAGTTGGAGCCTTTGGATTATTTGGACTTACAAGGATTAAAAAACAAGATTTGAGCTCCACCTTTAAACAGGGAGGTCTGGCTGGAAGGAACATGGACATTATAGGGATAGTGCCCCTCCGAGACTTGGTGTTAAATACAAAGGACTTCCAAAGAAACCGGCAGAGAGGGACTGAGAGAGATTTAAGGGCCTCAGACGTGAGGTTGCCAGGCTATTAGTAGATGGACTAATGGACAACGGTTCGGGGATCGAAACCGGGGAAGGAAGGGTGGGGTTTGCAAATCCAAAGGGTGTCTGACTTTTTCTACTTTTTTTCTTTAATTTTGTGTTGTTATTAGTATAAAAATGGGGAATTCGTGGAAGGGAAACTGGGTCGACCCTAGAAAAAAATTTTAAGCATAAATGATTGATGTATATAAGTTAAAAGTTGATATATAAATTGAACTAAATATAATAACAAATTAAGGTTAAAAATTTAGGGATAAGAACTTGTTGGATAAATATTTGGACATGGAATACAAGAAGGGGAGGTGAGGGGAAGTTGTGGAAAGAAGTTACTGAAAATTTGGACTGTAATGGTTGAATCTTTTTTTTTCTTGTTTCTTTTTTTTCTTTTTCTTTTTTGTACTATTTGAAACTTTAATAAATATTATTTTTTTTAAAAAAAGGAAAGGTATCAACAGGATACTTTACAAGTTCTTCAAAGCTTGCTTGCTTGTTTAATAGCCCACCTTCTTCTCCAATGAGCTCAAGATGGCATACGTGATTCTACCCCTCCTCATTTAATCCCCATAACAACCCTTCATGGCTGAGCGGTCACTTGAACCCTGGTCTCCTAGGTCCTAGTGTGACACTAACCTTTACATCACAACAACTCTTTATATTATGGTGTTGCACACTATACTGCTGTTTATTTCAAGTTTTAATAAAGTGTTTTTAAAAGTTTGATCCCGCCTCTGCTTGCAATGTTTGCTTATTGCATTTTTGCCCCACCCTTACTTCAAATAACTATGTATGAGTGACATACATAGTTCTCATTTCCCCATCCCATTTCATTCTCACAACAACCCTTGTGATTGATTAGACTGAGTGTGACTCGCCTGTGGTCTCCCTGTAAACTCTATGGACAACAGTGGAATCTTTACTAAAAGTGGCATTTTTAATCCATGATCCATCCTGTTAAGAGCTTAGCTTTTGCTGCTGTCAGATAAACAGCTGAGATGAATAATTCTCATGCAGCATGCTGTTTGACACCTGTTTGGACATGTGGACATTGAGCCTCTGACATACATAGGTAAATTGCCTCTGAACCTGGAAATGCCATTTAGTCAGCAGGAAGTCAACATCTTCAAATAGAACTATGGAGTAGTAAGGGACCTTGGATGTCATCTAGCCCAATGCCCAACGGATTCAGTGCAGGAATCTTGCAAATACACAGCTTCCTAAGCAAATGGGCATCTAGCCATAGCTTACAAACCTTCATAGGAGGAGATCCCACCACTTCCCAAGGCAGTCTGATCCGCCTTTGAACTACTCATACACTTAAGAAGTTTCTCCTAACGTAAAGTCAAAACCATCTTATTTAAAAGTTTTCAGTCATTGCATTTACATCTGTCATCTGGAGTAACAGAGAACAAATCTGCCCCACCTTTTGCATCACAGTCTTTCTCCTCCTTAAAATGCAGCAACTGGAACTCAACAAAGTACTACATATATCATCATACTAATTGATGTTACTCTTTAGTCACATATCTGGCACACACAACAAGTGCACCAGAAAAGGAAGCCACCGGATGCACAACAGGTAAAAAAAATATATTATTGCGCCAAACAAGTTTCAACCCAGAACTGAAGCACAGAACTGAAATTAATTTTTTCAAGAGTGCCACTGAGGAGTGAATATAGCGATACTACTTATGTTGCCAAAATTACAATCCATTAATATACAAAACAACACTGCACAACAGACGAGTAATTGAAACCGTCATAGTTAAGTCGGATTTCACCTGTCAAAGCGACTTTACCTCCCAGTTTGTGTTCCTATTGATCACATTACCTTTTACAAAACCGATCGACAAGAGTCGAAAGGCGGCAAAACCAGATTTTTGGCCACCTTAGCTGGGAAGGTGTGCGGCCAAGAACAGGAGCAAACTTCGGGGGGGTGTTGGGTGCGCGGCGGGATGTGACACCTTCAGAAATACCTAATTTGGCCGCATATCAAGAGGAAGCCCCATGAACCCGGCTAATCCTACACTGACCACAACACTCTGGCGCATTTCCTCTCTCCTTCGAAGTTAAAGCATGCCCTTATCCGCATTCCTTCAGAAGTCCTGCTATGACTCCCTAAATAAAGAAGGAGCGAAAATCAGACGCAACGGGTCATATTTAGGAGGCCTCTCTGGGCAGCGCCTGGCACCAGCCCTCTCCCTTCCTCCGCGCATGCGCCCCGCGCCCCGGCAGGTAGACTGCCCCTGGCAGCGGGAGCCCCACGGGAGACCCCTCGCCCGCTCGCTCTCCCCTCACCGTGTGCTTCGGCGGCCGCCCTCGGAGTGCAGCTCGGCCAGGCTGATCTCGGCGCGGCCCAGGAACTTGTCGAGGCCGAGCAGGGCGCGGTGGAGGACGGTGAGCTGCAGCACGGCCGTGGGCCCGGCCGAGAGCGGAGGCCCCCCCGCCGACAGGCTCCTCCGGGGCGGCGGCGGCAGCTCGAAGGTGGCCTCCTCCCGCCACACGGGAGAGCCCAGGCAGCGCTCGGCCACCGACGTGGCGAACTTCTCCTTGCCCAGCGCCATCACCGCGTAAGCGTCGCTCCCGCCGCCGCCGCCGCCCTTGGCCTTGGAGCGAAGCCCCCGCGCCTGGAGCACCGTCACCTGGACGTGGGTCGGGGCCCAGCGGGGCCCCAGAGACGACGGAGAGCCTGGGGCCGACATGGCTTCGTCGTCCGCCTGACACCCGCTCTCTGCCGCTGCCCGGGAAGGACTGAGCGGCTTCCCTCAGGTGAGGCGGTGAGGAACCCCACCTCAAGTCTCGCGAGAGCTTCGGCGCCCCGCCCCGCCTCTTTCCCCCCGTTCGCGGCGCTTTGGACTACAGCTCCCATAATCCTTTGGGTCCGGGCGCACTGGGGGCTGGAATCTTGCAGGTAAATTGTAGGTCCAGTTTTCCCTTAAACCCAGTGATCTCTATTTAAGGTGACTCGTGAGTCTTCCTTCCCATTTCAGGGTTTCCCCCCCCAATAAAAAAATATATATTTTCCGAAACAATTACTAACTGTGGGCAACAATACCTGGGCGCGAGTCTAGTTATGTGCAGACTGTAGAAGAAGCATTGCTTTGAGCAGGCAATGTCTTTCCGAGCATATTCCTAAAAAGGCATGGATGTTGAATATAGCCTCTCCACAGACAAACGGAAGCAGCTGATGGGAGATCATTGTTATATTCCTCCTTTGCATATGAAAAGAAAGGAGGCTAGTTTTCAACAAAGGCCTCTTTTTAAAAAGCAACAGGTTCAAAGGGGATAAGGACCCTCTTGAAAACCGATACACTTCAGACGTTGGATCCGAGATATCGCATGCCTAACCTCTTGTCGTATAAAAGAAGTAGTTCCTACCAGTGCTTCCCAGGGGGCACTCAAGTGTACGCAGTACCGGCACGTCTCTTCGTTGTTGCTAAAAGGTGTCTCACTTACTGTAATAACTTCATGGTGAGTACTGGGCACCTATTTTTCAAGAAAGGAAAAAACCAATGGTTCTTACTATTAAATCTGCAAAAGCCTTAACCTAATAATAATAATAATAATAATAATAATAATAATAATAATAATAAATTTTATTTATATCCCGCCCTCCCTAGCCGAAGCCGGGCTCAGGGCGGCTAACAACAATCAAATAATCAAACAGTCAAATAATCACACATTCTAAAAATATTTCATTATAAAAATTAATTAAAATCAAATTGATGGCAACCGATTAAGCAAAATTCTGTGCAGGTTGCCAGAGGAGGGAGTCAGGCTGCGCCCTGACCAAAGGCCTGGCGGAACAACTCTGTCTTGCAGGCCCTGCGGAAAGATGTCAGGTCCCGCAGGGCCCTAGTCTCTTGTGACAGAGCATTCCACCAGATTGGAGCCGCAGCCGAGAAGGCCCTGGCTCTAGTTGAGGCCAGCCTAACCTCTCTGAGGCCTGGGACCTTGAGGATGTTATTATTTGCAGACCATAGGTTTCTCTGTTATTTATTTTATTTCCCAGCATTTATATCTCACTTGATAGTAATAAAACCTCAGAGCTGTTTACAAAAGAATAATGATCCTTCTTAGGACTTGAGTTCTAAATAGATCTCAAATTCAAAGCTGGGGAACAACTGCTACAACAAAACTCATCGCCCCAAGATACAGAACCCCTAAAGCAGGAGTCGGGCAACTCAGGGCAAGGGGGGTGGAGGAGAATGTGGCCCTCCAAGCCTTTCTGTCTGGCCCTAAGGGGCTCTCTCCAGGCCACACTCCTCACTTGGACCTGCCTTGAACTTGCTTTGAGTGTTTTTGCCTGGCTGGAATGTGTCCTTGAACACTGATAATTCCTTGGTTGCCTGACTGGAAGATGGAGAGGTGTGTGTAGAAATTACCATATTTTTTGCACCATAACACTCACTTTTTTCCTCCTAGAAAGTAAGGGGAAATGTCTGTGCGTGTTATGGAGCGAATGCCTGCGGGTGGCGGGGGGGATCTGCTGCAGTCGTCAGCAGAGGATCCATGGTTCCCCTTCCTTCCCTCCTCCGTGGTTACAAAGCATGGATCCACATGGATCCTCAGGATTTTTGCATTGGGCTACTCCAAACTCACTGTCAGATCACAGCATGAACCACAAAAATCATATATCCACTATTTCGTTTAGAATATTTTTTTTCTTGTTTTCCTTCTCTAAAAACTACGTGCGTGTTATGGTCTGGTGCGTGTTATAGAGTGAAAAATACGGTAGCCTACAGGGCTAAGGCAAAATTTACATTTGCTGCTCCTTCCATAGGACCCTTGGAAGATTGCCAGAAAGGACAGAATGAGGCCCTCAGGCTAGAAAAGCTCCCCTAAGGACTGGGATAACCCTATGGCAAGGAATCCCTGCTGAACACCCTTGTATTATTAACACACAGACAAACTTGAGAGAAAGAGAGAATTACTGTTGTCAGTTAACCCTTGAAGAATTATGATATCATCCAAGCCTGAAAATCCACACTGCTTCACTTCTAAGAAGTTCCTTTTAACAGCAGCCCACAGAAATCAAGCGTGAAGCTTTTTCCTGGAGATTTCATAAAGTAATGGGGAACATTTTGCCTGCTTAACTGTGGTGTGTCAGGCTGCTATCGATATGCGCAGGAACAGGGCTATTTATTTATTTTAACTAGCCTGTGAAGCTGAAATACAGGTGGTGAAACTGTTCTGATTGCTCCTTGATGCTGGGAAATGGTGTCTGCTGAATTTCTGCCCGTGCTTTTCCAGGTAAGTCAGAGGGGAAAGGGTGACATCATTTCCTAGATTAGAGCATGCAGACTAAGATTAAGAGCTAGCTCTGAGTTCATTCTATACATACCAGTGAATTAACTTGCCCAGACCCACATTGGGATTAGATAATAGTTGTTCCACCTCAAAGGGAGTAGCTTCCAGTTGTAGACAATTCTGAATGTATTGAACTTCTGGTTTTTCCCCAAAAAACAAATTAGACTCTATTTCGCATCACAACAATCTTTTAAAAATAAATAAACAGGTCCTGCTGGCATATTGTTTGGCTGCTCCACAACTGAGCAGGTGACAAGGCTTTTATTCTTTGTTTGTGTACTAAATTTAAACCTTAGACAAAAGCTTACCTGGCAGCTATGTTTATTTGGCTGACATGATGGAATCCAGTTTGGGAGCTAGAAGTTCTCACCTTTTCTTATGTGGTAGAAATGCAGGTATTTTTGCCATCCAAGGGATTTAGTAGGATTTCGGGGGGGGAGGGGCTATGTGTGCAGAATCACACTCTATATTGATTAATTAAACCATACTTGTTGAAACTAACATTGGACCTGTTATAATATCTTTTTTTAAAAAAATCTTTATTTATACAACAACAAAAATACACACAAAAAACACAAATACAAAATTACACACAAATTACAAAAATAACCATAGACACATAATTTTCTTGGCAAACAATAAAACATCTATTGGTCTTAACACTAAAGACCCAACTTCCCGTCTATTCCATATTTCAAATTCATATAACTTATTGCCAATACACATTTTCATAATTAAACTTATTCTCAATAAATCTAATTTCTTCTATCTACCTAGCAACTATTACTGAAGTTCCTCGAATGCAGGCATTTTAGTAGAAATGCAGACATTTTTGCCATCCAAGGGATTTAGTAGGATTTCGGGGGGGGGGGCTATGTGTGCAGAATCACACTCTATATTGATTAATTAAACCATACTTGTTGAAACTAACATTGGACCTGTTATAATATCACTCTGCCCGACTTCTATATAAAAATGTATTACATGTGAAAACCTTATCTCAATATTTCATGCCTGAGGAGCTTTTTCAGTTGAATACTTAGTAATTTATAGATGGGACTGTTCTGTTGCTTGCTTATGTTGCAAGACAGATACTGCATAGCACAAAGCTGAACGCAGCACATTCTTCAGCTGAGTGGAATTTCCTTCTCTGGATTGCTAGGCTGGAGATGTAGGGTTTTAGAAGAAGGTGCTCCCTGGATGTGATTTATTCACAAAGTAACATTAAAGCAGGGACGCGGGTGGCACTGTGGGTTAAACCACAGAGCCTAGGACTTGCTGATCAGAAGGTCGGCGGTTCGAATCCCCGTGACGGGGTGAGCTCCCATTGCTCAGTCCCTGCTCCTGCCAACCTAGCACTTCGAAAGCACGCCAAAGTGCAAGTAGATAAATAGGTACCCTTCCGGCAGGAAGGTAAACGGTGTTTCCGTGCGCTGCTCTGGTTCGCCAGAAGCGACTTAGTCATGCTGGCCACATGACCCGGAAGCTGTACGCCGGCTCCCTCAGCCAATAAAGCGAGATGAGCGCCGCAACCCCAGAGTCGGCCACGACTGGACCTAATGGTCAGGGGTCCCTTTACCTTTACCTTAACATTAAAGCAAGGCATCTGTGAACTGCATGCAACCCTGAGTCTATCAATCCTGATTTCATGTGGCTTTAATGTCATGCAGCCTCCAGAAAGAATTTTAGAAGAGGCCTACTCGATCAGGCAAAAGGTCTATCTGTTCCATCATCTTGTTGTCACAGTGGCCAGCCAGGTACCTATGAGAAGCCCACAAGCGCAACAGTGCTCTCCCTTTCTGTGATTCCCAACAACTGCTATTCAAAGGCATACTGCCTCCCAACAGTGTAGGCAAAGCATAGCCCATTGTGGCTGATAGACAGTGAAAGCCTTATCCTGTATGCTTTTATCAAGAGGATGCAGCAGTTCACTTATGAGGAAAGGCTGCAACCTTTGGAGCTTTTTCAGTTTAGAGAAAAAAGCATGTTAAGAGAAGATACTGTATAACTGTTGCATGTTATGGAGAAAGTGGATAGAGAAAGGTTTTTTCTCCCTCTCCCATAGCACTTGTTGACATCGAAAGAAGCTGAATGCTGGGAGTTTCAGGACAGACCAAAGAAAGTACTGTGCATAGTTAAACTATAGAATGCATTTCCACAGAAAGTAATGATGGCCTTAGAAGAGCACTTTACATTTTATTGTCATTTTCATGAACAAATGGATTCTCATGCACACTTCCCCCTAATATACAGTACATATTTTTGGTTGAAGGACTGCATCTTTAAGAGCTTGAGCTTGCTTTCCTCTCCTTCCTTTCATTTCATTTTCCTTGTGTGTCATGTCTTATCAGCCCAAGGGTAGGGTCCGTCTCAGAATTCAATTTTGTAAGTTGCCCAGAGAGCCTTTTTTCCCGTTTTCTAAAGGGTGGGGCAGAAATTCTGTAAACAAAGAAGTGCATGACAAAATTCAGTAAAGAGCAACTTTCTAAGGACACCTGTGTGCTAGTTTGCATCCTGTTTCAGGAAGTGTGAATTAGGTCGGTTCACATCAAAATGCAGACTGCTCCAAATCACTCATCCACCAGATCACTCATCCACTCATCCCAGCCATAGGTGTCACAAGTATTTTGGGGGGGTTGGTTTGCTTAAAATAACAATTGAGCTAAAACACTTTTTCTTTGATCAGTGTTGGGAAGGATGTAGAGGAGCGCTTGTTTATTGGAGCACGTGCTGCTTAACTTCCAGCCTTGTCCCAAGATCAGTTGCCAACAACAATCTCTACTCTCCCGTGGGCGGTGTATGTGTTGTCAAATTTCCAAGTTTTGTCCAAAGGAAAACAGCGAACATGGGCGGGATATGTTGTAAAGGACAATGAGCATCAATAGCTTCTCTCCCCTCCCACCCTCCAATTGTGCTGTTGATAATTTAGCACCAGGCGGTCCTGTTCTTTCTAGAAGAACCGGGGAAAGAGCAGCCAGGTGGAAAGTGTGCCGCAGAGTTTCGGTGTTTCTTGGCTCATGGCTCTGATACGCTTCTGAAGGGTGTGGTGCTCCTTGACTCAAGAATGAGGATAGTTACTCATTTGCACATGGGTTAGTGAACAGTGATCTCACCTGTTTCCCGTCCCTCCTGGCAGGTGCCCAGTGAAAGCCTTCTGTGCCCTGTGCTCCTTGCATACAAATCATTACACTTGTGCTGAACAGGGAGAGCTTGGAGGCAATGAGGTACACTGTATTATGGACAGGTTGCTGGACTTAAGCTGGTGTATTCACTTCCTGGACAATGACTCTCAGGATGCAACTGCATGTCATCTTAGGAAGCCCATATACTGTGCTACAAACCTGTGTTCCCACACGTGGCACCTGTAAGGGAGAATCAGTAGGAGGGAGGAGTGCTTTAGCCTTCCCGTGCCTGCCAATTTTCCTCTGCAAAATGCCTCTCTGCTGTAATTTGTATTTGCAGGCAAGGATCAACCAGAGTGCTAGAACCACTCCTCTACCTGCCCGGGCTCATTTCAAATACACCTCAGATGTAATTTGTACTTGCTTAATTGCATGTGCTTAACCCCTACCGCACCTGCCAACTCTCATCGTATTTGAACTTGAAGGGAAGAATTGCCAGAGGGAGCGCTTAACTCTACTTGCTCCCGCCAACTCTCCCCCGCTTCGAGGAAATGTCGGTTTCATAGCTCAGCCTGAGAGAAAACATTTTTAAGTGACATAGGGCAGGGTTGCGGAACCCGTGCCTACCCAGGGTAGTGTGGCAGGTGTAATGGGAGTTTATACGCAACAAAATATGGAGGCCCATGGATTTCATGCCCCCGACAAGGAACTACTCTATGAGAGAACCGAGAGGTGGGGGGAAGGAACAGGTTATTCTTCAACCTGCCAATACTCACCTGCAGTGCCTCCTCCACCCCCACCTCCAAATGGGTTTGCCTTATGAGAAAACCCAGAGGGCAAACTGGATTATGAGGGGGCAACCATACATTTTTATTCACCTGCCTGTCCCAATCATATATAAAACAAGCTAAGTGGTGTTGCCTGTGGTTGGCATAAAAAAAGAGTCTATGACAAGATGCCTGTCCTCTCTCAAGCATAGTCTGTTAACCTATCATTCTGCTGTATTCCAAAATCTTCTTAATCATTATTTAAAAACTGAAACATCAGGAAATGCCTTTTTAATCATCACCATCATCACATCACCATCATCATAATGCAGAGAGTCTCGTGGCACTTGAAGGACAAACATTATGGCAAAAGCCAAGGATAGCCAATGGTGTCCTCCAGATGTTGATGGATACCAACTCCCATCAGCCCCTGCCAGGATGGCCAGTGGTCAAGGATGGTGGAAGTTGGGAGTTCAACAACATCTGAAGGGCACTATATTGGCTAACCCTGGCACAAACTTTCTAGTCCACGAAAACCTATACCATAATAAACTCGCTAGTTTTCAGAGTGGTGACTCCATTATGCTTACTGCAAAAGATTAGCATGACGGATTGATATTGTGTGTGTGTGTGTGTGTGTGTGTATATATATACTTGCACAAGCTTTCCTTGTGAGAGGAAGCCAGGGAGCCAGTATGGTGTAGTGGTTCAGAGTGGTGGACTCGTAATCTGGTGAACCGGGTTCGCATCTCCGCTCCTCCACATGCAGCTGCTGGGTGACCTTGGGGCAGTCACACTTCTCTGAAGTCTCTCAGCCCCACTCACCTCACAGAGTGTTTGTTGTGGGGGAGGAAGGGAAAGGAGAATGTTAGCTGCTTTGAGACTCCTTAGGATAGTGATAAAGCGGGATATCAAATCCAGACTCCTCCTCCTCTTCCTTCCGTGAATACCTTCTCCTCAGTAGCTACCCACTTGACTGGCAAGAGGTTATGGAATGCCTTTGAATTGCTTCAGCTATTGTTGAATCAGGACAGAGAAATCTACTGCGGGAGTAAACATTCTTCTGAGCATTCTTCATGCCTTAAAAAAAGAAAAGCAAACAGCTAGGGTTTATTTACTTTGCTAACACACCCAGATTCGGAAGCTGGTGCAGGCCAGGCGATAGTCAGGTAAATAAATACAGAACAGATCAGAGCCTTGAGCATTGGGGAATAGTGGCGACAAACCTAGGAAGCTGCTTTGTGTCGCCTAGGGAGAAACTTATTGACAGTAAGAGCAGTTTGATGATGGAGCTAGAATGGGAGCCAAGGTGGTAGGACTGAGCTGAAGTCTGCCGAAGGAAGTGCTGAGCTTAGCCTTCCAGTCCTCCTACCTAAGCTGACTGCTTCCTGTTTGCTATTTCACTAATATATGCATTTTTATGTACAGTGGTACCTTGGGTTAAGTACTTAATTCGTTCTGGAGGTCTGTTCTTAACCCGAAACTGTTCTTAACCTGAAGCACCACTTTAGCTAATGGGGCTTCCTGCTGCCGCTGCGCCACCGGAGCATGATTTCTGTTCTCATCCTGAAGCAAAGTTCTTAACCCGAGGTAATATTTCTGGGTTAGCGGAGTCTGTAACCTGAAGCGTATGTAACCTGAAGCTTATGTAACCTGAGGTACCACTGTACACTTTAGCATACTATATAGGTCTACATTGCAATAGAGTTGGGCAGCAGCATTTGGAAGAGAACTGAATCCCTGAATTTTGCCACTGCATAATTTCCTCACAGTCCTGTTCTGGTCTTGCAAGGGACTGGGCAGCAAAGCAGCAAGGTGAGGTATCGTCACACCATGGAGTGGCTAACTTGGCTCCAACAAAGGCAAGACGCACCAATGCTTTGAGTCAGTATGTAGTCTAGTGATTAGAGTGTTGGGTCTAGGACCTGGGGTGCAAATGGTTCAAATCCCTTCTCAGCCACAATTCTCATGGGTTGAAGACCTTGGGGCCAGTCAACGTCTACCTAACCTACCTCACAGGGTTCTTCATCATCAAACCTTTTATTGGCATCACATACAAACATCCAAAACAAATCAATACAGAATTGCCACTTCCCCAGTGGCACAAAACATTTGCTAAAAGAAAGGAGGCAGAGCAGTCTATCGTCACATCTCTTGGTCTCCAGGGAGATCAGACGTCTGCAGTGTATTTTGACGACAACAAAAAACCAAATAGAGATATTTAGCCCCTAACTTGGTGGGCTCCTGATCATTCCCCAGTAATAGAAAATATATGACCTCTGACTCTGGTTTCCATTTAGGGATACAGAGTTGATCTAGAAATTGCTGACGGAGATCAGCATATAATTTAAAATTGAGAACCATATGTGTCAGGGCTTCCACCAGGTGGTCTTCACATGGGCAAGTTCTTTCTCCTTCCACCACACAGGGTTCTTGTGAGGATAGTATGGGGAGGGTGAGAACCATGCACCCCACTTGGGACTCCTTGCAGGAAAGGTGGCCTGTAAATATAATAAATTTATGAATAAATGCTCGTTTCATGGTGTCTACTTGGCAATTTCCATTCACCTTCCATTTATTTTATCTTGAACATCATGTTTAGCTGAACACCTGAGGCAATGCCCTCAAACATATTTTCTCTTGTGCATCGCTCAGAATCCCAGCCCACATCAATAAGCGTCCCTTGTCATTTTGCCTTCCCTTGAGGGCCTGTGGCCTTTCGAGAAAGAGTCATCTGAACCATGAAGAAAGCCTGTCAGGGTGTACAAGTCAGGCGTCTGATGCTCAGCAGGTGTGGCGATGGTGCAAAGCTAATTTAAAAATATAAAGGGGAGGGAGGAAGAAGTAATCCTGTTAGCTTGCTGGTGGCTTCTGCTGTTGCACTCAGATCCTGCTTGGGAGCTCCTTATTGGCACCTGACTGGTCATGAAGAGAACACAATGCAGGAATATATACAGTGGTGCCCCGCAAGACGAATGCCTCACAAGACGGAAAACCCGCTAGACGAAAGGGTTTTCCGTTTTGGAGGTGCTTCGCAAAACGAATTTCCTATGGGCTTGTTTCGCAAGACGAAAATGTCTTGCGAGTTCCTGCAGGGGTTTTTTCCTTCCCCCCCTTTTTCCCAAGCCGCTAAGCCGCTTATCAGCTGATCCGCTAAGCCGCTTAACAGCTGATCCGCTAAGCCGCTTATCAGCTGATCCGCTAAGCCGCTAATGGGCTTGCTTCGCAAGACGGAAAAACCGCAAGACGAAGAGACTCGCGCAGTGGCGTAGCGTGGGTTGTCAGCACCCGGGGCAAGGCAAGTAATGTGCGCCCCCTAACCCGTGGATTTGCGCCCCCTAACCTGTGGATTTGCGCCCCCTAACCTGTGGATTTGCCCTAACCCCAGATGTTGCGCCCGGTGCGGCCGGCCCCCTCTGCACCCCCCACGCTACGCCACTGGACTCGCGGAACGGATTCTTTTCGTCTTGCGAGGCACCACTGTATAGGTCTTTGGTCTGATTCAACAGGGCTCTACTAAGGTACAGTGATGCCTCGCAAGACGAAAAGAATCCATTCCGCGAGTCTCTTCGTCTTGCGGTTTTTTCGTCTTGCGAAGCAAGCCCATTAGCGGATTAGCGGATCAGCTGATAAGCGGCTTAGCGGATCAGCTGATAAGCGGCTTAGCGGCTTGGGGAAAAGGGGGGGGGGAGGGGAAAAACCCTGCAGGAACTCGCAAGACATTTTCGTCTTGCGAAGCAAGCCCATAGGAAATTCGTTTTGCGAAGCACCTCCAAAACGGAAAACCCTTTCGTCTAGCGGGTTTTCTGTCTTGCGAGGCATTCGTCTTGCAGGGCACCACTGTACTTATGGCCCCTGGGTGTAGGATTTGGGAAGTCACTCTACGTTAGCATAAGAGGAGCCCTGGTGGATCAGACCAAAGGCCCATCTAGTCTAGCATCCTTTTCTCACAGAGGCTAGTCAGATGCCCAGCGCAAGCCCAAGGGCAACAGCATCCACCTCACTTAACAAAAGCTATTAAAAATGTTCAGCAGGTGTAAGAAGTACAGAATAAGGATACCCCCAGCATCAGAGGCAGTATACCTCTGATAACTATTTTCCAGGGGTAATGATGGGAAAAACTATTGCCTTGATGTCCTGCTTGGCCACTGAGAGAAGCAGAATGTTGGGCGGGATGGACCTTTGGTCCAATGCAGCAGGGTTCTTAGGTTCTTGTGTTCCCCATAGGTAGATATAGGTCATTGGAGATACGTAGTGTTACCTTTGGTGTGATGTGTCCTGTTACCTAAGCATGTGCTAAATGGCACGGTTAAGTGTCAACAAAGGAAATCTTTCACAGACTTGAATGGATTGCCTGATTTCTGGCTGTTGACCTGTTTTGGGAACTTGTTTCAAGAATGCAAATATCTAAAGTCCTGATGCAGAGGGTACAATGTAAAGTTGGGCAGTGGGTTGGAGATGTCCAGGTCATGGCTTCCAGTTTCCATGAATCAGAGTTCCTGCTACCATAGGAGGTAGCACATACACATGCTAATGAGTGTATGCACTGCATGTGCAATCCATACTCAAAGGAAATGGAGGGCATGGATCATGCATTTGGATGTGCCAGTATGCAGTAGAGACTTCCATATTACAATTTGTTCATATCCTTGAGCAGATTTGTTCAAGATTTGCCCAGAGCTGAATGTAGTACTCCAGATGAGATCTGGCCAATTCAGGAGAAAGCAGAGCTATTGCCTATGGTTTTGTTAAGGTAAAGGTAAAGGTACCCCTGCCCGTACGGGCCAGTCTTGACAGACTCTAGGGTTGTGCGTCCATCTCACTCAAGAGGCCGGGGGCCAGGGCTGTCCGGAGACACTTCCGGGTCACGTGGCCAGCGTGACATCACTGCTCTGGCGAGCCAGAGCCGCACATGGAAACGCCGTTTACCTTCCCGCTAGTAAGCGGTCCCTATTTATCTACTTGCACCCGGGAGTGCTTTTGAACTGCTAGGTCGGCAGGCGCTGGGACCGAACGACAGGAGTGCAGGAGACAATGGATTGAACAAATCTGTAATGTAAACCACTTTGAGTAAAGTGATTAATAAATATAAATCATCATCATTAAAATAATGGAAAATTGTTCTCCATAGTAGGGCAGAGCAAGTACCTAAAGCAGAGCTTTCCAAACTGTGTCGGGACACATTAGTAGTGTGTCGTCTGCAGTGTGTAGGTATGTCACGTGAACACTCCCTGCACTCCTCCCGGGGCTGGAAAGGGGTTAGTATAACCTCCGGTTTGCTAGTAAAACTGGATTACTGTGTCACTAAATGATGCATGTCTAAAAAGTGTTTCACCAACCTGAAAAGTTTGGAAAGCTCTGAACTAAGGAATAGTAATGAAGGGGATGCAGGTGGTGCTGTGGTCTAAACCACTGAGCCTCTTGGGCTTGCTGATCAGGAGGTCGGCGGTTCAAATCCCCGCAATGGGGCGAGCTTCTGTTGCTCGGTCCCAGCTCCTGCCAACCTAGCAGTTTGAAAGCACCCCAAAAAGTGCAAGTAGATAAGTAGGTACTGCTCCGGTGGGAAGGTAATCAGCATTTCCGTGCGCTGCTCTGGTTTCGGTGTTCGGTTGCACCAAAAGCGGCTTAATCATGCTGGCTACATGACCTGGAAAAACTGTCTGCGGAGCAGACAAACACCATCTCTCTCGGCCTGTAAAGCGAGATGAGCACAGCAACCGAGTCGTTCACAAGTGGGCTTAATTGTCCGGGGTCTCTTTACCTTTTAATGAATATAAGGGCTGGGTGGGTTAGTCTTTTGCTTGGGACCCACCAGTAACATATTGTTGTTCATGTTGCTTTTCTCCAGGTGGTGAGAACCTAAGTTTCCTTTGGAAATGAGAGCATGTGAGACGTCTTGGTATTATATGATAATAAGGTTTATTTGCACATATATACAGGTGGGGCATAGGTGGAGCATCACAGCACTAAACATTGCAACAGATGCCTTATGAGTTCACTGTTCCCCAAGAGATTTCTAGGGAAACCACCAGACCTATCATGATTTTTTTGAGAAAGTAGATTTGCCCTTTGTGCCCCAATCTACCCCAGTTACAACCATCCCACCTGCTTTCTTTGTTCACACTTACCACATGTGCAGCTTACTGGTGATCTTCACATGGCCCTCCCTGGAGGTCTTCAGTGTGGCCCATGCAGTGCCCATGCTAGCCCTGCCGCTAAATTCATTCTTGCAAAATTCCAAGGAAAGAAGAGCACTTTGGAAGTGATGTCTTGGTTGTCTCTACCTCTGCATAATGTTGGCTTTCCTGCCTTCCACAATGGGCACCGTGCACTGCTAGCCAGATCCATCAGTGGAGGAAAGGATGAGGGAGATCACTGATAGATATTTATTTGCATCAGCAACAAGCCATTGCAATTTGTGTGCAAAGTACATACATATGTAAGACAATAAAGCAGATGAAATTGTCAGACTAAGTTAAAAATTATACGTTTTAAAACTCAGGGTGCATATTGTGGCCCTTATTTTAACAACAGTTGCTGGAAATGCTGTGGTGATGTTTGCCATCACCAGCATACCTTGATCCAGAAGAGAAAACAGGTGGAGTGTGGGTCTGAATGAGCCCAGGCCCCACCCACCACCAGCTGGAACGTGGTACCTGATCACCAACCCTTGGGGCCAAATTCCTTACACAGACCAAATTAATTAATTCCACAGTAGGGGTTAGGGCAGGGAAATGAGTTGAGATGATGTAATATTTGTATCCCACTTTTTAGCAACAAATGATGCGCTCAGAGCTGCTCACAATAGCATTAAAAAACAAAACACTGCAAACACAAATATCAAATGCAATAGCATATAAAGCAAACAACAACACCAAATTCATCAAAACAATTGATACAGTTCAACAAAGTCATAGGCTTCCTAAAATGCTGTCTTCTTCCAGAAAAGACCAGCCAGCCAGCATTCTCCATTGCAAGGGGGGAAAACCTGACTACCCAACCAGGGCCACTAGGATAATTTCTGGCAGTTCTACCAGTTCATCTAGTTTGGCAGACTGTTAACAGTCATTAACAGCCAAGAATCACAGGGCTAAAGGGGGCTCTGAGTTTGAGGTCATCCAGCTCATCAGTCCCTAATCTCACTTCAATATCTGTCTGAAAATCACTGCAGGAGACCTAACCTTTGACACACCACCACCAACATATTGCACTGTTAAAAGGGAATCGTGGAAATAGCACACAAAATTCAACATCTGGAGGAGAAGACCATGGATAATGGCCCCCAATTGAAACTATTCCCAAAGTGCCCCCACCCTGATCCTACTGTAATCCACTCAGCAATCACCTCCTTTTGCAATCAGGTGGCTTGCCTTAGCTTGCAATGTCCAGATGCACTGTTCAAAGCCACCATCCAAAATTCCTAGACCTGGTAATAAGCTTTGAGGGACACTAATCTTTTGTAATCAAATGCTATTGTTAAAGGAACTGGGCAAGATCATTTCATGACTCAGAGGAAATGGTGAGCTTCTTTCTCAGAATGTTCCCCCACCATCCTTTCTGCTACGGACCCTGCTTTTCTTGTAAGCCATTTAAATCCACATTATTCTCCTTGCATCCATTTCCTCTCCTATGAACACAGACAAATTCCATTACTTGCCAGAAACTTTCATAAGGCTTAGTTATATTTGCAAGGTTTTCTCCAGATTTTAAGTGCTGAAAAATTGAGTCTTTGTTTTTTCTTCAGTCGTTCTGTCCATTTCATCTCTGAAAAGCCACGTAATGATACTCCTTGATGTGTTCCATTGTGGAAGCGATGTAGCAGTCAAAATAGAACGTTCCTCCCTAATGCCCATCTCAGTTGGACTTTTAACCCAGGAAACCAGTGGCTTATTGAGAACCAGTCCAAGTTACAGTTTATAGCTCAGTGGTAGAGTACATGTTTTGTATGCAGGTAGCCCTGGGTTCTTGTTCATGGCATTTCCACTTAAGAAGAACCCGGGAAATGGTACTGGGAAGGACCTCACTGTCCCTGAGATCTTGGAGTGTGGTGCCTTCCAGATTTTGTGCAACTACAACTCTAATCTTCCCTGACCATTGGCCTTGTTGGCTGGGGCTGAGGAGGCAACACCTGGAGAACACCCCATTGACTAACTCTGGAGTCTGCAATAATGGGATAGGTGGTCACTGTATATATGCAGTGAAATGCCCATCATAAGCTCAGTTTTAAGATAAACCACAAGAAGGGAGAATGGGGGCCTCAAAGCTGCCCACCCACAGTGAGCAGGCACCTGGTCAGTCTTCCCCACTATGATGAGATGCATTATATTTCTCTCCAAATTACAGTCATCATTTGTGAACCATAGATAGATCTAAATCATTAGATATGCATTAGCATCAATAGATACCAATTAGCACATGCAAATTTCATGCCATTTGCATCCTTGTTTTTTTGATACATTTCCTCTGGGAGTGGCTGGGAGGTGTTCATAACTCATCAGCCCAGCAATATTCTTTATTGGGCTGGGGGCTGGTGTACAAATAGGACGATGTGTCCTAGAATCCTAGAATTGTAGAGTTGCGAGGGGCCACGAGGATCATCCCCCTTCAACCCCCTGCAACAGAGGAATCTTTTGTCCAACGTGGGGTTCAAACCCACAATCCTGAGATTTAGGATGCTGTATTAACTGAGCTAGGGACACGGGTGGCGCTGTGGGTTAAACCACAGAGCCTAGGACTTGCCGATCAGAAGGTCGGCGGTTCGAATCCCTGCGACAGGGTGAGCTCCTGTCGCTCAGTCCCTGCTCCTGCCAACCTAGCAGTTCAAAAGCATGTCAAAGTGCAAGTAGATAAATAGGTACCGCTCAGGCGGGAAGGTAAACGGCGTTTCCATGTGCTGCTGTGGTTCGCCAGAAGCTGTACGCCAGCTCCCTCGGCTAATAAAGCGAGATGAGCGCCGCAACCTCAGAGTCGGTCACGACTGGACCTAATGATCAGGGGTCCCTTTACCTTTTTACTGACTGAGCTACTCGCTTTCTGCCCAAACAACCCAAATTCAGATAGCAGTTAAAAATTAAGTTCTATTAAACATTCTTAAGGTACAGTTCACTCCGCTAACCCACGATTCTTCTGAAGCCAGTACAGGGCAGGTTCTTGCAGAATAGAGAGAGTCTTCAGCAACATGTAATAGAGAGGCGCCCTCAAGCTGTGAACACAGGTGTATAAGAGCCTCTCCATTTTCATCTCTGAAATGTGCAAATATAAGCCACCATTCCTGTGACGCTTGGAGCAGGATACTCAAGAGGAGAATGTAGCTTGCTTGCGCAAGGGTGCTTAAAAGAAAAAAACACTGCAAAAACAAAGCAATTAGCAGATCCTCTGTGTTTATGCCTTCTGCTTCATGCTCAGGGCATCCATCTCATTATCATCAGAGACCGCAAAGCAATTAGCCTCCATGTGGCTCCTTTATAATGCACTGACCCTGCCTGAAGGCTGCCTGGAGTGGGAGACCTTAGCCACGTACAGCGGAGACACAGGCAGCAGTATGAAGTGACAAAATCCAGACCCACTGGCAGTTCTTTTCAACTAGCTTAAAACAGACCTTTGGTTAATATATAAGAACCACTTCTCTGCGTATTCTTTATGTATTGAATATGCAAAGAACCGGATCACAAATGAGACACAGAAAGAATGAGTTGGTTAGCAGAGACTTGGTAGCTGCTTTGGGAGGGAATTGATAGTTTTCTAGTTGTTTTATTGAGGGTAATATATATTCTGTAAGTCACTTCCAATGGCCATTACCTGGAAAGGTGACCAATAAATATCTAAAATAAATAAACACGGTTATCTTTTTATTAAGCCCCTTTCTGTTAAAATTGCTCAGAGCCTATTTAGCATCTTTGCAGAGAGAGCTAAATACCTCCTGGATTAGATCTTAGATTTGGGTGGGCTAACCTCATAGAGGTCAAAGCTTTCACTGTGTACACACCATACATTTAAAGCACATTCCTCCCCAAGAATCCTAGGAATGGCAGCTTACTCCTTCCAGAACTTCAGTTCCCAGAACTCTTAACTACCCATCCCAAGATTCTTTGGGGGATGCATTAAATGATTGGTGTGTGCTAATGTACTCCCTCATTTAATAAATCTACCTTCTAGAAGCACAGAAAACAAAGCTTGGCTTGATTCTAGTTACCAGGAGTGTACCTAGGGGTTTGGCCCCTGCCAAGAACCGCAGGCCCAGGGGGGTACAAAAATCACACCTCTGGCTCAGAGTGGCTAGGAACCCACCCACTCCCACAGGCTGCTCCTCCACCACTGTGGGCATACACATGACATCATGTGTGTGACACAGACTGTGGCATCACATGCGTCAGGATGAGCCTGTGAGGCCCAACAAGGCCCTCTGCTGCTGCGGGGAGACCCGGCAGGGCCCAGCCCCTCAAGGTTGCGGGGGCTCAGCCCTATCCCCGCATACTGGGGGTGGCTGAGCTGTCCTTAGCCCCATAGAGTTGGTGCCTATGATAGCCCAATAGTAGAACACAGTCCTCAGCATCTCCAGATAGGGGCTGGGAGAGACTTCCTGTCTGAAACCCTGGAGAGCCACTACCAATTAGTAGTGCCCCTCCAGATGTTATTGGAGTCTAACTCCCATCAGCTCCAGCCAGGATGCCCATTAAGGAGCATAGGAGTGGCACTCCAGCCATATCTGGAGGGTCACAGCTTCCCTGTTCCTTGGTGTAAACAGTACTGAGCTGGATGGAGCCCTTCTTGTCTTCCAATCCATGGGTTCTCCTGCAGTTCCATGTTTCTACCCTAATTTAACAACAAGAAACGCTTAGACAAATTTATAAAAGATAAGGCTCTCAATACCTACCCCCCCCCCCCCTTGTCTACCATCTCCAGCATCTGACACAGCATGCCTCTGAAAACCAGTGGCTGGGGAACATGAGCAGGATATTCTTATGTCTTGCTCATGGGCATGTGGTTTGGCCACTTTGGGAACAGGAAACTGCACTAGATGGCTCTTTGCTCTGACCCAGCAGGGCTCTACTTACGTTTACAAGGATCTAAGCAGCAACATCTACAATTATCTTTTCTGTGAATGCCCCTGAAGCAATCAGAATTCATCCAGCATGTTTTAACGGTTGCCCTGTGGGAGGGCTGAAAGAGAGCCATCCTTTCATGCCTTTGTCCTTCTGACATCCAGTACCTGCTCTAGCAAAGATATCAACACTTTTGTAAATTGTGTTCCGTGGAAAGGGAGGGATGAGTCAAAAGCAGTGGAACGTACGTCATTACGGCTGGACTGCTTCAGAAGTGAGGTGTTTATGTTGGCTGTAATCTGATTAGAATGTAGTAAGAGCAATCACACATTCCCAGAGAGGATGAAAATCAAGTTATGCTGCATCTGCAGGATGTGGGAAAGAGCTGGAAATATTAAAGGCGGCACACGGCTGTTGAAGCCTAAAGGAAAATGGGATTATTTTGTAAAGCCCTAAGATTAGTTGTGTGATTATAGCAGGTAGTATATTGGGAATTTTCAAGAGAAACTCTACTTAAAACAAAAAAAATTCCTTCCAGTAGCACCTTAAAGACCAACTAAGTTAGTTCTTGGTATGAGCTTTCGTGTGCATGCACACTTCTTCATCTGAAGAATGAAGTGCATGCACACGAAAGCTCATACCAAGAACTAACTTAGTTGGTCTTTAAGGTGCTACTGGAAGGAATTTTTTTTGTTTTGACTATGGCAGACCAACACGGCTACCTATCTCTACTTAAAACATGAGCCAAAGCATTTTTGTGCAAATGGCACAGCATGCAATGAACTGGAAATATAAGGTTACAGGTAGGTAGCCGTGTTGGTCTGCTGTAGTTGAAACAAAATTTTTTAAAAAATCCTTCCAATAGCACCTTAGAGACCAACTAAGTTTGTTACTGGTATGAGTTTTCGTGTGCATTGGTATCTGAAGAAGTGTGCATGCACACGATAGCTCATACCAGTAGCAAACTTAGTTGGTCTCTAAGGTGCTACTGGAAGTAATTTTTATTTATTTGGAAATATAAGGGTTCAAGGGCCCATAGAAAATAGAATCACAGATTTGTAGGGCTGGAATAGACCCCAGGGGTCACCTGGTCCAATAGCCTGAGGAGAATTCAGCATTCTCAGTTGCCACAGAATGCTGTGTGACTGTTTGGGAAGGGTAAGGAAATGGGGGAGAGGGAATTGGATGGACAAGGGCCTGGCTGACTCTAAACGGGAGCGCTTCACGTTGCAGAGTCTCACCTGCCATCACCATCATGTGTGTGTATACTAATAGATCATTGTATATATTAATAATGGACTCAAAACAGCACCTAAAGAATTATCCCCTCCCCAAAAAAGGTCTCCCCTCCCTCACAACAGTCCAATGAGGACTGAACATGCTCAAAAATGAAGAAGCAGGGATGAAATGGAATATTCTGGAAAATGGTATGCCCGGCTGGCTGGCAGCCTGAACAGAACCACTCCATATTGCAACATCTCATTGCAGATTCTGTCTGTGTGTATGTTTGTGTGTGTGTGCATGCACACATGTGTATGAAAGAGGGAGAGATGGAAAAATAATTGGGTGCTTTTAGGGTCTTCTCTAGGAGAACCTTTCTCCTACAGAGGCGGTGGACTTTTTGCTCAAGAGGCTTCGCTCTTCCAGTTCATAAGACTGAGCTTTGGTGGGCTAGAGAGTGCAAATCTTATGAGCTAAGAACAACTATTCCCCCCCCCACCAACTAACTGCCATGGATCCTCCTCCAAGTCCAGCATGTCAGAGCATTACGCTGACCGCTACACAGTTATTGGTGGGCATGATCTTCTGCTTGAAGGTGAACACCTCTTTCAATCCACTTCGGAAGCGATCGTGCAGCCAGGCATAGAGGAAGGGGTTGCAGCAGGAAGAGCTCATGGCAAACCAGTGGCAGAGCAGCTGGATCAGAAGGAAGTAGTCCTTGTTGATGAGGTTGATGTCAATGTCACGGAGGACGTTGAAGACGTGGATGGGGAGCCAGCAGATGGCAAAGGCGGCCACCACCAGCACAAGCAGGCGGAAGATCTTCCTCTTCCGCAGGCGGTCGAACTCCGCCTGGTTCTGCGTCGGGTGGCCAGGCACAACGCGGTTCTTCAGCTTAATGGTGATGCAGATGTATGAGAGGGAGACAGCCGAGAGGGGGAGGATGTAGGTGATGATCAAGGTGCTGTAGGCATAGACCAGGCGCTCTTTCCCCTCTTCCATCCAGAACTCCTCGCAGATGGCAAAGCCTTCCTTCTGGAACTCCACATGGTAGGTGTGGGCAATAGCTGGGGCCACCAAGGCACCTGAGAGCAGCCAGATCCCACCGATGATGTACACGCAGGTAGTAAAGGAAATGCGCTTCTTAAGGAGGTGCACAGTGGTGTAGTACCTAGGGAAGAGACGAGAGGAAAGACAGTGACATCCCTCCTGCTGCTTTCTCTTACGAAAGCCCTCCGGATATCATTGGACTCCCATCAACCACAGCCAAAGGACAGGGAGGATGGGAGTTGGAGTATAGCGATTTAGCGCTTCTGCGCATGCGCAACCGCCGAAACCCGGAAGTAACCCATTCCAGTACTTCCGGGTTTCAGCGGTCTGTAACTCGAGGTATGACTGTATATGAATGAAACTGCCTTATCCTGAGGCAGTTCATTGGTCCATCTAGTTCTGTACTGTCTACTCTGACAGGCAGTGACTATCCAGTGTTTGGGGCATGGGTCTTTCCCACTCCTTCCTGGACCCCCTGGGGACTTAACCAGGGATCTTCTACCTGCAAAGCAGATTCACCGCCACTGAGCTATGCCCCCCCCCCCCAGCTCCAATGAGAGAGAGGATAGCTCCTTATGGTTAAGGATACTTAAGATCAGTGGCCAACAGCTGCAACCTCAAACCAGAGGGAGCCTGCCTACAGGAGAGCAGCCTGGCTTCCCTTGCAGATTCTCCTTTTTTAATTCTTTTACAGTGGTACCTCAGGTTAAGAACTTCATTCGTTCTGGAGGTCCGTTCTTAACCTGAAACTGTTCTTAATCTGAAGCACCACTTCAGCTAATGGGGCCTCCCGCTGCCGCCACGCAATTTTTGTTCTCATCCTGAAGCAAAGTTCTTAACCCGAGGTACTATTTCTGGGTTAGTGGAGTTTGTAAACTTAAGCGTCTGTAACCCGAGGTACCACTGTAATGGGATTGTTTTAATTTTGTATTTTATATATGCATCTTTTAAAATCTCAATGGGATTGATGCTTACAATTGAACATTTATGTAACTGGTTTTTATATTTTGTAAACTGCTTAGAAGCCTGTTTTGGCATATATTACTGATTTATTGGGTCTGTTTTATAGATTATTGCATGGCTTTTATTGTAGCATTCTTTTTTTCCTGGTTTTAAGGTATGCTTTCTGCTCTTAAAATTTTGTAAGTTTCTTGGAGACTCCTTATATGTCAAGCCACTAATAAACTGAATAAATAATGTTGATAATAATTAAGTGGCAAATAAACTAATAACAACAACAACAACAACAACAACAACAACAACAACAACAATAAAAATGTATTTTTGTAAAAAGGTAGGGCAGCATGGTCTCCCTTCCTGACAAAGAATTCTCAAAAGCTTGCTATCCTACCATAATCTATGCTGCCGACACAGTTCACAAGGCCATCAGCCACAATGAATGATCCCCAAGGTCCCTTCCAACTCTGTAATTCTATGTCCTATGTCTTGAGCAACTTGGAGGAAGAGTCAGAGACAAATGCAACAGCAATCTCGAGTACATTCTCTGGTTCATGCAGCATGCTCACTGTGAGCCGCAAAACCCCTTCCATGTCTTACACATGTCTACTTGGGAAACCATCCTACTGAGTTCAATGGGGCCTATTTTCAGGGATGCAGGTGCAGAACTATAGTTGCTGGCTGCCTTCTCCAAACAGCACTTGCACCATGTTGGACGTCTTTGACAGCTCTTTCTATACTCAGATCCTGGTTGAGTTCTCCACCCCCACCCATCCCTGGCATGGGCCATAAATGGTTTCTGTCTTAGAGCAACACTGGCAATATTGCAGTTCAGCAAGAACCACCAGAAACACTAAGAGTACTAGGTAAAGGTAAAGGTACCCATGCCCGTTCGGGCCAGTCTTGCCAGACTCTAGGGTTGTGCGCTCATCTCACTCTGTAGGCCGGGAGCCAGCGCTGTCCGCAGACATTTCCGGATCACGTGGCCAGCGTGACAAGCTGCATCTGGCGAGCCAGCGCAGCACACACGGAACACCGTTTACCTTCCCGCTGGTAAGCGGTCCCTATTTATCTACTTGCACCTGGAGGTGCTTTCGAACTGCTAGGTTGGCAGGCGCTGGGACCAAACGACGGGAGCGCACCCTGCCGCAGGGATTCGAACCGCCGACCATGCGATCGGCAAGTCCTAGGCACTGAGGTTTTACCCACAGCGCCACCCGCGTCCCTAGCAAATGGCTAATGATCAGCCCCAGAAAATTCTGGGGCTGCACACAAAAGCAGCAGAAGGCCGATGTATTTAGTCAAACATACTGTTCCCCTTGCTTTGATTTCAATAATATTCCATTTCTATGCAAGTTAATTAAACAAGAAAGGACTGTCACAAGGCAAAGCTGGTGATGCAAATTACAGACTTCCACCCCACAAAAGCTCCACTCCTCAGGAACAGCAATTACTCCATCAGAAGCCTCGTTGCTGAATTAAGTCACGTGGGAAAGTAGCTATTGTGGGGGAATGAAGTAACATAGACTTTTATTTCCATTCAGCAGGAAGACAGGTATTGCACAGAAGGGTTCCTACCAGCCTCTCCAGAAACTCACCAACCACCCAGAACACTCCTTTAGATCTGACTTTTCCAGATGTGTCCCCCCCCCCGCCCCCTATGAAGTGTGCTAAAGCTTGGGCTTTGAGAGATAAAGTCAAAATGTGCCTTGAAGCCCTTTGGAACTTCAACGAGCTCAGTGAGAGGGGAGAAGAAAAGCGTCCCTGTATCTGCCTGTGTCAGGTGGAGCCCAGGCTTCTTGACCTTAGGGAACCTTTTTACACATGCACCCATCTGCCTAAGAACACATGTGTTGCAGAGCATTCCTTGGTGCAATTGAGGGCGCAATCTCCATGCGCTCCAGGCCTATTGGGCTTAGCTGTCCCCTGGCACAGACTTTGCATGCACCATGCTGAGAATGGGGCTACAGCTCAGTGCTGGAGGGCCGGCTTCGCCCTCTAAGGCCCAGAGCAAGTGCATCCAGCTTCCCCAAACACACACACCTGCATGTATGTGTTCTGTAGTGGCACCCTGGCTATAGAATAGCTTCTCCAAAGATGCTTGCCTATGGTGCCTGGTCTTTTCAGTGCCAGGCGAAGACACTTTTATTCACACAGGCTCTTTAATCGTGTTTTAAAATAATCTCGGGCTGTTGTAACCTACAATTCTCAGAGTATTTGAACTGTCAATCCCTTTTCTTGGGGAACCATGGGAATTGTAGTTCTTTGTGGGGAACAGGGATCTCCCAAGAACTCTCGGCAGCTTTAGCAAACTACAGTCCCCAGAATTCTTAGGGGGAGCCATGGCTCTTAAAGGAGCATCACCTAGACAGCATCTTAAAGAGCAGAGACATCACCTTGCCAACAAAGGTCCGTATAGTAAAAGCTATGGTTTTCCCAGTGGTGATGTATGGAAGTGAGAGCTGAACCATAAAGAAGGCTGATCGCCGAAGAAGTGATGCTTTTGAATTCTGGTGCTGGAGGAGACTCTTGAGAGTCCCATGGACTGCAAGAAGATCAAACCGATCCATTCTGAAGGAAATCAGCCCCGAGTGCTCACTGGAAGGACAGATCGTGAAGCTGAGGCTCCAATACTTTGGCCACCTCATGAGAAGAGAAGACTCCCTGAAAAAGACCCTGATGTTGGGAAAGAGCACAAGGAGAAGGGGACGACAAAGGAGGAGATGGTTGGACAGTGTTCTCGAAGTTACCAGCATGAGTTTGACCAAACTGCGGGAGGCAGTGGAAGACAGGAGTGCCTGGCGTGCTCTGGTCCATGGGGTCACGAAGAGTCGGACACAACTAAACGGCTAGACAACAACAACAACAACAATGCTTTAAGTGTACTGTTTGGACGAGGCCACAAAGAGTCACTGCCAGTCAGTGTAGACAGCACTGAGCCGGGTGGACCAGTGGTCCATAAATGGCAGCTTCCTATATTACCATTGCCTACTAGATTTATGTTGCCATGGAAACATCCTATCAGAAAGATATCCATGCCCCCCCCCCCGTTAGCTTTTACATCACTGTCCTGCTTTTCAAAGAGAAAAACTACATTCAGCCACCTGAACAATTTGTTTCTCTGCAGCAAATAAACTATCATAACATTAACCAGAGGTTGGAAATTATACCCAGCAGTGCAAAAATACCCCAAAGCCCTAGCAGGCAAAGACTTCCTTCTTTGATTGCTGAGAAAACTCAGCGGCAGCTCAAATAGGCACCATTCTCTTACCCTGTCTTACCCTGTTGGCTCAACTAGACCCACCTGGGGAGAAGAGTGGGGACGAAATTAGCTTGTTCGCCTACTTGGCTCGTCACAAGTTAGAAACATGATGAGAGCCTGATGGTCCCGCAGTGGGAAAGGGCAACTGTGAGGTACTGAGGGAAGATGGTTCACAAAGTGGGAACGGCAAGCAGCCAGCGATGTCTTTGTGGTTTGGTCCCAAATTGGAAAGACAGCAGGAGAAAGTACCCACTTAATGTCTGCTGCCCTGTAACGTCCCTTGGGTTGGTCAAGTTAAATCAGTAGGGCATCTGCGGAGCACAAAACCTAGGAAAGAGATGAGCTCGTTTGCAATCATCTTGAGGAGCTGCAGCTCAGGGGTTACAGCGCAGGCTTCACAAGGTTGCAGAAGGTCCCAGGCAGGGCCTATGAGGTGGATTGAGACAGCTGCTTCAGGCAATGGAACCCTGTGTGGCTGCTCTTGGCAGCGATGCAGAAGAAGTGAGGAGAAGCAGCAGTGGTGGTGGCTTCCAGCAAGATCTTGCAAGATCTCACAGAGCTCATGTGAGATTTCATGAGAATTACACAGGGAGATCTTGCCGAAAGTCACTGCCATGCGACCCTGGTAAGTGAGGCGTTGGCAGGCGGGCAGCAGGGGGACAGCACCTTCCTGTTTCGCCTCAGGTGGCAGAATGGGATGGTATGGCCCTGGTCCCAACTTCAATCTCTCACATTTGCAAGTAGGGCTAGGGAAAGCTCCCACCTGAAACCTTGGGGAGCCTCTGCCACTTCGTGTAGAGCTCATTTCCCCAACTTGTTGAGAAAAGGCTCAGCTGGATTTCCTCCCGAAGGTAATTACATCTCTTTAATGAAAAGACGAGTTTAAGATGCAACCCACTGGGCTGCAACAAAAGTGCAGAACGTTGATGGAAAACATTTGTGATTGATGACGAACAGCCTTCTGTCAAAGCAGTAGCTGAATGTGAGTCCTTCTGAAAAGTACTAATGCATGGGTAGGCAAACTAAGACCTGAGGACCGGATCCGGCCCAATCGCCTTCTAAATCCGGTCCACGGACGGTCCGGGAATCAGCGTGTTTTTACATGAGTAGAATGTGTCCTTTTATTTAAAATGCATCTCTGGGTTATTTGTGGGTCATAGGAATTCATTCATTCATTCATTTTTAAAAATATAGTCCGCCCCCCCCCCCCACAAGGTCTGAGGGACAGTGGACCGACCCCCTGCTGAAAAAGTTTGCTGACCCCTGACCTGGAGCAATCTGGAGCTATCAAAAGATGCAGTGGTCTGGGAGCAAGGATGGGAATGGGGATAGGGGTTCCAAATCTGGATCAATCATTCAGGAAGCAGTTACCTGTCCACTGCGATAGCCGTGAGGGTGAAGACGGACACATATACCGTCATGGGCTGCATCAGGAACACAAAATAGCACAGGAACTTCCCAAAGACCCATCCCTGGGGGTTGAAGGCATATGCTAGAGTAAAAGGGACACAGGTTGCACACATCAGCATGTCAGAAAAGGCCAGGTTTCCAATGAAGAAGTTGGTGACATTGTGCATCTTCTTAGTCTTACAGATAACGTGGAGGAGGAGATAGTTCCCAAAAATGCCCACCAGCACAACCAAAGTGTAGCAGGGGATGATCAGAGGCTTGAAAGACTGGATCATCTGCACGCCGGTAAACTGAGAAGTGGAATTGGAGCCGTTTCTGAGCTCAACCTCATAGGTGCTGCCGTTGGACGGGCCATGGTCCCAGCGACCAGCGGATTCCATCAGTTGGTAGCAACCAGGGACTGCACTTAAAAACACAGGGAGGATGGAACTGCAGTGAAGCAAGTCTTCTGAAGTTGGCTTTGGGGCCACCCTGTGTGCACAGGGCCCTGGATGACTGACTGCTTTATTTTGTTCAGGGATGAAAGGCTGATGTCTCTATTGCACAAAAGGAATACTGGGTTTAGCTTGCCTGGTGCCAGAAGACATCTTCTATTTCTCATGCAAATCTGTATTCACAGGCTATCCTTTGAAGAGCTTGTTTCTGTAGCATTCACAGCTTGCAGGGCAGGATGAAATGCTTTCAAGTTTGACTCACTTACACCCATTAAGCTATAATATATCCTCGCCCACTTTGATGCCTTTCCATTTTCTTCTGGGTTGCCTCCATTGCTTCTTCATTATTTGGCTCTTGTGTTCCAAAATTGCAGCATTTCTACTACGGTACTTTTCAGGGGAATGACTGGTTCCACTGGTGTCTGAGAGATAAGATAGGGAAGGAAGTGGGGAAAAGGAGGTTTAGAATGACAAGGAATCGGGTAAACAGCTTTCCCCTAAAGACAAGCAAACTGGAAAACATGCTAAAGGCATGACAAGCCCAGAGAGATGTTAGACGGAGAGCTTCAGGATTTTGCCACAAAGCAATTGTAGTTTGGCAGGAAGCATCCCACTGTGAAGTAGGGGTGTGTAAATCTGTCCATTTCGGCTTACCATTTTTCAAACCACAAGTTCAGTTCTCTACATTTTGACATCAGTTTGTGATTTTAAAAGAAAGTCTGGTGAAAATTCAACAGCATTGTACTGCAAATTTATCCCAGTATGCACATTTTTGCAAAGCAATTTCCCCCTAGTAGAATGCATTTTGCATGTTATTTCCATGGATATATGCATTTATATGCACACGTTACCCTAGTATATGCACACATTACCATACTTGCTTGGAGAAATGCACCGCAGCTATTCTTTGGAAAGTGCTAATCAGGTATGCTCTCCTTTAAATGCAAATGGAATTAAATTTCTCTCTCATCCCTAAAGTGGAGGCAGCTCTCTGAGAGCTCTTAAGGCAAAACAGCAGCAAAAATAACCGTTACCTTTTATTACGGTGTAACTTTTTTTATTTTGTCAAGTAGCGCTAGGTGAACCCAAGGATTTCTGCTTGTATAGTGGAATGTTCTTTCCCAGCACCCCACTAAATCTGTTCTAAGGGTTCCCCCAACCATTTGGAGCAGAGTTGGGGAGGGTATAAGGTGTACGTGAGGGGAGGAGAGAGGTGAAGCCCACTGCGCAAGCAGAAATCCTTGCGCAGATGGCACAGGTTAGTTGAACATTACCCAAAGGCTCAGCTATGAAGCACACAGGGTGCCTTTTCTATGAGTTGCTGTCTTTCAGATCTGTTTCACAGCGTTAAGGATAAAATTTGATAGGAGCCTGTAAGTAGATAAAGGGACTAGATGTGAGGCAATAAAGTGAAGCTCAATCTGACTAAGACAGAGATACTGCTGGTGGGCATATGAACATAAAAAGCTGCCTACACAAAAGTGAGACCATTTGCCCATCTAGTTCAGTACTATCTGCACAAATTGCCAGGGCCAGCCCTATAATGAGGCAAAGTGAGGCAGCTGCCTCGGACAGCAGGGGCTGAGGGACAGGGAGGAGACAGCCATGAGTGCCATGTGGTCTGCCCTGTACCCACTATGCTAGGCTGCTGCCCTCCAGCACAATGAAAGGTATTTTCCTTTCACCAGTACTGGGGTAAAATACAACTGTCAATCTGTATGTGCCTTTGGGAAGGGCGCCATTGTGGCCTTTGCCTCAGGCAGCAAAACATCTTGAGCCAGCCCTGCCCACTGCCCACAAGTCTTCAGGGTTTCAGACAAGAGATGCCAGAGCCTGGCATGCTACTGATGTGTTCTGCTACTGAGCCATGGCCCTTCCCCAGTTTGTCTGCCCCTGAGAAGTGTTGACAGTTTGGCAGTGCTCATAGATTCAGCGTGTTCACAAGAGAGCCCAGCAACAGGGAATCCCTTTCATGAGAGCTATCCATGCTCTGGCATCCTCCAGATTAGACTACTGCAATGAGTCCTATGTGAGACTGCCTTTGAAGGCTGCTTGGCAGCTGCCAATTAGGACCACCTACATTGGGTGTTCGAAAGCATGCCAAGTGCAAGTAGATAAATAGGTACCGCTCCAGCGGGAAGGTAAACGGCGTTTCCGTGCGCTGCTCTGGTTTGCCAGAAGCGGCTTAGTCATGCTGGCCCCATGACCCGGAATCTGTACACTAGCTCCCTCGACCCATAAAACGAGATGAGCGCCGCAACCCCAGAGTTGGTTACGACTGGACCTAATGGTCACAGGTCCCTTTACCTTTTCCATTGGGTGTATCTGTCCAACATTTAAATGGTTAAACAAACTCCTATCTATTGAATGGGAGGCACAGTGGTCCCTGCATTGCATAGCAATAAATGAATGTAAAATGCACAAATACTTTGGGGAAAGGAGCACAGATCAATGAATCAGACAGAAAGTAAGGGGTAGTAAACAGAGTGCTTTACCTCTTACCACGCTGCACTTTACTACTCCACCTGTGAATAAAATAAAACAGATGCCTTCCTGCATCTCTCATAACTCTAGGACTCACAGACATTTAATGAAGCTGAATGTTGGAAGATCCAGGACAGACCAAAGAAAGCAATTCTTCATATAGTGCGCAGTTAGACTATGGAGATCGCTGGGAAGAGGAATCAACTGTTAAACCACTCCAAAAATTGAAGCCAGGGGCATTGACTTGCCCCCACATTGAGGAGGCGCAGTGTCTCCTGACATCGTATGCACAACATCATGCACCAGGTGGGGCGGGGAATGCCATGGGGGCTGTTGCCCCAGGCATGCAATCTGGGGGCAGCGTGAACCAGGAGATCCCCACAGATTCATTCATTTCAGTGAGTGTGCTTTGAGTAGAACTTAGTTGGATAAAACTCTTAGTGTCCAGCAGGAAAGTATCTGCCTTTTACAGGCACATTTACAAAACCTTTAGCTGTTTTATCACTACAGTACTTTAACTAGAGCTGTATGGCATGTTAAGGGAAGGGGGGGATGTCGTGTTCTTCCTGGGGTAGTAGTTTGACCACCTGTGACCCCCACCCTGCACTCAGCTCTCACCTGTGGCTCCTAGAAGCTGCCAGCATGTGACAATGGCCACACCCCAGGAACAGCTTCAACTGGCCGGCTAAACCAGGTGAGGGTAGCCGATGGGTCTCAAACCCTCAGTGAGTGAAGGACTTCTCCTGTAGGTGAAGAAAGGCTCTGGCGGACTGAGCAAACGTGACTGAGATTAAGTCCAACGGTCAAGAAGGCGGTTACTACACATGCTTTAGAGCCGGGGTCAGCAACCTTTTTCAGCCATGGGCCAGTCCACCATCCCTCAGACCTTGTGGGGGGCCGGACTATATTGGGGGGGGGATGAATGAATTCCTATGCCCCACAAATAACCCAGAGATGCATTTTAAATAAAATGACACATTCTACTCATGTGAAAACACACCGATTCCTGGACCATCTGTGGGCCAGAGTGAGAAGGTGATTGGGCCGCATCCGGCCCCTGGGCCTTAGGTTGCCTACCCCTGCTGTAGAGGGAAGTGAGGGGCAGATGGGGCTCATCAGTCTGGGAGGTAGCTCATCTAGGAGAAGGAAAATTCTGGTCCTAAACCTCCGCCGCCTTGTGGCTATACTCATTCATGGGAATGGCTCCACCACTGCTGCCTTGCAGCACATCTTTGGGTGAAGAAAATGCTAAGCAGAAACCCCACACAAATTCAGAGTCCCTAAAGACGATTGGATGGCAATCTTGTATGCCTCCTTCCAGCAGCTCCTGCAGCCAAGCTGGTGCCAAACCTATTGCTTTCCGTTCCTTTGGACCACATCAGCAAGGCTGAGAGGAGGGGTCTTCTAGTCTGGGCAACCCAGGACCTTCATACGCACTGCCCAGGCTTGTACCCCAGAGAGGTCACTTTGGTGGTGCTAATGCATCAAAAACAACATGGGGGCAGCAGTTACAGGTTCCCTGTCTCTGCAGCCACAGCAGGCGCTGTGATTCTCCAGAGGTTTGACTTCACCCCCGTTGGCACACTCCATTGTCTCTTGAGACAGATGGATGCCAGCAACAACTTTAACTGAAACAGTAACTAGGTGGGCATGCTTTACATTATTCAATATGCATACAGTTATAGAGAGCAGCCACATATGATATTGTAGCATATCCTTAAATTTGGCTTCATTTTATAAAATGGAAAACAGAATTTTGCTCTGGGCACAGAATCCTACGGAAGGCAGCTCCAAGAAATACATTTTCCTTCCACCTCATGCTGAGCTGCTACTGAATGTTGTTGCTTTCTCCCCTAATAAATGTCATGAAAATCTTTTCAGAACGGAAGCACTGTGAGCTACAGGAGGTTGTTCAGAAAACATTTCCGAAAGAACATTAAATATTTCCCCAGCTTGATCCTGAACAAGGTTACCAGAAGCAAGCTTTGTTGAGTTTAGTGTGCTCATGGGGCTCATCAGTCTGGGAGGTACCTCATCTAGGAGAAGGAAAATTCTGGTCCTAAACCTCCGCCGCCTTGTGGCTATACTCATTCATGGGAATGGATTACAGTGCCGTCTCAGACTTCTTTACTCAGAAGTAAGTCCTTTCGGTTTCAATGGGACAACACTTGTCCTTAGTAAGCGTGCATGCCTATGATTGCAGCATTAAGACCCAGAACCTTTGTTTTCCATGGTCCATTGAGGACAAAACACATACTTTGAACCTCTGTCCAAACATACACACACCACCTTAAGAAGGAACACCAAAAGACAAAAGCAGAGTACTATGAATGGAAGGAAGCAAACTCTCATTTTCATCCCCTCCTCCCCTACAGAAGCTAGTGCTTCTACTTGCCAGAAACACTATTTCTGAACTGCATTCTTCACTTTCTGAACTTTTGGAAGACTTTTTACCAACAAGGTTTCTAAAAACAAAATGGACACTATAACGCTGCAACACCTCACCACAAAGCTTTGACATCATTTTAAGCAAGTTCCTTAAAAAAATATATTATTAATTGACTCCCAAACTTGAAATGAGGAGAGAAAATAAAAATAATGAGGGGATGCTCTTATTGCCTGGGATCAATTTGGCATGCATATGTTGCAAATAGGAAACCATGCAGTTTTTTCTTTCTTTCTACTGACCTGAACAAGCAGAGCCAAGTGAGGATAAGAAGACAAGCTAAGAATTCCTAGCACACAGGGTCTGTGCAAGAGAAAGTGTGTGCAAGCAAGAGAGAGAAAACGTTCAGGCTTTATCCCTCCTGTGTTCCAAATGTGTACTGTACTCTCTTCCTTGGCGGATTCAGGTCTAAGCAAGCTTTTGGTTCTCCAGCCCCCTCTGCTGGTTCCTCTGTCTTCTTTCTCTCTACAGTTTTTCTAATACGTAATGGCATTCTAATCTCAGAAAATCATAGACTAGTGGAGCTCGAAGGGATTTTGAGGGTCATCTAGTCCAACCGCCAGCAATGCAGGGGCATCTCAACCAAAGCATCCATGGCAGATGTTCATCCAACCTCTGCTTCACAGCCTCCAAGAAAGTTCTCCCTGCTGTTTAGCCAGAATCTTCTATCTTGTAACTTGAAGCCATTGGTTCAGGTCCTACGCTCCAGAGCAGGAGAAAACAAGCTTGCTCCATCTTTCTTGTGACAGCCCTTTAGATGTTTGAAGATGTCTAACATCTCTAAATCAAGACGATGTACAGGTGGAGAATGGATGGCTCTCAGGTGCTTACCTGTCACCCAAGCCTGTCCTATTTGAACTTGTTACTGGTCTCCCACTAAGTTAAAATGCAGGCAATAACTGGCAGCAGAATCACTGCCTGTGTCGTTTGTGTGTGTGTGCTGAACTACTGTTTATTTATTTTAATTAGAAAAGAAATTACTGTTTTTATTTCTTTTAATTAGAAAAATATCCTTCCTTTTCTAAGGTTCCAAGGATGATGCCAGGCAGGTGTTGAGCAGGTCATCAAATCAGGAAGTCTAAGGACTTTAACCATATTTGATTGCAGTCCTCTGTATTCAGCAATCCGACCATCATCTTCTTTGGCGATCACTCATAGCCGAGTAAGATTGTCTTCCATGAATATGGTCTTAATGGTGTGTGTCCGTAAGTGACTGTGGAGGCCAATTCTGGATCCACACGTCCTTCCACAGTGGGGACATAGGTTTCCGAGCAGGAGTTGATCCTGTGCCTTCCTCTTAGCACGTTTCTCCCTTTCGTCCTGAGTTTGAGCGTCTTCAAAGTCCATGGCACCTTTGGTAAAGGCTGCTCTCCAACTGGAGTGCTTGTAGGCCAGTGTTTCCCCATTGTCTGTGTTTATATTACATTTTTTTGGATTTGCCCTGAGAGAGTCTTTAAGACTCTTTTGTTGACCACCAGCATTACGCTTTCCATTTTTAAGTTTGGAATAGAGTAGTTGCTTTAGAAGAGGCTATTCTCCAATTGGAGCGCTCCAACTGGAATGATCAAGTATAGATTTGCTTGCGTGCTTTCCCTTAGTAAAGGTAAAGGGACCCTTGACCATTAGGTCCAGTCATGGCCGACTCTGGGGTTGCAGTGCTCATCTCGCTTTCTTGGCCGAGGGAGCCGGCGTACAGCTTCTGGGTCATGTGGCCAGCATGACTAAGCCGCTTCTGGCGAACCAGAGCAGCGCACAGAAACGCTTAGTAGATCTGCACAATAAAAGATATTGTCCAAATTGGGGGGTCCTGACTGCAGCCTTTCTTGCAAGGCACTTTATTTATAGTATTTATTTCTTCATTAAAATATAACCTGCCTTTTAGGATAGTTGCCCTCTAGGTGGCTTCTATGTACTATTTTCCACACACACACCCCAAAGACCCCCTATAAAACCAGCCATAATAAGAAACTCTGCCACCTCTGGATTGTTAGTGTTTTGTGAGAGGGATTTTATCAGAAATGTAAGGTAAAGGTAAAGGGACCCCCTGACCATTAGGTCCAGTCACGAACGACTCTGGGGTTGCGGCGCTCATCTCGCTTTACTGACTGAGGGAGCTGGCGTACATGTGGCCAGCATGACTAAGCCGCTTCTGGCGAACCAGAGCAGCGCACGGAAATGCTGTTTACCTTCCCGCCAGAGCGGTACCTATTTATCTACTTGCACTTTGACGTGCTTTCAAACTGCTAGGTTGGCAGGAGCTGGGACCGAGCAATGGGAGCTCACCCCGTTGCGGGGATTCGAACTGCAGACCTTCTGATCAGCAAGCCTAGACTCTGTGGTTTAGACCACAGCGCCATCACAATTAAAACAGATTAATGTGCTTGGTGGAACAAATCTATGTTGTCCCCTAGGGAAGTGACTGGGAAATGCCCTAAAATATGTGAGATAAGCAACCGATTGATGAGATGGCACAGTATATCTGTGAAAGCAGATCAGGATGAAAGCTCATTATCATATAATTTCCCCACAAGCAAATAAGAACAAATGCATAGTAAAGAGCAGACACCATATGACATCCATGTAAATGCGGTAAACAGGTCGTCCAGAAGAACCTCTAATCAAACCAACATAATATAGTGGTACCTCTGGTTATGTACTTAATTCGTTCCGCAGGTCCGTTCTTAACCTGAAGCACCACTTTAGCTAATGGGGCCTCCTGCTGCTGCCGTGCCACCAGAGCATGGAGCATTTCTGTTCTCATCCTGAAGCAAAGTTCTTAACCCAAGGTACTAGTTCTGGGTTAGCGGAGTCTGTAACCTGAAGCGTATGTAACCTGAAGCGTCTGCAACCTGAGGTACCACTGTAATACCATTTAAAACATGTGAAACTTTATAGTCAATTAAATATCTATAGAAGTGCAAGAATCTGAAATAGAGGGGTCTTTATGTGAGCATTAAAGTTCTGGGGGGGGGGGGAAATATACTTGCACTCTCCCTGGAAGAAGAGGGTTTCATAGGAGTGGGGCAGTACCAAAAGCACCCTCTCTTCCTGGACCACCAATTTAATAGCAGCAGCATTAGTAATAATGAAATTCCACAGCCCTTTTTTTAGAGTGAATTTAATATCACATCCTCAGTGCATCTGCTGTTTTCTTGCCTCTCATACCCAGGACAAGTATTTCCCTTTTAAAAAGAACTCTTATCCTTATGTGAACAGGAGCAGAACAAAAGCTGTGCCAACAACCCACCACAGCCAAGCACATTGGCTTTCTTCAGACTTGCAGAGAGAGATTAGGAGTGAGCTTCTACAACAGCAGTCGCTGCAGAGGGACGGAATTAGCCCAGGAGAAATTCCAAAACCTACTTTTATCTTATGGCTTCTTCATTATCATCAGCGCCTAACGAGGCAAAGGCATTAGTGTTCTCTTCCACATTAAAATGTTCATCAAACGCTCCAACGGTGTTAATTTGTGCTACATGTACTTCTTGCCATCTTGCATTACGTATGCAAAGTGCTTGAAGGCTGTTTCTCACTCAGGAGACCATAACCAGCAAAAGGGCGCACTTCGTTAATTCTGCTTCCCATGCTAATCTCTCTCTCCAACGCCCCCCCCCCCCCCGCATAAAAACGTTCTGCAGGGTGGCATCTGCAACAAATAATTTATATTTATATTTCTGTAGCGACACTCATCTCAAATGACTGCATGGCCATTTCCAGCAAGGAATATTCATGAGACAAAAATGACATGTAATGTAAAAATGAGAACGGCAATGCAGGTATCTCTTTGTTTTCTAATAGGAGCCCGTACACAGAGAAGCTCCCATTTTAGGTACAGCTGAAACGCACTACTTTGTGTGGTGCTGGCAGCAGCCAGCAGAAGGAACCGCTTTTGTCACAAAAGGGCCCCAGTCACATAAGTGTAACCCCCGCCCCCGCTAGTTCATTGCCTATTCACAAGCTTTGATTGTGAGGGTGTCATTTTGGGAAAACGCCAGTTCGTTGTTATATAAAACAGTCTTTATTGAAGCTCAGTTTCGCTTTTACATCTGCGGCGCGCAGCTCTACGTCTCAAACTCTAGACCGCCGAAGCTCCGTCTGAGTCTCCTCCCCCCAGACACCAGTTTAAGACTCTAGCCTTGCTCCACCTCTTCCTTTGCTCTTTCCTCCTCTGGGTCTGCCTGTCCGCTGGGGTCTTGCCCTTCCTAGACTCTTCTGACGCTGAGTCCCCTGAGTCTTCCCCCTCCCTCCGGCGGGCTTTAGGACCTGGTTCCCAATCCGGGTTTTCTGCTGTCCCGCGCGCCTGTACATTTGAACTTGGCGCGCGCGCCCAGCCGGCCACCTTCCTCCTGACCGTTACACTGCTCCTGTCACTGCTTTCCCCTTCGATGATGCTAGCTGGGTCGGACCTCCCCTCCGTTCCCCCACTCTCCGATAGAGGTGTGGTCAGCCCTGACTCCTCTTCCCTCCCTGCTGGAGGAGACGCTGGCCCTGACACATGGGACTCTTCCCCCCCACTACGCTCTGGTGGGGAAGCTGGTCCTGATCTCCAGCTGCTGCTTTGGGAGTCCCCGCTGGCCCCTTGCTTCTGGTGCGTCCCCCCTGGGACCCCCCTTGCCCTGACCATCGGCGCCCCCTTCTGGGAATCTTCTGATTCGCTGGAGAGGCTCATGGAATCTCTCGGGTCACTGTCATTCTCCCCTCCGCTGCCCTCAGATTCTTCCCCTTCGCTCTCCATTTCCTCTCTCCCCTGTGCCTCTGCTCCTGAGCCCCTGACAGGAATACTGTATTTTTCGCTCCATAAGATGCACCTGACCATAAGACACACCTAGTTTTTAGAGGAGGAAAACAAGAAAAAAAATATTCTGAACGAAACAGTGGGTGTATGATTTTTGTGGTTCATGCTGTGGCCACAGGCATGTGATCTGATGGTGAATTTGGGGTGACCCAATGTAAAAATCCTGAGGATCCATGGGCTTTTACCTCCCCCCTCCCAGGCAGCCTCCGCTAGCGTCCCTTATCTCTCTTCCAATCCCACGGATCAGCTGTTTCCTTTCAACACTTCCTTCCCTCTTGTTTGCCTTAATGTATTTTCCTTAGCTGGAGCAGTTTTTTGCTCCTCCTTTTCTTCTAATTTCTCTCCTTATTGCTTTAGTCTTCCTGTTTCCCCCCTTTGCAAGTTTGCTGTCTTTACCTCCCCCCCTCCCATGCAGCCTCCTTGATCTCTAGTGTCCCTTATCTCTCTCCCCGATCGGCAACGATCAGCGGCTTTGTTTCAACACCCACTTCCCTCTTTCAGAAAAAAAAGCATGATCTGCTTTTTGCCCCTGGGCAATTCGGGTCCAAGGACCACACATTCGCTCCATAAGACGCACAGACATTTCCCCTTACTTTTTAGGAAGAAAAAGGTGCGTCTTATGGAGCGAAAAATACGGTAATTATTTTTGAGTTTCAAGGAAGCACAGTATTTATTTATTTAAACGATAATTCCCTGGGAAGATGGACTGGCTGTTAAATTGCTATGAGATTTGTAGCACCATGAGGAGAACAGGGGGGTCTCTTAACAGCTCTCAGCACCCTGAAGAAAGCACCTGTTTGGGGGAAGCCATGGTTATTAAAGTCGGGGCGATCCACACTAAACTTTTGCTCCACGCTTTCCAGGCAAAGGTCCGCATTTTCCTAGTTGGTGCCCAACCCCCCAATCCCCTGCTGCTTTCCCCAGGAAAACCCACTCAATCAGAACAAACTGAGTTTCCTGTGTAATGCTGAGAGCATTAAAGACATACCCTCCAACATTTCTCTGATGAAAATAGGAATGTCCCATTCCATAATGATAATTTGAATATTTATACCCCACCCGTCTTACTGGGTTGCCCCAGCCACTCTGGGCAGCTTCCAACATATATAAAAACATAATAAAACATTTTTTAAAAACCCTCTCTATACAGGATTGCCCTTCAGACAGCTCAGGGGGTTGGATAACTCCATACCCTCCAACATATCTCTGATGAAAATAGGGACATTCTAAGGAAAAGTGGGACATTCCAGGATCAAATCAGAAACAGTGATGGCTTCTCTAAATCAGGGATGTTCCTGGAAAATAGGGACACTTGGAGGGTCTGTAAAGAATGAGTTTTCATGGGGCAAGCTGTGAAGCAAAAAAGGGAGGCACTCGAACACAGAACACAGATTTTTCTCGATGCCTAGAAAGCATAGAGGAAACTCAGTGTGGATGAGAAGTAAGTACCATTGTATTTTAAGTGTGCAGTGCAAATGTGGCCTAATACTGTGTCTGCATCAAGAACTCATGGCAGAATACAGCCGCAATGAAACACCGGTCTGGAGAGGCCTTTACTTTAAGCCTGGTGATGGGACATGTTAAGTTGTGGGTGAACATATCAGACAACACAGCGACTCTTCAGACAGCTCTTGTTTATTCACAGGCCAGAACAGAACTGAACAGAAGGGTTCAGCCAACCTGCTTATATAGAGCTCAACTACAAAGCAACAGTAACAACTTTCTGTAACTATCCAATCACTGAACGTCACTTTCAATTCGTTATTTGCATATGCGGACCTGAATGAAAACTATCTACAGTATCCCCCTGCTGGCCCAGGGTGAGAGCTTCAGTACATAACAGGACAGAGTCCTCTGCTGCATTTGAGGGTAGTAGGATAGTTTAGGGGGGCTCTGGGTATGGCAGTCACAACTCTGCTCAGTCTCCTCTTCTCAGCATTGGACTTGCTCTGCCATGTTTCTCTTATCAGCCCTGACGAGCTGCTTTTAGGAAAGTGGTCTGTTTTAGAGCCACAAGGCAGTGGCAGCTGCATAATGGACTGGGAGACCTCAATGTGCAATTTAGTTGGCGAAGAACTCGCAAAATCACCGCGAGGGATGCTATTATCCCTGGCGACACAGTAGGCTGTCAGCCCATCAGCAAATTCATGCAGAGTTCACAGAACCAGCCAGAGATCTGCTAGGTCTGTGCATTTAGGGTTTTTATCTCAAAATAGGTTTCATTGATTGGGAAGTTTCTGGCGTTTGCACCTGAAGTGGTCATGACTACCTGGGGGTGAGGGGGTGGGGAGCGAGGGCCACAACAAAAAGCTCTCTCTGGTGTGTGCGTGGGGGGGGGGGGAATAGATATTTCAGGGAGTTGCAGCTATAAAAAAGGGAAAGTACACTGGAAAAAATTACTAAGAAAGGGATCAACAATGAAACAGCAAGTATCATGTTGTCATATACAGTATAGCTCTATGGTGCTGCTCAGTTATCCATGGTGAAAAGGATATTACAAGCAGGGCCTGGATGTTGGAAGGTTCAGGGTTTTTAGTCAACAATCATCTATGCCCTTTTACAGAATACTCCATTGCATCCCCACAGTTTTCTTTCTCCTCTCCCCCTAGCCAACAATGAGCCAGTGTTCAGTGGAAACTCAGCATGCTTGGTCCTCACTGAACCACTTTGGGGCCGCTGCTTTTTATCTCTTTGAGTTTTTCACCCCTAAATCTTTTTCTTCTGCTTCCGCAAACCCTAGGTCCATCCAGACCTCCTGGTGCCTCCTTCCACAGGTGGGTGTGCAATTTTGGCATTCACTCCTGAACTTTGGAAATAGAGGAATGATCTGCAATTTGGACCTATTTATGTTTTTAGATGATATTGAAGGGAAACGGTTCAATACAGATACCTGAAAGTCATATCACTGGAAAAATAAATTGGACAGTACATGAAGTTGAAATGGGCTGACAAAAGTAGAGAGAACTTTATCATTATTAAGTTTGACTTATTGTGCAATATCAGGGGAAATGTTATTGTCATGAACTCTGGGCACTGGGTAGGGGAGGGCCAGTTGCTGGACAGATTTAGCCCAACACACCCTTTGTTAGGTAAAATACAAGCAATATGTTGCCATGATAACTAAATAGCTTATTGAACAGGAACATTTTTTGGAAATTTTGAATGACAATAACCAATCAGTGAAGGGATTTTCCCACCCTCTCCCATCAAAGGATGAGACAGACCAGGTTTCTGGAGAGCAGACGGCAATTTTAGGCAGACTGAGAACAACACAGATGCCTGAGTTTCACCCTGGTCTCCCTCACACCATACATTTAAAGCACATTGCTCTCCCCAAAGAATCTTGGGGAACTGTAGTTTGTTAAGGGTGGTGAGAATTATAGTTCCATGAATATTTAAACTACTGCTTCCAGGATTTTTTTGGGGGGGGAGGGGGAGCCATGTGCTTCACATTCAAGGTGTGGTTGTGACCTCTGCGAGTGTCTGAAGGTTCCTTGAGATTTCATGTGGGAGCAGCAGACTGTTTGCTGGAGTATTTAAGCTTTGTCCCTCCACTTGTGCTCAGTCAGTATAAATGCAAATGTTACCAAATGCCAGCAAGCATCCAGTTGCCTCCTTTCAAAGGCAACCAAACCCTGGTAGGTGCTGCACCCCCCGGAACATCTCGCCACTTGGAGGATTGGCACAAACACTCCATGGGAGGTACAGGTGGGGCTGTATTTCTTTGGAGAGGAACATTATTGTGGGGCCACAGGGCAGGGAATGTTTTTCTGCTCATGGGCCGCATTCCCCGCTGGGCAATCTTCTTCCTCAGACTCAGTGTGTTGTTCTTGTAGAAGTCAGTAGGGAGGGGGGCAGTATTAAAATTAATTGGCTTTTTCTGTCATTGGCTCTTGGCTGTGCCTGTCATGGGTTCTGGTGCCACCCACTCTTGGTCTCTATACTTTCTGCTCCACCAGTCCCAATATCCTCCAGCTACCACTGGGTATGAATTGATGCTTTTGAATTATGGTGCTGAAGGAGGCTCTTGAGAGTCCCATGGACGGCAAGAAGATCAAACTGATCCATTCTTAAGGAAATCAGCCCTGAGTGCTCACTGGAAGGACAGATCGTGAAGCTGAGGCTCCAATACTTTGGCCACCTCATGAGAAGAGAAGACTCCCTGGAAAAGACCCTGATGTTGGGGAAGATGGAGGGCACAAGGAGAAGGGGAAGACAGAGGACGAGATGGTTGGGCAGTGTTCTTGAAGCTACCAGCATGAGTCTGACCAAACTGCGGGAGGCAGTGGAAGACAGGAGTGCCTGGCGTGCTCTGGTCCATGGGGTCACAAAGAGTCGGACACAACTAAACAACTAAGCAACAACAACCACTGGGCATGGCCCAAATGGCCTGAGCCCAAGGTCTTTTGAACTGGACCCCACATCTCCTGCTCCCTACATCTCCTACCCCCTTTCCCTTAACTCACAAAACATTTATTAGTGTCTCATACCAAATGTAAACAAACTGTGAAAAAACACACTTTGAATTCAAATTGGAGAAGCTCTTTGTACTTTCCCTTGCTTATTTGTTTGTTTTGTATCACAAAAAATCTTTAATAAAAACTATTTTAAAAGAATAAATCTTTGCTTAAAGGGCTGCCAAGCATGTTGCAAAGCTCTGTATGTGGTGAGAGCCCAGGTGCCCACCCTCCTAATTTGCCCAGAGGCCTAAATCTGTACCGATACACTAGCATAAGCACATTTTACGCAAAACCATCCCCTGTGACTTGAAACTTTTAAGTACCTTCTAATTCCCCTAGTTATAAATGACCGTGGGGTGGACTTATAACCAGTCAAGGCCCTTTAGAAAATTGGAAAGCTTTTGTTACATTCCAGAATTGATTATGACCACATGAGAAAGAAGGAATGTTAAGGAGCTTGGACAATGCTTAAGTCCTACCGAACAGATTCCACAGGGACTGCATTCAGCGCAAGGAAAGAGGAACTAATTCCCTCCCTTTGATAAAAGGAGAAAGAAATGACTTTCCTCCCTCCGGTGGAATGAGAGGGCCACTTCCAAGCTTCCTGCACTACGCATTTTGTGATGCACATAGAGAAATCATGAACAACCTGTGTTTGCTCTTTAATTGTTCCTGCTGCCATTGGGCAGATCTAGGAAATGACAGTGGTTATCAAATGCCACCGAGGACAGCTGCTTTCTCAGCACCATAGGCTTCCCTTAATGCATTATCCTGCCTGTTGGTATGGAAATAGTATAAACAAGAGAATGATCAGATAAAGAATGGAACAAAGACTAGACAGCCTGCCCAGAGCAGATGTTCCAGTTCCAATCAGAACCAATTCTCCCTCAAACTCCATTTTAATCCTTATCTCCCATCTCAAATCAAGCCTTATCTAATTCTCTCCTCCAGAAATTGCTCCTTTTATTCTCCTTCTCAAAATGCTTCTCCAGCTCCAGCTCTCTGAGGCTCCAGCTCTCTGCTGGAATTCTGAGGCACTGCATCACCAGACTCTGGTCTAGCTCGCCTGTCCATCACAACACCCTTCCCTGACCCTACTTTGGACTGGAAGGTCCACAGGTGCAGTGGGCAATGCCAATGTTAACTGGAGCACCAGCCGTTTCCAAGCAGTTATCATGACCGCTACTACACCAGTGTGGTGTAGTGGTTAAGAGCGGTAGTCTCGTAATCTGGGGAACCGGGTTCGTGTCTCCGCTCCTCCACATGCAGCTGCTGGGTGACCTTGGGCCAGTCACACTTCTCTGAAGTCTCTCAGCCCCACTCACTTCACAGAGTGTTTGTTGTGGGGGAAGAAGGGAAAGGAGAATGTTAGTCGCTTTGAGACTCCTTAAAGGGAGTGAAAGGCGGGATATCAAATCCAAACTCTTCTTCTCTTCTTCTTCTTCTACCTAAGGGCACTGGAAATCAAAATGTAGCTGCATTTACCGGAAGAAGAAAAAAAGAAATCAAGATAACAAACTTTTTTAAATAAAAGAATGGAAATGGTTTATTGAATATTTACAAATAAACTGTAAACGGATAAGAACATGGGCAGGATTATTGTAGTAACCTGCAGTTTTATAAGAGTATATATTTAAAGTAGATGAATAAATGAGCAGATTAAGTTAATTTGGATATGCAGAAAATATTAAAAATAAATTTAAGGAACCTCAGAAAGAGGGGGAAGTAAGTCGAGTTTTGATATGTTAAAATGGTTGTAAAATTACTGAAATGTATAAAACTGAAGTTGATGAATATAATAACAACAACAACATGTAGCTGCAAGAATGAAAAGAGGAAGTGGTAAGTGTGCCCATGTAAGTGTGTCCACTGATGACATCAGCAAGTACAGATCCAAACCCAATGCAGGTACGGCCCCCTTGCGCTTTCAGTCGGCCACACCAGGGGGAGGCAATGCCAACCCACCCTGCATTTCCTTCTTTTTCGCAGTGAAACAGGACTGAGCTGAAGCGCACTAAACTGGAGAAAATTATTGGATTGCTCCCCAGGCAATCCAATCAAGTGACCATTAAACAGGTAACCTGTCAGACAGGAGGTAAACAAAGCACTCAGATTTCTGCTATAGACCACCTTTTCTGTGATGTAGGTATGATGTATCTGCGGGAGTGGTCTTGAGCTACACCCCTTCTGTGATGTATGTATGATGTTTCTGGGGGTGGTCTTGGACTCCAGGGAGGGAATTTAAAATGTCTATATAAGGGCAGGCACACTTTTGTTCTGGGTTCCTCCTCCCTCCTGCATGTGGTGAGTGAGGACCCTGTTGCAACAGATCAATAAAGATCAGGCTTACTAGCTGCTTTGCTTCTCAATATTCTCTGGTTGGCCTCTGTTATTTTCTCCTACAAATAGGGAACCTACGTAAGGACTCTATATGGGCTTTTGGATACCCCATAAGGGGGAAAGGGTAGATTTTTGTTTACAACAGTGCAGATTGAGGATAACATGTGGACTGTGCAAAAAAAAAGAAAAGACAAGAGACCAGAGTGCACTGAACACATTGTTGAATGTTGTGTGCACACAGCAAGGATGTCAGGCAGAGACATGAGCATAGCCAGGATTTTTATTGGGGAGGGGCAGGCCTTTTGTTGGGGGGGGGTGTAGAAACTCAGCTATGTATTTTTATTGATTTTTCTTGATGGGGGGGCAGCTTCCCTGCCTTGCCACCCCTTGGCGATGCCCATGGGCTGAGACCTTTGACAGTGACTGCTTCCCGGTCCTCTTAATTAGATGTTTAATATCTAATAAATATTTCCGCATATAGACCCATCAGGAGAGGAGCAGCAAAGTGTTTTTGTGTGTGGAGCAGTGTGGAGTTGTGGCATATTTAAGCCAACGGCCATTTGATTCATTGAATGGTAGCATTGCTTAATATTTAAAAGTCTCTTTGTGGTATACAAACATAGAATATACAAAGGGACATAACACTAAAACCAGACACATATGGGTTTCCCCCCATTGTGTGCACATTACGGCTTTTCTGGCTCGCTCCCATTGCTGGTGCTTGAAGCTAAGTACAAAGGACATTAGCTGCCCTACCTAGGTATCCTTTAGCTTCTTGAGAAATGCTGCTGTTTGATGTGCTGTTCTTCAAAGCGGCTTTCATCTGATTAGTGGTTAAGCTGAGGCATGGGCAATGCATTTCAGGCAGCGGTTGTGCATGCACAGATGACGGATGCTGTGAACTGGATTTTGGCGTGGAGAAACGAATCAGGTGATGATGTGCATCAGGTAGAGACATCCCTGCCCTCTCTCTGGTCTGTCCAGCAAAATAAAGAATGAGACTTGAAAAGAGCTGCTGATTGCTTTTGTTCCTTGCAACTGAAAACCACCTCTGAGGTTATGAACTTCTCTCTGTGTGTCAAACAGGAAGGAGGAGCTGCTTCATCCTTTTCCTTCCAGCCTTTTCCCTGCTCAGAGTCAACATCATGAGCAGTTTTTCATTATTTCCGTTGGAGAAAAAAGCCCGCTTGTGAGGATAATGCTGAGCAGAAATCTCAGAAAAAAGGGATTACACAGCCCTTGCCCACACTGTCCTGTAAGCCTCTCAAACATTTCTTTTCCAGTGTTGAAGAAGAGATGAAATGCACTTATGGGCATCATGTAGTTTGGCCTCCAGAAGCTGCTAAAACAGGGGTGGGGAACTTTTTTCAGCCTGGGGGCCACATTCACTTCTGAACAACTTTTCAAGGTCCCGTGATGGGCAGGGCCAGAAGGAAAAGCAGGTAGAGCAACATATATATATCTGTTGTTGTTGTTGTTGTTTAGTCGTGTCCGACTCTTCGTGACCCCCTGGACCAGAGCACGCCAGGCACTCCTGTCTTCCACTGCCTCCCACAGTTTGGTCAAACTCATGCCGGTAGCTTCGAGAACACTGTCCAACCATCTCGTCCTCTGTCGTCCCCTTCTCCTTGTGCCCTCCATCTTCCCCAACATCAGGGTGTTTTCCAGGGAGTCTTCTCTTCTCATGAGGTAGCTTCAGGACCTGTCCTTCTGGTGAGCACTCAGGGCTGATTTCCTTAAGAATGGATAGGTGTGATCTTCTTGCAGTCCATGGGACTCTCAAGAGCCTCCTCCAGCACCATAATTCAAAAGCATCAATTCTTCGGCGATCAGCCTTCTTTATGGTCCAGCTCTCACTTCCATACATCACTACTGGGAAAACCATAGCTTTTACTATACGGACCTTTGTTGGCAAGGTCATGTCTCTGCTTTTTAAGATGCTGTCTAGGTTTGTCATTGCTTTTCTCCCAAGAAGCAGGAGTCTTTTAATTCCATGGCTGCTGTCACCATCTGCAGTTATAATGGAGCCCAAGAAAGTAAAATCTCTCACTGCCTCCATTTCTTCCCCTTCTATTTGCCAGGAGGTGTGTGTGTGTGTGTGTGTGTGTGTGTGTGTGTGTGTGTGTATAAAAAAGGTAAAGGGACCCCTGACCATTAGGTCCAGTCATGACCGACTCTGGAGTTGCGGCACTCATCTCGCTTTATTGGCCGAGGGAGCCGGCGTACAGCTTCCGGGTCATGTGGCCAGCATGACTAAGCCACTTCTGGCAAACCAGTGCAGCGCATGGAAATGCCGTTTACCTTCCCGCTGGAGCGGTACCTATTTATCTACTTGCACTTTGACGTGCTTTTGAACTGCTAGGTTGGCAGGAGCAGGGACCGAGCAATGGGAGCTCACCCCGTCGCAGGGATTCGAACCGCCAACCTTCTAATCGGCAAGTCCTAGGCTCTGTGGTTTAACCCACAGCGCCACCTGCGTCCCTCATTCATATATAGAAAGCAAATATATATATATTTACCTTGGACAGTAAGCCACTTTCTGCACACATGCACACACATCATTTAGCAGAATTGAAGGCAAGCACACCCACATCTTGTGTGACCAGCTTGTGCACTCCACACCACATGTCATGATGTTGGCGCTATGTGACGCCATGACCAGTACCGTGGTGATGATTGGGCCAGGGCCTCCACCTCAGGGCCTCTTTTGAGGCCTGCTGCAGCCACAGATGTGCTCCAGAGGCCCCACAGCAGAGGTGCAGGCCCCAGTCCACTTGCCGCCTCAGTGCTGGAGCACCAGACGTAAGGCGATGGTGTGTGGCGGTGGCAGGGGCAGAGCCTAGGCACCCACAGCAAAAAAAAAATATTGTGGGTGCCTGGGTCACCAGGGCCCCCGAAGTTGACACCAGTGATTCAAGGATGCTTTCGTGCCTGGCAAAAATATTAAAGATGAGAAGCAGAACCAATGAGCCCCTAAAACCAACATTAATTTTCTTCCTTTGGAATGCTACCAGCAGGGAGGGTCAGTCACAAGTTATAATGATTCCCGGACATCCTGCTGCTGGGGACAGTAATGACTGTGAATTTGTCTGGCATTATCAAGTTCCCCCTGCTTTCCCTCTTCCTCCTCCTTGTGTGAGGTGGCAGAACAAATTTACACCCCTTAATTGATTTTAGCCAAGGACAAGATGAAAAATGCATAGGGTAATGGCAGGATCTAAAGGTGTAACTAAGTAATGTAGGACGACTGGATGTAGCCTGGAAAGGGATTTTCTGTCTATTCTCTGAACTTTAGCAGTATACCAGGAGAGTATTTCACACATCGCACAACAGCTGAGTCACCTTCACTGTTAAGTATAGACACTCACGGAAAACCTTAGCTATTCCTGGCTCCCCGTTGCAGGTACAAGACAAGGAGGGAGCTCATCAGGAAATAAGGAAGAAACAAAATGGGGAAGAAAAGCCTGAACCAGGAGCTCAAAAATAGTATTTGGTCACTATCTGTAAATTGCTCAGCTCCATATTAAAGCTGGTGCACCAAGCCAAGAGGCAAGAAAACCCACCATCCCTGAGCAGCTCTTATTTCTTACGTTAAACACATCCCACTGACACATCAGAGACATGTTAAAACTATCAGGGGAAGCTAACATGGCTCTCTGCCGATCCCTCGTAGCCAAGATTGTCTTCCATGAACATGGTCTTAACAGTGAGTCTGTAAGTCACTGTAGAGGCTTATTCTGGATCCACACATCCTTCCACAGTGGGGACACAGGTTTCCGGGCGGGAATTGATCATGGTGAGGGTTTGCCAAGTGTGCCTTCCTCCTAGCACATTTCTTCCTTTTGACCTGAGTTCAAGCGTCTTCAAAGCCCATGACACCTTTGGTAAAGGCTGTTCTTCAGTTAGAGCGCTCGCAAGTCAGTGTTTCCCCATTGTTGGTGTTTAAATTACATTTTTGTAGATTTGCCCTGAGAGGGTCTTTAAACCTCTTTTGTTGACCACCAGCATTACACTTTTCATTTTTAAGTTTGGAATAGAGTAGTTGCTTTGGAAGACAATAATCAGGCATCTGAACAACATGACCAGCCCAATGAAGTTGATGTTGAAGAATGATTGCTTTGACACTGGTGATCTTTGGAGGACTTCCGGGTTGGCGCCATCGCCAAATGGCGGATTCCCTCCGAGCTCCGGAGGGAATCTGCTTGGCAGGGGTTGGGTCCTGTCGCGCCAGCGACGCGGGGACCCTCAAAAACCACGGGCGCGGAAGCCCGTGGACCTGGTGACTCGGCGGGCACCGTTAGCGCCCCCCGACCCGCGAAGGAGCCTTTTTAAAGGCTACGGAGCGGGGGACGGGGAGCGGCGCGGTGCTGTGAGTCTTCTGCTTCCCCTGCCGAGCGAAGCCGCATGCCATTCGACGGAGAGCGCTGACTTCTTCTTCTGAAAATTTGGATTAAAAACTAAAAACAACAACCCGTGAGTAATTTGGAAATTGGACTAAAAAATTTTTTTTGGATTCGGTACGAGCGGGGGAGGTGCAAAGAGGAAGTCCGTCTCCCCCCCATTGTAAACAATTTAAAGCAAGGATTTGACAACTAAGGTCGAGTGAAGAGCCTTTTCTTTATTGGATAAAAGTTATTAATTGCACGGATTGATAGCATAAGTAATTGTGCTGGAGGATAAGAGCTAACTTTCTGAGTTAAAGTGCCACCCCCCACCCAGGACCGGGAGTGATCCGCGAGAGGAGCCTGCTGAGGAGACACAGAAGATTTTGACAGCTGTCAGATTAGCTGTCAAAGTCGGAAAAATAGAGAACTTTATTTCTGATGTTTTTGCCGGTTACATTAGATACAATATAGTTACAAGTTGCTGAAAATAAAGAAGGACTGAAACAAACTAACTTGACTTTTGGGTTGGAAGTGAAAGGAATATTGAATAACCAGAATCCCTCTAGAGGGGGTTCAGGGACATTACAAGAATGGAAATAGGTCGGAAAATACTAGCTGACCTGGACGAGGTTGCTTTTCTCTTGGGAAAGTTGCGAAAGTTGCATGAGCAAGGTCATGTTTTGTCTACATGTGCCGTAACTTCGAAGTCAACAGTAAATGTATCTACTGAGTTGGAAAAGGACTTGATGTACAAATCCCAGGCAGCTGAACAAGAAAAGAAATTAGAGAAAATGGAGGAAGTGGAGAAAGAGATATATGCTGAACAAGAGGAACAGGAAGGAGGGGCTGCAGTGCTGCAGAAGGCAAAGGAGAGCCGGAGGCCTGTCAAGATGGATGAAAATAAAGACTGGAAGAGGAAAATTTGGTTTGAATTTAAAAATGAGGAATGGAAAGATCTCCTTTTGTGGGGATCTGAAGATCTATGGACTATAAATTTGACCAAGGTGGAAGTTGGAGCCTTTGGATTATTTGGACTTAAAAGGATTAAAAAACAAGATTTGAGCTCCACCTTTAAACAGGGAGGTCTGGCTGGAAGGAACATGGACATTATAGGGACAGTGCCCCTCCGAGATTTGGTGTTAAACACAAAGGACTTCCAAAGAAACCGGCAGAGAGGGACTGAGAGAGATTTAAGGGCCTCAGACGTGAGGTTGCCAGGCTGATAGTAGATGGACTAACGGACATCGGTTCGGGGATCGAAACCGGGGAAGGGAGGGTGGGGTTTGGAAATCCAAAGGGTGTCTAATTATTATTTTTTTACTTTTTTCTTTTTAATTTTGTGTTGTTATTAGTATAAAAATGGGGAATTCGTGGAAGGGAAACTGGGTCGACCTTAGGAAAAAATTTCAAGCATAAATGATTGATGTATATAAGTTAAAAGTTGATATATAAATTGAACTAAATATAATAACAAATTAAGGTTAAAAATTTAGGGATAAGAACTTGTTGGATAAATATTTGGACATGGAATACAAGAAGGGGAGGCGAGGGGAAGTTGTGGAAAGAAGTTATTGAAAATTTGGACTGTAATGAGTGAATCTTTTTTTTCTTGTTTTTTCTTTTCTCTTTTCTTTTTGTTTTTTGTACTATTTGAAACTTTAATAAATATTTATTTTTTTTAAAAAAGACACTGGTGATCTTTGCTTCTTCCAGGACACTGGCATTAGTTCACTGCCACCCTCCAGATGTCAGTGGACTCCCAGCTCCAGATCCAGCCCAACCATGAGTCTCAGTGAGGCAGTTGCCTCGAGTGGCAGGATGGAGACAGCTGGGAGAGCCAGCCGATCCGAGGGACCCATGTGTGCTCCACGTGCTGCCTCCTGCATTTGTCACCTGCACACTGCCGTCTGCTCCTCTCTGGCCTCCTTTTTCTTCCCCTGCCACCTTCAGTGCACCAAGGCTTCCCCAGGCCACCTGTGGTCTACTGAGGCAGTGGCAGCAGGGGGCAGAGGCCGAAGAGATGCCATTTTCTGTTTTGCCTCAAGCGGCAAAATGTCTTGAGCTGGCCCTGCCCAACTCCAATCATCCCTGACGATTTGCCATGTTGTCCGGTGATGATGTGAGTCAGAATCTAACAACATCTGAATGTTGGCTACCAGGAGCTCCCGGGTTAGCGCCATCATCTAATGGCGGATTCCCTCCAAGCTCCGGAGGGAATCGGCTCAGTAGGAGACGGGTCCTGCCGCGGCGGCGATGCGGGGACCCTCAGAAACCACAGGCGCTGAAGCCTGTGGACCTGGTGACTCGGGCACCATTTGCGCCCCCCCGACCCGAGAAGGAGCCTTTTTAAAGGCTTCGGTGAGGAGATTTCACCCCTCCCATACCCAAGAATCTCCTGATGATCTCCTGATGGTCTCTGCTGACTCTCCAGAGAGGAGGAGGCATGTCCTGCTATCTACTTATTCTGCCCAGCACCACATCTGTGTGTGTGTGAGAGAGAGTCAGTCAGTCAGTGTATCGGAGAGAGAGAGAGAGAGAGAGTGTTAGAGATCGTAAAGATAAGGTTGCTGCTAATAGCAGCTGCAGACTCTCAGTGTAGCATTGATTTATGCTTAGAATATTCAGCTCTGTATATAGTTTTGTATCATAGTTGTAGTTACAGAATAAAAGGAAGATATTCTACAGAGCTGCTCTCCGAGTGGTTTATACTCTGCAAGACTCTGCAAAACTCTGCTGCGCAACGACTGTATTATTGAGACAGTGAATCCGGTGCTCTCAGCTTTAAGCTGTGAGTCCACAGCACTGTGACCTGTTCCCGTGAGAAAGGAGGTCTCTGGCAGTGCTACCCAGCTCGCCTAGCCCAGTCGGGGTTGAGGTTCATGAGTCAAGTTGGTGCACTGGCTCAAGGGTGATGCTGACATTCGGAACGGGGGACGGGGAGCGGCGTGGTGCTGAGAGTTGACTGCTTCTCCTACAGAGTGAAGCCGCATGCCATGGTCGGAGAGCGCTGACTTATTCCTTTGAACATCTGGACTAAAAGTAACAACCCGTGAGTAATACAGAAATTGGATTTATAAAAGGAAAATTTTTGTTTAAATACGGCACGATCAGGGAAGGCGCAAAGAGGAAGTCCGTCTCCCCGCCTTGTAAACAACTTGAAGCAAGGACTAGATAACTAAGGTCGAGATAACATCTTCCTTTTTATTGGATAAAGTTATTAATTGCACGATTTGGCAGTATAAGCAATTTTGCTGGAGGATAAGAGTGAATTTTTGAGAGCTGAAGTGCCACCCCCCCCCCCGGGACCTGGGAGTGATCCGCGAGAGAGAGCCTGTTGAGGAGACATAGAAGATTTTGACAGCTGTCAAACTAGCTGTCAAAGTTGGGAAAAATAGAGAACTTTGCTTCTGTTGTCTTTGCTGGTTATATTTGTTACAATATAGTTATAAATTGTTGGAAACAAAGAAGAACTGAAACAAGTTAACTTGACTTTTGGGTTGGAACTGGAAGGAATACTAAATAACCAGAATCCCTCTAGAGGGGGTTCAGGGACATTACAAGAATGGGTGCAGGTGGAAAAATACAGGCTGAACTAGACAAAGTTTTTTTTCTCTTGGGAAAGTTCCAAGAGCAAAGTGATGTTTTGGCTACAAGTGTCACAACCTTGAAGTCAACAGTAAATAATCTTTCTGAGTTGAATAAGGATTTGACTCAAAAAGTCTATGCAGCTGAACAAGAAAAGAAATCCGAGAAATCTGAGAAACTTGAGGAAGTGGAGAAAGAGATATGTGCTGATCAGGAGGAACAGGAAGGAGGGGCTGCAATGCAGAAGATGGCAAAGGAGAGCCAGAGGCCTGTCAAGATGGATATAAAGGAAAATAAGAACTGGATGATGAAAATCTGGTTTGAATTGAAGAATGAAGAATGGAGAGATCTCCTTTTGGGGAGATCTGAAGATCTATGGATTACAAATTTGAGCAAGGTGGAAGCTGGAGCTTTTGGGACATTTAGATTTAAAAGGATTAAGAAACAAGATTTGAGCTCCACTTTTAAATATGGAGGTCTGGCTGGAAGAAATATGGACATTATTGGGACAGAGCTGCTCTGAGATTTGGTGTTTAATATAAAGGACTATCAAAAAAACCGGCAGAGAGGAACTGAGAGAGAATTAAGAGCCTCGGACGTGAGGTCTCCAGGCTGATAGCAGATAGACTGATGGACATTGGTTGGGGATCGAAACCGGGAAAGGGGGGTGGGGTTTGGGAATCCAAAGGATGTACAATTTATTCTGATTCTTTTTATTGTGTTTTGTTATTAGTATAAAAATGGGAAATTCGTGGAAGGGAATTTGGGTCGACCTTAGAAAAAGGTTTTAAGAAGGAGTACTGATATATAAAGACTGAAGTATATAAGGTAAAATTGGACACATAAAATGAATTAAATATAATAAGAAACTAAATATAATAAGGTTAAAAATTTGGGACAAGAACTTGTTGAACAAATAATTGGAAATGGAATACAAGAAGGGGAGGCGTGGGGAAGTCGTGGAGATAGGTTATTGAAAATAAGGACTGTAAATGTTGAGTGCTTTGAATTTTTTCTTCTTTTTTCTTCTTTTTGGATTTTTTTTTAAAATTTCAATAAATATCTTTAAAAAAAAAGAAGAATGTTGGCTACCAGGGAAGCAGGTGTCCCTTTTTGAGGACAGTATCTTCTCACCAGCACCAGCTAGGAAGCAGGCAGAGAAAAATGACCTATTTTGAGCTCAATTTCCCAGTGTTTTTGTGAAGAAATGTGGATGGGTCTTCTTCTTTTTTAACATTCTCCGTTTTGTTTTGGGTGTGAGTGATTTGACTGTACTGGCTGCATCTCCATGAACACAGAAGAAGACACAATGTTAGATATGGTAAGTCTCTCTCTCTCTCTAAACGTGATAGAGGAGAGGAGAGCTAATGTTTCTGTGTGAAGGTATGTGACACAAAGAAGTACAGAAGTTGATGTTTTCCCAAAGAAACAGGAAGGAGAAGTGAGCTGGAAGGAGAAGGTGGAAACATCTCAGAAGGAACTGCATGGCCAAGATGGGTCATGGACAGAAGGCTGAGTGCAAGTCCTGGAAAGAGAGAGAGACAGGAAGAAGCTGCACTCTTCAACTAAGTAAAACTAAGCCCATGCTTACATTAGCACGTGAATGTAAATACTTTGCATATATTCTTCTTTAGCTATATGTTCTGTGAGCAAAAGCTTTTGAATATTTTAACGAGTGTTGGGGCATTGTTCTAATTTCAAGAAGAGAGTCAGTATTGCACATGATTTGGCTTCCTAGCTGCAATTTAGCTATGCTGCCAACAGGGCATCTGTAACACATAACCCATCATATTTATA